>NC_089743.1:40053976-40076476 GCF_040412425.1 Macrobrachium rosenbergii
ATTGTTTAACTTTCCTCTCGCAAAGCAATTGTGTACGTCGTATGTGACTGACTTGGCAGAAGCAGGGAGAACACGTCTCTAAGTTTTATTCCGCTTTTTCCACAGCTGAAGCAGGAGGAACACGTCTGGGCGTACTTTCTTTACAGGGTGAAGCGAGTGACTGACAATGTACACATGCAAAATGCTGTTATATATAGACGGAGATGAAAGACCAAACGAATTTCATGGCTTTATAATGACACGAGCTAAATCCGAATCATACAAACTGGAATTTCAGTCTTAAAGATGTGACCCCAATACCCGATAAAATCTTTCAGTAAGATCAACTTGGTTAATAGGGAGTTTGGAGGCAGTCTTATTCTGGGATAGATAGAACAATTAAAAGATTATAAAAGGTTATCTCTTATCAAATCTCTACATCTGTATACTTGTAAAGGGTCAACCAAACTTTCCTTTGTGTTTCTTTGATAGGCTGTATCGTTTAAGATATTAAAGTAGTGTGTGTGTGTGTATTTATCCCAGTTTTTCTTTGTTTTCATTTCTTCTAAATGCGACATCTAGTAACCTTTACTAGCGGACACTCCATCTGAGTGCTTAATCCGCCTTTACCGCTGAGGTTTTAGGCTTAAGCACGACGGTTCCCTTATGAGTAAAATGACCAAAATAACTGCGAACGATATACGTCCGGGAAAAACCTCCTGTCACCCGCCTTGACATTTTGGTTTGACTTTAGTTTATTTCTCAAAGCATCATTATATTTAAATACTAAGTTAATATCAATAGTTTTTAAAATGGGCACTAAAGGAATGAAATTACAATGTAATGGTAAACAGAAAATATTCTTGAGTTCTTTGTTAACACTGGTTGGATTGTAATATTCTTTTTTGCTTTATTTTTACAAAGTTCAAAAAAATACGGAGGGCAACATATTGAATCTCCTGTTTTATCAATAAAGACGATTGTGTAATAAACCTCTCGAACAAAGAACTGGACCAGAGTCTTAAATGTGCTCAGGCTATGGCTTATCACATTCTATTAGTGATAACATTTCGTGCACAAATATCATTAAGAGATTTCCAAACTGGAAAAGAAAAACACAATTGTATCACCTTCAATGAGTTTAGTTAAAGGTCTTTTCTTCGGGTTACTTCAGATACCTAATAAAATAGCGAATTTCCCGAAAAAGTTTATAGCTGCAATTCATGAAACGAAGAAAGACAAAAGTCTGCACATTAATAAAGCCGACAAATCAAATTGTTTTATAATAATGGATAAAATGTGTTATGCTGAAAAAATGGAAAACTTATTATCTGATTACAGTACTTACAAAAAACTACGGAAAGACCCATTAGCTGATGCCATAAAAAGTTTCAATTCTAGAATAAAAAATATACTAAAGGAATTCGATTTAACAGATGAGAAAGTGTCAACGATTGGCCCATCCTTACCGGACATGTACGGATTAATCAAAACCCATAAAAGAGATTTTCCTGTTCGGCCCATTATCAGTTCAACCGGTTCTATTATTATAGTTATAAACTTTCTAAATATCTAGTTAATTTACTGTCACCTATTCTGGGTACTATTTCAAATTCCCATTTACAAAACTCTGTCGATTTCTGTACTAGACTTTCCCACATTGAATTATCCAGTACAGACAAATTAACCAGTTTTGATGTTACATCTTTATTTACTAAAGTTCCTATTGGTGACTTACTTCAATATTTACCACAACACTTGAACTTGTATAATCTAGAATTACCTACCAATGTTATTATTAATTTGATATCCCTTTGTATAAAAAAATTGTAAATTCACTTTCAGTGGTAGTTTTTATGAACAAATATTTGGTATGGCTATGGGGAACCCTCTTTCACCACTTTTGTCTAATATTTACATGGAATTCTTTGAGTCTAGACTTATCGCAAGAAATCTATTCTCTAAGGTGTTTTGGGTTAGATATGTAGACGATTGTTTTTGTATTGTAAAAGAAAATGTAAATATTCCTGATTTCTTGCAAACAATTAATAATCTTGTACCATCCATAAAATTCACAATAGAATGTGAAGAAAATAATTGTATACCATTTCTGGATGTCTTAGTTATTAGAAATAACACAAATTTTTGTTTTAAGGTATGTAGGAAACCATGCTAAACAAAATTAAGGTGTCAACATTTTCCAGTATGTATCTTAGAGCTCTAAGAATTTGCAGTCCTGAATTTTTGGAACAGGAGTTTAAAGTTATCGATAAAATAGGAGATTCATTATGTTACCCTTCATAATTTTTAGAACTTTGTAAAAATAAAGCAAAAAAGACATATTACAACCCAACCAATGTTAACAAAGAATTTAAGAATATCTCTGTTTACCATTTCCCCCTAATTTCATCCCTGCAGTTGCCCATTTTAAAAACTATTGATATTAACTTTGTATTAAATTTAATAATATTGTGAGAAATAGACTAATTAGGAGTAACCACTCAATTCAAACAATATTGTATACAGTATTCCTTGCATATGGACCGTCATTAATTTTAGGAAGATTCGGGAAATTGGCCGTGTTAAAAACATTTAACTTGGATTCGCTTTCCATAATACAATTAACAGCTAGATGTGTCGTCCTTCAGCATTTATAGCAAGTTTTAGGTTGGCCTTGATAAATAAAAGTTACTGTGTGTCCACATATGTTAACCGATGAAGGAATGCTCTCTCTTACCTCCATCCTTGACGTTCGGATACTTTTCAGCAATCCCTTTGCTCTTCCGCGGGAAAACCTGTTACATCGTACAGAGTGCATCTTCCCGTCCCGACTTAAGAAGCCCATGACCAAATCATCATCCATATCAACCGGTGCATATCTTACGGAAACATATGTGTAAACACTACCCAGATTAATAACTCTTACAGTCTTACCTTCACCAATATCAATAGATTTGTCCTCATATTCCTGCACTATCATTTCAAACCGCATACGATCAGCGAATTTTATAATCATGTTGTTGTTAGCATTAGCTGAAAGCCAGAAATGTCTTCTTTCACCCATAGACAAACAAAAATTACTGCACAGAAAAATGTGATCCAATCGAATCCATTCTTTGAAGTTTGCCCAAAGGGTCAAAAGTATTCAAGTTGTCTCTTCCATTCATCGTTATAGTCTAGCCAAAGGACGGCAAAAACACCGGAAATGCGGAGCAGCTCAAGACATGTACGCTCTACTCCGAAGCTCTAGTGAAGAGTCATATTGGTTTCAAAGTGCATCCTCAAGTGGTAATTAAAGCTTTATCAGGGATATATATTATCCCCATTCATAATTATAATGTAGTATCATTTAGAGTTAATTATTAATTTGTTACAGAAATATCCTTGATTTTATTCAAAACATTCATCAGCAGTAACGTCAACATGAATGCAATTTTCATATGGCATTTTCTTTGTATCTCATTAACAATTCTTTAACAAATTCTGGGTAATTTCTTTCGAGGGTTCGACGTAATTATTATAGTGATCTCGAACTTTAACCATTATAGTTTGAGATCAGCTCCCTACACATTAGTCGATTAGTCTATCTATAATGGCTCTTATAAAGCTGAGAGAGCCTAGACCTCTAAAAGTAAGGCTGGGTAGTGAGATTAAAAATGAGAGAGAGAGAGAGAGAGAGAGAGAGAGAGAGAGAGAGAGAGAGAGAGAGAGAGAGAGAGAGAGAGAGAGAGAGAGTTTTGAGTAATTTTGTGTACATGAAGCTTGTGATAATCACGTGGTCTCAATAAAACAAGCAAGTTTAGCTTCCAAATCGAGTCTCTATGAAAACATTACAAAAAACATAAAAATAAATTATATATATATATATATATATATATATATATATATATATATATATATATATATATATATATATATATATATATATATATATATATATATATATATATATATATATATAATTAGTTTTTATAATGTTGCCTTGTAATGTGTATATCATCCGATAGTTTTGATATATTTACTCTTCTATTTATCATGTGTTATGTGTATAATAATAATAATTGTTGAAATATTGTGTGTAGTGTAATGTCAGATCTTAACAGCGAAATTTAAAATTGGTAATACATATTAATAGTAATGTAGTATGTGATAACGCCTTTTGTCCACTAGCAACAAGTGTTCTGTACTCATGATTTGGTATGTCATGTTTTGGTTCAGTTATCACCGCGAGAGTAAAGTGTTAACAAGCGCAGGAATGGCAATCAAGTCTGTAAAAGCTTTGTCACATACAAGAAAAGATGAATGATTTTGCAAATTTTCATGTACTGTTCTAGAAACCAACTTTGGTTCTTCGTCTTGTCTTGAAAGCTTGCCGTTTGTGGCTGGCCAGTTGCTGTCTGTTTTGATCGTGTTGAGATTTCATTAAGAGCTTCGTCTCATGCGATTTCTTGTTCAATTCAGAAGCGCCTTTTTTAGAGTAAATGCACATATCTCCACCGATTACATAGTGTTTTGTAGGATTGCATTGCGTCGTGTGATTGTTTCATTTCCCACTGGAACCCTAAAGTCTGTTGATTCTGATTTCAGAGACTGTTAGTGTTGGCTCTCTCTCTCTCTCTCTCTCTCTCTCTCTCTCTCTTCAAATGAGAGAAGTTATTAACGTAGAATATTTGTGTGGTCATTGATATTAAACTTAGCTTTTGAGATCTAAACATAGGAAAAGTGTATTTGGCAACGGCACCCAACAAAAAAGTGCATTTTGTGGATTTTGCGGAAGTTTTCACAAGCTTGTGTAAAGTAAAGTGAATTTTACTTATTATTACCATGGTATATTAGGGAAATTTTGCCTTAGTGAATTTGTTACTGGTAAATCTTTTGTGTATTTTTGTTATTGTATTTACAATCGCTTGATTTTTCACATTTTATATTTTGGTGATTTAACATTTATTTACTCAGCATTTGAAATATTTCTTGATAATTTAACATTGCATATTTGATTTAATTTTCATTTTTTAAGATTTACTTTTCAAATCTTGCTTAATTCTTTTGCTTGATTAACTTAATTTCTTGATAAATGAGTTTTGTTTAATAATTTAACTCTAGAATTAATTAAATTTTGTGTTGTTTTCAAGTAGTAGTAAATTTTAAAATTTTTCAGATTGTGAATTCTAATTATAAATTTTTAATTTAAAAATAAATTTTTGTATTTAATGTTTTTGAAAACAGTGTTTCAGTTATTGGCCGTCAGTGAATAGGATTAATTGTGTGAATAAGGCAGTGATAAACATGTTTTCTTCCTTTAGTTTTGCTGAAGTGAATTAAGACCAGGGAAACAGTTAAACTTGTTTGATGAAGTGATGCCCTTTTACTCTAGTGTATTTCTTGTTTAATTGGTGATACCTCACACTTGTTTTGATAAACTTAGACTGATTTTTCATATGATTAATAAAGATTTTTAGGGGTTCACTGTTACCTTAAGTAACAGTGATTTTTTATTGTTATGAGAGTTCAGGTATCTGGCTTAAGTGAGGTAAATTTTTGAATTTTTGAATTCTGTAATTAGTTTTGTAATAACCAGGCACTTGGTACATGACTATATATATATATATATATATATATATATATATATATATATATATATATATATATATATATATATATATATATATATATATATATATATATATATATATATATATACTGAATATATTTAATCGAAAATAAGTTTCTTGATATGAGTGTTGTTATGGTACTTCGATAAAGATTTATAAACTTATTTACGGTTATTTTTCCTTATTTTTATTAACAGAAGTTAGTTTGGTAAATATCTTGATTAGTTAATCATCATCCAACCGTCTAATTTTCTTTAAGATGAATAAATATGGCCTGTCGTGCAATTATGCAATGAAATACAGAAAAATTATCTATATTTTTGTACTTTATTAACATCATAATGATCAACATTAACGTATTTCCCGTTATCACGAGGTAACTATGAACACAAACTAACAACTGTCCAAACTTCTTTTCTTTTTCTTTCGTTGTTTTTCAAAACTTGCGAGCGCATACAAGTTAGAGGTTCTCTCATTAAAGGTCAAATTATGAGATTCAAAGTACATTATAGATACGTGTTTTAATATTTTTCTATACACCATAGTGCAAAAGTACTTAACTGACTTAGAAAATAACTGAAATGATAAACGCAGGAATGAAAAAATGTGAACGAAACTGAACGAAATGTTTACGCTCTCTCACCTCTTCCGTATATAAAGAAAAGCCGGCAATTTCTGGTACGAAGCGCAAAAACAATGATTATACTAAGAAGCCGGCTGGTTATGTTTTCCCCAGTAGCCGAGAGATGGCAGCAGCTTCCAGCGTTTATGAATTTTATTAGTATTTTTACCGATGAGGGAAGAATTGTTTAATATACAAATAAATTGGTACCATCGCCCAACATATTTCTCTAATTCTGTCTATAATAAATGATTAATTAACGTTTAGAGTAGATTCGCACATTACGTACAAATGAATGCCATTTACTTTAATTAAATATGAGAACTATATTCGTCACGCTGACCCAATTTTAGTCATTCCTGCTAATAGTGTTTTCCGTTTGACCGAACACGTTTCGTTTTAATTTGCCACCAATATATATAACATACATTGCATGTTAAATTTATGTGTAGGAGAAGGATAGATTCAGAAGTAACTACCTGCAGATAAAGTTAACTAATCGTTTAGGATGCGTGATTCTGACACCGCTGGATTCTGGATATACAATAATTAGTTTTGTGATTTAACAAAAGGTCACATATATCTTTACTCACGTCTGTCACACAGAAAAATTCCTGGTGTCTCCTTTAGACTGAAGCAGTTTCATCTTAAGAGATAAAATGAAACTTTGTCTTGTTTGGTATTGAATCAATAATTCGTCTTCTCAACGATCTCTCCCCACAGGCATGGGAAGGATTTCCCTTGAGCTAAACTGGCTTGATTTATTGAGAGGCTGAAGATTTGCACTTGTGCTTAATTATATATTCTGCTCTGATAGTTTATATATATATATATATATATATATATATATATATATATATATATATATATATATATATATATTATATTTATACCAAAATAATATATATAAAAATTCATTATACCTGACGGTTAACTTACGAAAAGAATCATATAGGATTATTGTGTCTATCAAGATTTAAGCCTTTGCAGTATTTGATATCCTGTACACACACACACACAATATATATTATATATATATATATATATATATATATATATATATATATATATATACACTATATATATATATATATATATATATATATATATATATATATATATATATATATATATATATATATATATATATATATATATATATATATATTCCTTCATTTTTATCGCATCTCTTTTTTCCCCTGAGAGAGAATTACGTAGACTTCCTATCGCTCAAAACATTAAAAAATCATGCATTTTTATGGTATATCCTAATTCATTTGTTTGCAAAGACTTATTTTTGTGCTCCCATATAGTTACAATTGCTCTCTCTCTCTCTCTCTCTCTCTCTCTCTCTCTCTCTCTCTCTCTCTCTCTCTCTCTCTCTCGGGCAAACCCACTAGAAATTGGTGCATGCTTTTTCTCGAACAATACTCTAAAATAACTGCTACGAATAACCGTAAACTATACATATCACTTGCAAGAATATACAGGGAACATGATTTTTCTTATTTTATACATTTTTACATTTTCTGTTAGCTCTCATTTTTTTTTTTTAAAGAATGCTTCAATAAACTGTAGGTATCCAGGTTAAAATGGCATTAAAATAATTCTTTTTCTGAAGAGCTGAATATTTCTGATAATTCTGAGTGAAGCTAAACTTTACTCCAACGATTCATTGTTCTACAGTTATGCAAAATATCTTGTGCTTTGACTTACAGTGAAAATTCTTTCTTACAAAAATAAAAATGTTTATAATAACTTGACACGAATCCAGGATTATAAAATATTTATGTAATTGTTAGCTAAACCGCATACATAAATGTAAATTAGAAATAAACAAACTTTCATGTATTATGGGTCAAATGCAGGGAAATACTTTTATCTGACCACCTTCAGAGATGCATGGAAGCTACTCAAACAAATAAAAGTAACTATGAACTTTTCTTTAACAAATACCAGCTTAACCAAGCATCAGCCGATACAAGCCCAAAAATAAAAAGAAAGTTAATATTTTTAAAGTCTGTGAAATATTCCTCCACTCTCTGGTAACGTGTCCATAACATTTACATCAAGCTATGATCCCGGTTACCGACAGGCTCTCCCAGTGGTTTTAACAGTGGCTGGAGAGTCTACTTTAGGGGATTAGATTACCAGGAACGCCAAATATTCCAGAGGCGTTTTATAACTATTGGCTCAGCCATCTACTTCAGATTTATCCTAAAGAGTAATGTTATGTGGCTACGGGGGTGTACAAACAGAAAAAAATATATAATTCTTTTGTGATGCTCAAACGTTGAAAGGCTAGCGATGATAATTTGCAATTGTTATTAACGATATGTGAATAAAAGGGTATTTTAGTCTTTTTAGTAAAATCAAACGTTGATAGACAACATCCGAGAACTGAAGAGCCTTTTATATATATATATATATATATATATATATATATATATATATATATATATATATATATATATATATATGTGTGTGTGTGTGTGTGTGTGTGTGTGTGTGTGTGTGAATGCATCCTAGTCAGTTTTACCATACATATGTTCAAATTCATATTGAAAACTGTATTCATATGAAAACAAATAGCATATATATACTCAAAAAAATCTAAAAACGTAAATGCAATTAGCTAATTAATCCTCTGAGTCATATTTCTTATAACCACAATGACGTCTAACTATTCGACTTCAGAATTTTTTATTTTATAAAGTTATTCGTACAAGACTTTTATCTAGTTTTAAAATTAAACAGATAAACTGCCAAATGCTCTAAGCCACGAAAACCCAGCCATATTTACCTAAACATAAGCCATAACGAAATCTTACTTGTAACTCAATACTATACATACAACCTCGACAGCGATTGGTATTCATCACTAATGGAATCCCAGTAATCGTATCCCAGAATTGCCCAGATAGGAACGAACAGGAGCTATGAAACTTATGTTATACTTCCTATCTCCCTTCCAATACAATGTAGAGTCATAAATGGAAGGGTCATTAACGTCTCAGAATACCCATTTGGTGATATGACCTGCCATGGCTAATGGACTACGGCTCTTAATAAATTGTGGAAGAATGTAAGAGAAATTTCAATTGATTTCCTGATTTATTTTGTGGTAAGGCAAAGAAATCATGTCTAGATTTGTGGGGCATTACAGAAATACATCATGAAGTGGTGTTTTCAGAAAGCTGGTTATTATTATTATTATTATTATTATTATTATTATTATTATTATTATTATTATTATTATTATTATTATTGTTGTTGTTGTTGTTGTTGTTGTTGTTGTTGTTGTAAGCAGTATTAGTAGCAATGGAAATCCTTGTGAAATTTTTATTTTTACCAAGAAATCTTCATCTTGATTTATATATATATTTTATATATATACATATATATATGTATATGTGTGTATATATGTGTATATATATACATATACATTGGAAGTTTGACAGAAAATTAGTCTGAAGATTCTTTATAAACTACTCTTAAACGGAATAAGACTTTACTTGGTGTGGAGTGGGAGTTGGTGGGGGCGGGTCATTTTCTTGTTTATCCGGGTTAAAAGGGACAGAAGATTTATTCAGAAAAGGAAATCTGGAATAAGTAATCCTCTCAGTGACAAACCACCTTTTCCACATGACTGAATTATGCTGGGCATCATAGCAGAACTTGATTTATTTGTTACTTAAGTATACGGACAATAAAGGAGTTCCCACCTTTATAAGAGACTACATTTAAATGTTGCTGTTTCGTTATCGAGAGAGAGAGAGAGAGAGAGAGAGAGAGAGAGAGAGAGAGAGAGAGAGAGAGAGAGAGAGAGAGAGAGAGAGAGAGGTATATTCAAACGACAAACGAATGTGATTAAACAAGAGATGAATTCACTTTCAGGTAAAACAAAACGTGAATATCTGGAATTAAACAACAAAAAATGAAGTAACAAATACAATGAAAACTTTTTGCCAAATGCCTGAAATTTTTTGTAATTAAACTTCTTTTTTTATACATAGAACAAAAGGGAATTCAGATCAGAAGGATTATCACAAGATTTTAATAAACTAGAAGTTTCTCTAATCCTACGCTTCCTAGGAAGGGTCAATCGCATTTTTTATTAATACTTAATGCATTTTACTTCTGATGAAATGGAGTTGATTTTTTTTCAGAATTCTGCAAATAAACTCAAGAATTTCACACGTGCAAACGTAGTTATTACATTTTCCAATTCGAATGATGTCTTAGGATCTTTTATGCATATTTAACATTATATTGAACTATTTACTAACGTACACTAAATGTGTGTGTATATATATCACACACACACACACACACACACACACACACACACACACACACACACACACACACACACACATATATATATATATATATATATATATATATATATATATATATATATATATATATATATATATATATATATATATATATATATATATACCCTATTTTCTTTGACTCCACCTACCATTAGTACCCATTCACACCGCGCGCTGGTTCGACCGATGAACGGTAGGCCGCGATCGAACCACGGTCCTTGCAAATACAAACAAAGTTCTCCTATTTGCTTTACGAAAAAGTGTGCACTTATACAATAACGCCTTTGGGTCCATATTTCCTCGAAATATCGTCCGACAAAAGTTAACCACTAAAGCTAACATAATAAGGGTGAAAACAGCTTCGTGGAAATCTCTAATTTTTCTAGATCTTTATGACGTTTTCAAAGGAACTAAGCTTTACCAAAAAAAATTCTAATCTATTATTTTTTTCCTGAACTTGTAGGGGAATGAGAATGATGTGCTTTCGGTTTGATTTTCGTGGAAATTAACTTGCTTATCAGACGAAATCTCTCTCTCTCTTTCACTTATGAAATTTCTCTGTCTGTCTGTCTCATTCTCTATCTCTCTTCCCTTCTGTATCTCGCTCATGAACTTTCTATGTGTGTCAGTCTCTCTCTCTCTCTCTCTCTCTCTCTCTCTCTCTCTCTCTCTCTCTCTCTCTCTCATGAAGCGCTTGTTTTCACAACACAGTCTGCTTCCTCTCTTGTTAGCGAAGAGTGAAGTATATGATACCTCATTCCGTTGTAAATACTCCTAACTTCTGGGAGAATCATCTATATTTACCCAAATGTTCTTTTTCGAAACTAAGCAAAATAAATAGTTAAGGAAGAGAGAGAGAGAGAGAGAGAGAGAGAGAGAGAGAGAGAGAGAGAGAGAGAGAGAGATCTGAGAGAACCAGCTAAATCCTAATTTTAAAAGTTATTGTTATTCGCTGGTTTGGACCATTGTAAATGCAATTTTATGAGTGTTATTGTTATTCGTGTGGTTGTGTGTGTCACACATGTGTGAGATGAGAGAGAGAGAGATTCTTCTTACACCAACTGTGTATAACTGAGTGGTTTATGTTAATATCAGTGTGAGTGTGTGGTTGAATGTGATTGATTCCCCATTCACTCAGAGAGAGAGAGAGAGAGAGAGAGAGAGAGAGAGAGAGAGAGAGAGAGAGAGAGAGCGCTTACATCAATAACAATCAGTGGGAGACCTTTCGTCACAGGTAGGGAGATAACCTGGAATTATTCAATCTTCCACACCCCCTCCCAGCGATGTCTTCCACCTGCTGATTACCTGACTGCGGGAGAAGTGACTATCAAAATGAATCAAGCATCGTAAACTCTGAGAAGCGAGTCACCTCTCGCCACAATTATCCCTGCATAATAATATGATGGATGATCTGAATAACTATTATTCTTGTTATTTGAAATCAAAAAAATACACTATTGAGATTTTCCATTATCAATAACTTCGTTTTATATATTTTAAGACGCCTGCATATTCATTACGCTTGTATATGCAGTCCATAATAGCTTTACTAATAATATTATTTTACACTCACACTTCGTATTTTTTAATTACTTTACACAGGAAGAATCTTTAGGATTAAAAACCTATTCATGAGTAAGGTTTCCATTCGATTGTTATCATGAGAGAGAGAGAGAGAGAGAGAGAGAGAGAGAGAGAGAGAGAGAGAGAGAGAGAGAGAGAGAGAGAGAGAGAGATAATCCATTGTGTTAAGCACCAATACCTTCAACATTACAGGAACCTCTCATTAAGACCTAATCAGAATTCTGACCAAATTTACTCAGAGTAAAAAGCCAGTGTATCTTCCTCATTTGAAAGCTTATGTCGACTCCAGTCCTTGTTGATGTGACCTTAATAAAAGCGATTCGTCATCGTAGGACGTCCTTTCCCATTCTGAGAACGAAAAAAATCTAATTTAATCTTCCCTTCACTAATTAGTCTGTGGCGTTTGCCTTTGTCTATAAACTGCTCTCTCCTTTCTTTCACTGGAAGATCGATTGGGCTCTCGCACTCATTAACCACGGTCTTAAGTCCAATGATTACCGATTGCCTGATTGCTTTTTATATAAAAATGATCGAGGTATTATAAAAGAATAAATATACTCATGTAACCGATCAGCATCTAAAGGAAATACTTGTTATTCTTTTCGAATAATTTGGAATCCAATTTATTTGAAATGAGCTTTTTAATACTGTGGATCTGGTGCTGTATAACATTCTTTCGTCAGAGTGGCGTATTATGACCTTGTATATTTGTGTTACTGAAGTGTTTTCCTGCGGGATTTTTTTATTATATATACTGAATGCGAGGAAGGTGCATATTCGGTTCTTAAATGGTCTAGAATTAGGAAGACATATACATATACATACATTCATTCATATATATATATATATATATATATATATATATATATATATATATATATATATATATATATAATCAATACACAATCAACACACAATCACGTGGAACAGAAATAAATTTCTGACTCACGTCGGGATCGAACCCGGGTCTTTCAGCTGGAAGGCAAGGGCGCTATCCACTAGGCCACACAAGTCTAAAAGAAGTTGGAACCTGAGAGCAACTACCCAAGGGCAAGCTAACTGCTTGCATACCAGCGAGTTTTCCCCAACTTCCCGACTCAGACTCAGCAATGACCCAATGCTTTCAGGTTCCAACGCTTTTAGACTCTGTGTGGAACCTAGTGGAACTAGCGCCCAAGGAATTGCCTTCCACTGCTTGCAAAGACCGAGTTTTCCCAACTGAGTCAGAAATGATATATAATATATATTCCAACTATATATTAGACTTGTGTATATGATATATATATATATATACCTGAAAGACCTGTGTGTGATCCCCGACGTGAGTGTGATATATATATATATATATATATATATATATATATATATATATATATATATATATATATATATATATATATATATATATATAAGCATACGTTCACGCACACATCACCCACCTTAGCCATGATATTTACAACCCTCCCCAAAAAAAACATTTCCCTGGAATAAAAATCCCTGTTACCTTTACTTTCCATACTCGAGATTAAAAGTATTTCCACCTCTCTCTCTCTCTCTCTCTCTCTCTATTATCTTTATTGGAAAAAGGGAATCGTCATCTGTCGCCGACTGGAGAGATGCGTTTCAATCAATCAGGGCATACTGGACGCATGTTGATGCAACTGGACCCTTTGAAGCGATTCCCTTTCATATCCTGAGTAGTTATGAAGGTGTCAAGGATATTTCAGTTTCAGTCACTGTTTTTGGAGTCACAGCAAAGGAGAGTATGGCAAAATAATGACAAATCAGATTTTTATGTACATTTTTTATATTGTTTTTTGTTTCCATTCAAGTTTAGACTTGAAAAATATTTTCGGCTGTAACAACTGTTTACATATTTTCTGGGTTCCGTCTCTTTCACGTTTGCTGCCTTATTTTTTTTACATTTTAGTGAATTTTTACTTCTCTGACTGTATCATACATATCATCACATCTGACTGTATCGTTGTATATATAATAATTATGTATTGTTGTTTGATATATATATATATATATATATATATATATATATATATATATATATATATATATATATATATATATATATATATATATATATATATATATAAATAATGAGTGTGTATTAGTGCATTGCCCCCTAACCCGTTCCGTTAAAAATGCAAACTAGTATAAAATATTATTGATAAGTTAAACTACTATTATTAACCAAATGCCTATCATTTAGTTTATAAGGTTTAGAAAAAGTTTTCGTTTTCAGATGAATATCAAACGGAAGAGAACTCAGAATCTCTTATAAGTCCTCGTCATGATTTTCCTCGTATAAGTGAGAAATCATCGACAAAATTAGGTCACTTTGGTACAGAATTTTACTTTGCATATAAAAATTATTCATTAACCACACGCTTCTGAAACAGCCAAGTATTAGGATAATATTCACTCGTTGATTGAGCCACAATCTTAGCCTGAAATGCACGCAACTTTGGTTACGTGTTCTGGAAACAAGAACCTCATTTTTGGCTGACGTAATTCTCAGATCGTGATAATAAGCATAGCTGGAATAAATGAAGTGTGAAGTTATTGTCCACAAACTTCATTGCCATTCGTTAGCTGTCTGATTGCTTGCCTGCTAAATTTGCTTGCGAAGTTGTTTGAACGAAAAATTCCCTCGTGCATGATTCAGTCTACAACTTTTTCGTATGCCGGCGAGAGGATAGATAATAATTTGCTCCAATTTACGGTGTAAAAATTTATCTCTTTTTTGGGGGGGAGGGTGTGGCATTTTCGTGAGTTACAGACAAAATGGTTAAGAATTAATGCCAGTTCTATTGAACGTTTTTAAAAAGGTAATGGTTCCATTTGTGATCATAATTTCTATCGCACGTTTTGAAATGATAGTTGTTTCGTTTCTGATAATAATTCATACTGAACGTTTTTATAAAGATAATCATTTCATTTCTATTCAGAATTTCTATAGAACGTTTGAAAAGACAATCGTTCCATTTCTGAGCACAATATATATCGAACGCTTATAGAAGTATAATGACCTTAATTCCTATCGAACGTTTTAAAAAGATGATCATTCCAGTTCTGAACATAATTTTGCTTCAAAACTTTACAAAAGATAATTGTTCCATTCCTAAACATAATCTCTGAAGAGTTGATCGTCGTTGCAGGCTGATCAAGGAACAAGAACACATGCTGGAATAAGGCCAGTTAAATCTACAATAATAAATACCGTCCATTGTTAAGCGTTTCTTTACAAATTTCTCATTGTTTCTGCACTTCTATGGACGAAAAACTTCATTTAGTACAGAACCATCCTTTACTCAACTTCTCCTTTACAAAGAATTTAAAGCAATCTTTTAAGTAAAAGCATATTTACTATTTTTACACAAGGAACATACTCCAATATAATTACTCGACTTACCTACTGCTTAGAAATACCAGGTCATTCCCAGATAGGAGTTTTTGAATATCAGGGAATATATACAAATGACGACAAAATCCAAAATCGAGGATTTGCTCTGTACCAGACCGACGGCTTTTGGGATAACGAATTTCTCTCGAAGCCTCAAAGGTAATTGGCTTCAGGGCTGAATCGCCTGGAGAGAGAGAGAGAGAGAGAGAGAGAGAGAGAGAGAGAGAGAGAGAGAGAGAGAGAGAGAGAGAGAGAGAGAGAGAGAGTGGGGGGAGGAAAGAGAAGAAAGAGAGAAAGAGGGGCAGAGGAAGGAAGAGAGAGAGAGAGAAGGGAATTGGAAGGAAGGAAGAGAGAAAGAGAGAGATCGAGGGAGGGGGAAGGAAGAGAGAGAGAGAGAGAGAGAGAGAGAGAGAGAGAGAGAGAGAGAGAGAGAGAGAGAGAGAGAGAGAGAGATTTTTTCTTTTGTGTTCTCGCCTTCATCAATGTCTCTCTTACAAATGATATCCATGTTCAATACTAGATTCATCCTTTGAATAAATATCGATTTCAAAATCATTTCATGTTCAACAGAAATCAAAATTGCTTATGAGGAATTTCAAACACAATTATCTTACGATTCTGATGAAATTCCTACCTTATCTTGACTTCAGTCCACACGCATTTCCTATCTGCATCCTTAGCGTCTTTTATTAGTTTACATTGTTACTTAGCACGTCTTACCATTACAACAGCATATCTGTTTCATGAATCTGTCAGTGGATGCTGTCGATCCCGGCCAGGAATCCATCCAAAATGCAAAACGGACACAGAGCTGCGAGAGTCAAAGGTGGCGGTGAGAGCAGGAAATTATTCACGATTTTTTGCATAACCGAGATTAGTCCGCGTAATCAGTAATGGTCGACCGGGAATATTGGTTTTTGCGGATTGTTTTCAAAGTTTTTTTTTTTTTTGTGTGTGATGCATTGGATGATTTGTCTAGGTTTTTGTTATGAATAAGAGAATTTAATCAATAGTTATATTTTTATTAAATAATTTTTAAAGTTTTTTTTTATTATGATGTATTCGATGATTTGTCTAGGTTTATTATGACCTAATAATTCTTTCTATTATTATGAAGTATTCTGCAGGTTATTATGTTATACCATAAGACAACAAATTCGTGTGATAATGTGAGTTTTCATGTTCCTCAGGAATATAAACGAATATCTTCGGTGACTTTAAAGAACATTTAAGCGAGAAGCAAATTCATTCCTTCTCTCTGCTTACATCTGGTGATTTCAGGTGTATCAGTTTTATTGTCTATTTGTTCGTCCTTATTCTTTTATTTATCACCTTTTCCTATATTTTGTCTCTCAGCACTCTGATTTACCTTTGGAGCCCTCTTGAGTTCCCAGGGTGCTGACTCTGTCCAGAAAGGTTTTCAGCTGAAGATTTAGGGAAAGAGAGAAAAAAAGACAGCGAAGCTCAGCACATATTAATGACTGCATTTGCTCTTAGAAATATAAAACAGAAATTTCGTCTTAGGTAGGTTGCACTAATTTATCATGATTATTGACCTGTAATAGTTTCATCGCTTATGTCTCTTATTTTTTTTATATATTTTTGCAAACAAATCCATATGGATATTAATTTCATTGCAAGCATAGGTTTAAAACTATTTTGCCTATTATCTGAATACATAAACAACCATAATATTAGCACGTCTATCTCTCTCTGTCTCTCTCTCTCTCTGTCAGTCTGTCTGTCTGTCTGTCTGTCTCTCCTCTCTCTGCTGGCATACACACATTACTCCAATGATTCGAGATCAAGAGGTTAAGCGTGATCATGATTATATACTTTTTTTATGTATTTAGATTTAATAATTACTTTCGACTTTCCGTATTCACAAATGGGTGACGGATAATTTATTTCATCATTACGCTTATTGTGGGAACGGAATAAATTTTAACTATTCTTATTATTCTTTCATAATTCTGCTCAAGACAATTAATCATCATTCCTTCAAAATTCCCAAGCTAGATCCATTTTTACGAAGGAAGATAAGTTGAAAAATATTGATAAAAGCAACTACTTATCTCACGATGTCTGCAAAATGAGATAACAAGCATCTTAGGAATTTGAGGAACAAGATTAGGGTAAAGAGGATTTGTGACTTGTTAAAGTTCCTATCTTAGGTTTTCCGGTCATAATTCGGCAACTTTGGTCAAAAAGATGTGCGAGTGAAGAGGAATTATCCGACTGAAACTGAATGACTGAGCTGTTTCAGAAGTTTTGAGGGCGATGAAGAAAGCCTTACACTGTTTTGTGTCTGTATATAATTATATATATGTATATATATGTATATATATATATATATATATATATGTATGTGTATATATATATATATATATATATATATATATATATATATATATATATATATATATATATATATATATATATATATATATATATATATATATATATATATATATATATATATATATATATATATATATATATATATATATATATATATATATATATATGTGTGTGTGTGTGTGTGTGTGTGTGTGTGTGTGTGTGCGCGTGTGTAGAATATACTGGTCACTTTTTACCAGATACATATGTAATTGTAATAGCCACAATACCCGCTTAACTTTCTCGGATTCTTCGCGCTTATTTGGATACGCTTGTTACTACAAAGCCTTAAGATCCAAGTGCAAGAAATATGAAGAAATTCTGATGTTTCCCGCTACCGCACATCAGAATTTCTTCATATTTCTTACACTTGGATCTTAAGGCTTTGTAGTGACAAGCGTATCCAAATAAGCGCGAAGAATTCGAAGGTTAAGAGGGCATTGTGGCTATTACAATCACACATGTACCGGGCAAAAAGTGACCAGTAGATTCTGCACACACACATTATATATATATATATATATATATATATATATATATATATATATATACATTTTATATATTATATATGTATGCACATATATATACATATATATATATATGCATATATATGTACAGTATACATGCATATATATATATATATATATATATATATATATATATATATATATATATATATATATATATGTATATACAGTCTATATATCATATTAATCTTCAGATTCAAAATTACAATTCTTGCGAGTGTAGTGAGTGAATTGTACATCAATGAAAAGTGTGCTAAAAAGACATTCAACAGAATAAATGTTACTTGTGTCACATCTATGAATCATCATACTTATGGGTGTAATAAAGCCGAAATTATTCTGATACTCAATTACAAAAAGGAAATGTAGCTCTAAATAGGAATGAATTTTACCTTGACATCATTTACGTGTTTGCTGAGTTTTAAAAACATGGCAAAAGAAAATTATAGTTTATCTCTAATCTATACTTGCCATTTGAACAATCGGGTATATTCAAGGCCTTTTCTTGTTTTCTCTTCATTTAGTCTTATTTAATTATTTTGTTTAGACAGAATGAATATCATTGTGAAATTGCCAGAACAAAAATGTATAGCCATTTGCATATTCCATTACTCTGTTGAAAGATATTTACCATTTTTTCATCAGAATTAATTTCACCTCACAAATTGATGTCTCTCATTATAAATGAATATTTAGGAAGGCCATTCTATAGAATCATTAATCATTAAAGTTTAATGGCCTGTTAATGGCAGCCTGATTTCATGTAAGGGCAAATGAGGCCAAATAATTTCAATTACATGGTCACTCACTTTATATCATGGGTACGAAGTATTATTATTATTATTATTATTATTATTATTATTATTATTATTATTATTATTATTATTATTATTATTATTATTATTATTGCTTTCGGTCGTTATTATCAATATAAAAACAAAAAAACACCAACTGTGAAATTGTGAAATGAGAATAATTTCATCATAACTCAATTGTGTGTATAAATATGCTGTATATACTGTATATATATATAATTATATATATATATATATATATATATATATATATATATATATATATATATATATATATATATATACTCGTATATGGAAACGCCATCATGCCTTCTATCTAACAATCACCAAAACCTTTTCCTTTAAGTAAAACCAAAGAGATTATCGTAAAATTCCATTTCATTGCAGCTATTTCAAAGAAATTTTCCCCAAACTTCCGTTTTTAAAATATAAAAACTTCAGAGCTTGTCGTAATCTGCAATTACATTTTCCCTTCTCACTCAACCCCATAAACATAACAAGGATTAATTCACCTGGACTCCAAAAATGAAAATAAAAATTCCAGGTCATGAGTGGCCATGTTTATCACCACCTTCCTCGTGCATAATGGGTCAGGCGTGGATTTATGCCCCTCTGGTTACAGGGTCAAAAATATAAATCACCAAATGGTTATGACTCTGGTAAGAACCGCTGACGAGAAACGCCTGACAAATTCTCTTAAACTCCCAAGTAATTATGTGCATTCTCCTGAGAGAGAGAGAGAGAGAGAGAGAGAGAGAGAGAGAGAGAGAGAGAGAGAGAGAGAGAGAGAGAGAGAGAGAGAGGGGCAATGTATATTTTTAGGAAGAGCAAGCGAGAGAGAGAAAGAGAGAAGCACTGTATATTTTCAGGAGAGAGAGAGAGAGAGAGAGAGAGAGAGAGAGAGAGAGAGAGAGAGAGAGAGAGAGAGGTATTGTATATATTTAGGAGGAACTGGAGAGAGAAGGTACTGTATATTTTCAGGAAGAGAGAGAGAGAGAGAGGAGAGGCAATGTATATTTTTAGGAAGAGCAGATATTTTTTTCAGGAAGAGAGAGAGAGAGAGAGAAAGAGAGAGAGAGAGAGAGAGAGAGAGAGAGAGAGAGGTAATGTATATTTTAGGAGGAGCTGGAGAGAGAGAGGTACTGTATATTTTCAGAAGAGAGAGAGAGAGAGAGAGAGAGAGAGAGAGAGAGAGAGAGAGAGAGAGAGAGAGAGAGAGGTAATGTATATATTTAGGAGGAGCTGGAGAGAGAGAGAGGTACTGTATATTTTCAGGAAGAGAGAGAGAGAGAGAGAGAGAGAGAGAGAGAGAGAGAGAGAGAGAGAGAGAGAGAGAGAGAGAGAGAGAGAGAGAGAGAGAGAGAGAGAGAGAGAGAGAGAGAGAGAGAGAAATATATATACGGTATATTTTTCAGGCTGTTAGAATACACGTCTTAAATGATATCACTTATTCCGGCCATTATAAAAAGGAAAGTTCCATAAATAGATCCATAAGTAGGTACAGACAAAAAAAAGGAATTAATTACTTTTTTAATGTTAAGAGGACATTATACAGAGTAATCTTTTTTGAATTATGAAATATATATATTTTTGTGAAACTACAGCTACGCTTGCAAATTGTTAATTTTCTCTCTAGCAATTAAATCATTAACAAAATGTCCAAAACTTTTGTTTAATGTATAGCCACATCAAAAATTTTTGTCTGAAGTTTAATTATGTTAAAGTAATTATCTGGAAATCCAAAGATATCAGGTAAGTAGAATAAAAACGTTCAAAGGCTATTATTCAATGTATTGGTTAACAATTCTGTTCTGTTTTGAAAACATTCTTTATAGTACACACAAGAATTCCATTAATTCATAAATAAATATCAAAATGCAATCTAAAGTTTTAAAATGAAAAATAAACCCGAAGAAAATTCAGAAAAAATTAAATATTCAAATGAACTCCCAAACTGGAGAAAATAAAGTGGCAAATTATCTGTTTTTAACAATTTGAAATAAAATGATCAAACAATAGTTACTTGTAAACAAGTTGGCATTCAGTTCCGGTTTCATCCTCTCAATAAATAAACTTGATAGCTCTCCAGGTTTAATTATCGGGAAGCGATGTAGTATACTAATCAGAGCATAACTCTTTCATAGCACATCTGATCCGGCTATGATATAACATTTTAATGAGGCAATGTTGCTGTGATTACTAATAGCTTCAGTACAGGAGATAGGATCTCTATCGATCTGCGTTTACCAATCGAAACATCTTGGTTATTACATCAATAAACTCAGATTGAATAGACAGTGAGTAATCCAAAAAATTGAATTATCCATCACATAAACGTTAAATCAGATGTCAGCTACATAAAAACAACAATGCACACCAAAAAAACACACTCACACACAAACCTTGCCGACAGGAAAAACACCTTCAAATCCAAAACTGTTTCCTCTGAATCTGACGTCTCCCAAACTTCAGTCGTCTGGTCAGCAAAAAAAAAAAAAAAGGAAAAAAAGGAAAAAATTTAAATAAAACTATTTGTTGCGGTTCTAAACACGACCTGGCTTAAACTCCCGGTTAGGTATTCAGGAATGAAAGAAGCGGAAATCTGTTAAGCGCATTTTCCGAACGCATCCATCGATGTAAAGCTTCAACCTTTTTCTGTTTTCCGGCCGCGGAGACTGAACGGGTTAAGGTTCGAGAATTCAAAGATTTTTTTTTTCCTTAAGGTGTATTCTTGTTTTCCTTCGAGAAATTAAGTGAACCTTGTGATTTGGTGTGAGACAATAAAACGCAAAGTGGACGTTTGTGTTAAATATTATTTATTCTAGGAAAAATTCTTCTTCTTCTTTTCCTTCTTCTTCTTCTTCCATAAGGAAAGTACAAAACAAGGAAGTGAATCTGCAGGCTTTAAACCGGATACGGAAATAAAATTGTAAATTCGGCATAGAAAACAATATAGGGAAATAGAATCAAAAGAATTTTCAAAAGGACTCCGATAACTGTAATATTTTACTTTCACTTCCTTCTAAAGAAAAATTATATTAAAAGGTTGGGAAAGCTTCTGACAAGGGTTATTGACAGATTGTCCGATGTGCTTTTATGCTGGACGGAACGAGCCCACTTAAAATGCTTACATTATTTGGGGCCATGAAGTGTTCCTTCAGCTCCTATGAACATCTATGCTGTACTTGTACATAGTTAGCCTA
>NC_089743.1:40081476-40091476 GCF_040412425.1 Macrobrachium rosenbergii
TGCATTCTTTTCTTTTGCAAGAGCTTTTTTTCCACTTTCTAATTTTCTGGAACAAGATCCTTCTGTCTCTTGGAATTCGTGACTG
Source organism: Macrobrachium rosenbergii (assembly GCF_040412425.1). NCBI lineage: Eukaryota > Metazoa > Arthropoda > Malacostraca > Decapoda > Palaemonidae > Macrobrachium > Macrobrachium rosenbergii. The sequence continues at coordinate 40,081,562 of NC_089743.1, forward strand.
ATGCTTACTTTTTTCTTCGGTATATATTTTTCCACTATTTCCTCTAATATTTTATATAATATATCGGTATTTACCTGTATATCATCACTTACAAATATGTTTTCCCATTCTTTGTTTAATTCTTCATTTATTTTTGACCAATTTATATTCTTACTATAAAAATTGTATTTTCCATATCCTTCCCATTTTTCGTCTCTTGCTTTTCTTTGTTTTCGTATGTTCTGGAACGGACTGTTAATTCTATGACATTATGGTCCGAAATACTCGTGTTATATACTATTATTTCTTTAACATAGTTCACCTCATTCACAAATACTAGGTCTAAAATATTATCCTTTCTTGTTGGTAGGTGATTTATTTGCTGAATGTTATGTTCTAGTAGCATATCTAATAGCTTTTCAAATTGCCTCTTATCTTCTGCACTACTATTGCTCTCTTTTTATATGTATAAATACAACCACAGTCTCCTATTCGTTCTTTCCATTCTACAAAAGGAAAGTTAAAGTCTCCAGTTAGGAGTATAGTCCAGTCCTTGTGATTTCTACATATTTCATCCAGTTTTTCAATTATTATGTCAAACTCTTTTAGTATTAGGGGTCTATATATTACAATGTTCACTAATTTTTCAGATTCAAATTCTACCGCTATTAATTCACATTCTGTGTTACTATATTTCTCACAGATTTTTCCTTGATTGGCATCTCTCCCATATATCGCGGTTCCCCCTTGATTTCTATTTTTTCTATCTGATCTATAAGTTTGGAAACCCTTTATCTGGTCATCATTACCAGTCTCTTGGGAATACCAGGTTTCACTTATATTCAATATTTCTATTTTTTCATTTTGGGTTAGTTCTTCTAAGAACTCTATCTTTCTTTTGAGTTACTCGAAAACTAGACCCTGCGCGTTCATCACTATGATTGTTTGCATATTATCTCCATTATCTAATATGGGTAATAATAAGGATTTTCCCATGTCTCTTTCCTGTTCTGATATGTTGATCTTTTTCATTTCCAGAAATTCGTACATTAAAAAATCCAACTTTTCCATTATATTTGTTCTTCCAGCTTCATATTTATTCACTTTGTGCATAAACCTGCACTTATCTCCATATCTGCACCATCCCCTTGCATCATAGATACATTGCTTGTTCCTTGTGCTATATCTAGGTGCTGATGGCTCATATCGTGGTGCTGACTTTTCATAATGTGTTGTTGGCTTGCTTTTTGCCTTCATCACATGATCTTTGTTCTTTTCTTTATTTGTTTCATTTTTTCCTTGGTTTTTTATATGTATTTTATTTTTTTGATTTTGATTTTGGTCTTTCATGGCTACAGGATGCATGTACCTACATTTCTTATTAAACCTACATCCATTTCCTTCTTTCCAGTTTCTACATATTTTTGGATGTAGATCTCTGCATTCCTCTTCATAGCCATCTAGATATGCACATTTGCCATAGATCTCATAATTGTGACATATCTTAGGATGTTTGTAATAACATCTTTCACCAAACCTGCAATTCCCTCTTTTCAAAAGGGTGCATACTGTGTCTTTCTTTTCTTTTCTTTTTTCTTGTTCATTCCCCTCAGTATGGAGATCCGGGTACAACCTCTTTGGGATTTTATTTTGATTTATCAGGTCATAATTTATTTCTTCATATGTATGTTGCTGTATTGCCTCATATGTAGAATCTATGAGTTTCTCTGCATCCATACTATTATCCTGTTCTTTGTTTTCATTAATCTTTTCTCTCTCTTCAGTCTTATTTTCTTCTCTATTTTCCTCTTCTTCCTCTTCTTCATCTTCTTCATCTTCTTCATCCTCCACAATCTGTACATTAAGTCTTGATTTAATGACCTTGTCTATCCATACTAGACATGTTGAGCAAAATATTTTTGTGTCCTTATTTCTATTTTGCTCAACTTCAGCACATGACGGGTGTGTCGATGCATGGCAAGCATAGCATTTCCTAATCAGGTTTTGTGGATTTACAATGCTATACCACACTCTACATAGTTTACATGCTTTAGGCATCCGTTTGCCTATTGCATCAATCAATATATTCACTAATTCCACCTTACTTATTTTCTTTGATGGAATGTGTTGATTTTTGTAGATTTTCTTTATAAGTCTTTTGATAACTTGAACTTTCATTGGTATCTCTTCTATTATTTTCATTATATTTTCTACAGATTTGCTCCAGCTTGAAGGATCGTATCCTTTCAATATGTCTGTGAATGATTTCACATCTTTTTGGTCAATGCTGCAATTAATCTCCATGATCAGCAAACCAAGTTCCCTTCCTGCCAATTCATCGTATTGAATATCACCGATGCAAGCTAGAGAGAGAGAGAGAGAGAGAGAGAGAGAGATAATAATTTCAACCCAAATTTCTTCTGGTTCGGGTGATGAAATAATGGCAGTGTGCAATTTTTATCTTCGCTGAAAGTCAGCTGATACTAGAGAGAGAGAGAGAGAGAGAGAGAGAGAGAGAGAGAGAGAGAGAGAGAGAAGGAGTAACTTTTAACAGACTTGCAACATATAGTAAAAGATTTATTACTTTTATTCTCTCTCTCTCTCTCTCTCTCTCTCTCTCTCTCTCTCTCTCTCTCTCTCTCTCTCTCTCTCTCAAATACAACGTTTACCACACACCTCTCTCTCTCCTTAAAACATAACTTTTGCCACCTCTCTCTCTCTCTCTCTCTCTCTCTCTCTCTCTCTCTCTCTCTCTCTCTCTCTCTCTCTCTCTCTCTCTCAAATATAACGTTTACCACACACTCTCTCTCTCTCTCTCCCTTGAAACATAATTTTCCCACCTCTCTCTCTCTCTCTCTCTCTCTCTGAAACATAATTATCTCTCTCTCTCTCTCTCTCTCTCTCTCTCTCTCTCTCTCTCTCTCTCTCTCTCTCTCTCTCTCTCTCTCTCTCTCTCTCTCAGAGGTAGATTAATAGTGCTGACAACTATACCAGGAAAACTAAGGAAAGCACACAGGACATTAATCCACCACGCACCACCATCGATAATGCAGCGTCTATTCAATGCATTACCAGCTCATCTGAGGAACATACCAAGCGTGAGCGTAGATGTGTTTACGAATAAGCTCGACAAATATCTAAGCTGCATCCTAGACCATCCAAGATTGGAAGATGCAAAATATACCGGAAGATGCATTGGCAATTCTCGGGTAGACATCAGAGGTGCCTCACACTGAGGAACCTGGGGCAACCCGAACGAACTGTAAGATCTGTAAGGTCTCTCTCTCAAATATAACGTTTACCACACCTCTCTCTCTCTCTCTCTCTCTCTCTCTCTCTCTCTCTCTCTCTCTTAGGAATATCGTTCCCCATCTCTCTCTCCCTCCCTCTCTCTTTCTCTCTCCTCTCTATCTCTCCCTCTCTCTCTTTCTTACTTAAATATGGCGTTTTATACCTCTCTCTCTCTCTCTCTCTCTCTCTCTCTCTCTCTCTCTCTCTCTCTCTCTCTCTCTTCTAGCTGAAGACATATTATTCAATATGAAACAATTATATTCAATAACTATTTTTGTCATCATAGGAACTACGCATGTCACTGACAGGAATTAAATTAATTTTGGAAAAAAAGATTAGAAGGGTAAAATGCTTTTACACTGTCTAATCGAATAAAGTTCTCTAGAACTGCTTCAAATCATCTCTGGAGAACATTCTCATGCATATTCAATTTTCTCGTTTATGTAAAAATCTTTTTTTCTGAAATTCATTTCTTCGTACTTAGACCAGTATGTCCCTTTGTCTGCTGAAAACTCAATTATCAGATTAAAGGATAAAGGCGTCAATATTTAATAACTAGGAAAAAATATAACTAAAAGAACTGTCACGATGGCTCTTCTTATCCTTATGAAATCAATTTTTGTTTTGTTTTATTCTCTACTTCGAATATAAAGTGACTGATGTTCTCTTCTTACTTTTGTTGTTACATTATTTTTACAATGAGGACCATTAGCTATTAAAACAGTCTCAATAATTGCTGATATTTAGACTTTAATTAATTGTGGTTTTATATATATATATATATATATATATATATATATATATATATATAAATCTATGTATCTATCTATGTATCTATCTATCTATCTATCTATCTATATATATATATATATATATATATATATATATATATATATATATATATATATATATATATGTATATATATATATATATATATATATATATATATATATATATATATATATATATATATATATATATATATATATATATATATTATCATGCTGTGTTGCCTCATTAAATCTGGTAGTCTTTTAACTGATGGCCGTGTGGTTTAATGTGCATCATTGTAGTCCTGAGTTCTTGTCTTCCGAGGTTCGAGCCCACGAGACGACGATCTTATTATCAACTAAAAAATTCCCCTTTGAGTAACATATATAAAAATATATTATTTCCGAGGTAGAGCGAATTAGATATTAAAGGACATTTGTAGCTTAATGCTTGTATATTAATCACGGTGATGTGATAAATTTCATTCACACACATACACACACACACACACATACATACATATATATATATATATATATATATATATATATATATATATATATATATATATATATATATATATATTATATATATATATATATATATATATATATATATATATATATATATATATATTATATATATATATATAATGTGTGTGTGAATAAATAGGTTAAAAGACTACCAGATTTAATGAGGCAACACACCATGGATTCTGCTAACCAAAGAGAACTGTCCAAATTTAGTTGCTGTTACACTGAGTACTCTAAAATCTTCTGGAAACTTTCTAGTTGATGTTGTTATCACGAATCCCTGTAATATTTTGCCGTTATATTCATATCATTTTACCTATTTAATAGGCTACAGTAGAATCAAAATTGCGTTAAAATGCCCTGGTATGACACATGTAAGCAAAAAAAAAATAATGATAATAATTGCGTCCACAAATATTCAAGGACTCTGAACAAAATGGAAGATAGTCCAAAGTTATTCTAAAACAGAGTGCATAGCATTGCGTTTTACCAAGAGTAGTAGAATTTCAACTGTCTTTTGTTGACAGATGCACGAAAGTCGCTTTCGTATGACTGCCTTTTGTGCAATGCGTTGTTTAGAAATATAAAGAGAAAAGATAAAAAATAAATTCCATGGGAAATATTGCTGTATAAAGGGAAACAGTTTGCTACTACAAAATGTATTTGGCAGTCTTGTTCTTTTCGAAAACTAATAGATGTATTTTTTTAGACCGAAAACTTCATATAAGGATCATTTGACTGCAGCTTTATAAGAGATGAAATATGAAATATAGACAGACAATGGTATGTACAGTTTGTTAAAAATTCACTTTGAAGTTGTTGTAAACTTTTTTTTTTTTAATATTCCAATAACTTCAAAGATAGGGTATTTGTACAAAAGTGAGAACAAAAACAAAACAGCCTCTGTAAACAAATATATCAGGGAAAGAGGAAAGTAAATATGAAACCAATTAATCACAGGGAAAAATGAAAAGAAACTATGACAACACAGGTACCGGAAGCACTGCTTTGAATTCCGAAAGTGTTCTTGGTGTGTGTATGTATGTATGTATATATATATATATATATATATATATATATATATATATATATATATATATATATATATATATATATAATTTTCTGTATCACATTGGGATCGAACCTAGGTTTATCAATTCGAAAACAAGGGCGCAGCCAACTGAACCTAGCAAGTCATAAAAGAAGTTGGTACATAAGTACCAATGTACCTAAGACTTTATCTGGGCAGGCTTACTGCCTGGCATACCAGCGAGTTCTACCCAACTTCCCGACCCAGCAGAGACACATCTGATAGCATTTCATTCGAATTATCCTATCTGAGTGAATAAGACAGAAAACATTGACACACAATTAACTGAAATACATAGGTTCTGTTCCACGCGTGATGGTGTGTTGATTACTGCTATCGTATTCACTCGGAAGGGGTAATTCGAATGAAATGCTGTCCACTGGGTCACTGCTGGGTCGGGAAATTGGGTAAAACTCGTTGGTATGCTAGGCAGTAAACATACATAAATATACATAGCAATTAAAGATAAAAAAAAATTAACTGAAAAATTATAAAGATTCTTTAATCACTAGTATCCATCTTTTATTAGTTAAAAATAATTTTGTCGAACTACAGCAAGTATTAAAAGATCTAAACTATTATCAGTTTTATACAGAGGACAAATATTATAAAAGAAAACAGAACCTATTAACTCTTTGAAAAACCCAATCGCAAAGAGAAGAGAAAAAACTGTTTACGACACTAATTAACTCAAACATTTTTTATTGGAAAACAAAATCGTTGTAAGGAAAAAAAATTCAGAACCTGCAGCGAATGGATTGGATCTTTTTTTACCAATTTTTTTTTTTTTTTTTTTTTTTAGCCTTTGATCTTGCCAGTTGGTTCCTGGCTTTCATCAACGCCATGGAGGAAAATCTAAAATTTCTCACGAAAATGTAGCCCCTCTCTCTCTCTCTCTCTCTCTCTCTCTCTCTCTCTCTCTCTCTCTCTCTCTCTCTCTCTCTCTCTCTCTTTACCTTTTGGTTGCTGCAACTTCAAATAGAATTCAGTTGAAAAAGATTTCTATTAAATCTTATATAAAGTGATCATAAATTTTGTTAGGATTTTATAAGCATGGATTATTACTTATCTGCTGACAATATATTTATCAATAAAGAGCACAGAGGAATTGCTTTCGCTGGATATATTCTATATGATTTTAAATGTCTCAAAAGAGGGGAAAACTAGTGACACAAATAGGAAGGCAGACATGTAAACAAAAGTGACTAGAATTTGCATTAAAGTGATGATTATTGTGAATATAATGTTATGTGGGATTAGTTGATATCAAAACCTCAAATGGCAAAAAATGCTTCAATTTGTTCTCCGTTCGTAAACGTCTGTACAAACCTTGCGTCAACATTCATCACACTTTTAGTTACTGAATAACTACCCATCTTACGAAAAAAAAAAATTATAGGATTTAATAAAAAAAAAAAATGGATAGTGTACAGTATATAGAAACAGGCGGCTAAAACAAAAAAAAAATTTTTCCAAACGCCTTGTAGAAAAATAAATGATGTACATTGCTGATAATATTGTAGCTGAATCGTTTTTTATGCTTCCTAATAGTTTAGAATTTTATAATGTACAAAATGCCTGACCGACAACATATATTTCTGCTGGGGAAAAATATTTCTTCTTTACGTAATTTAGAATTAACAAATATTTTATTTTCCCTACACACACAAATACACACACACATACATACATACATACATACATACATACATACATACATACATACATACATACATACATACATATATATATATATATATATATATATATATATATATATATATATATATATATATATATATATATATAAAACTATTTACCGTTAGTTAAATGCCATTAGAAGAAAATGAATGATGAAATAATGATGGATTAATGTTGTTGCACACGAATCACAATTCTTAGAAATAAAATCACAGGAACATAAACTGTCTCTTTTGCAAAGCACTCAAGCAGCTAACAAGAAAAAAAAACAGGTAATATTTGAACAAACAAAAAGAAATATATCTGATTATAAAGATTAATGGTCTGACAAAAGGGCGAGGGGAGACCATTGAAAACATTGCCAAAAAGGTCCCCGAATGACCATTATGGGTCTTCGGGACGATCAAAAATTAACATTTAAATAAGTGGTCTCAGAGGAATTCATGAATTATTTTATATGCTTGGTGAATAAACATAATTATTAAAAATGAAGATTCGCTGTAGTAGGGGATAGGGCCGTCAGTGCAAGTCACGTGGTTCACTGTAGGCATTACTAAATAGTATTTGCAGTGTTCCTTCGGTCCCTAGATACGCCCACTTGCTAAAATAGAATTTCGCTGTTGACTGCTTGCATTCTTTTTTTATCAAGCAATTAGAATTCGCAAGACCTTCCCAGCTGATTCAAGAAACAACTGTTCCGCAGCTGCACAACTCTTGAAAGAGTGTTGTTTACGTAATAGAATTTTACAACGAACTATTTGCATTTGTTAGAAAGCAATTAAATTCCGGAAAATCTTCCCACCTGATTGAGCAACAACTGTTCCACAGCTGGACAAATCTGGACAGAGTGTTTTTATTTAAATAGAATTTTACAACAAACTTTTCCCCTTTTGTTATAAAGGAATTACATACCGTAAGTACTTCTCAGCTAATTTAGAAAGTAATAGTTTAAATGTAAATCAATGAATTCAAAAGTACAAATAAACTTATTTTATTTGATTGAGTAACTGACCTGTTCCCTTGCAAAGATCCTGGACAAAGCCAGCACTTCAAACGGACTGTTGAACAGAGAGACATGAAAATAATGGAACATTTTCTCAGCTCGTTCAATAGAAAGTGAAAAGGTTTTCATGATGACTCTTTCCACCAAGCCAATCTCATTTCAGGAGTCAGGAGAAAGGAAGTGGAGGAGGACGAGAAAGAGGAGGAGGATTAGGAGGAGAGATAGGATGAGATAGAGGATAAAAGAGAGGAGGGATAAAGATGTAATAGAAAGAGATGAACGAAAAGACAAATATTATTGACGATAAGATGAAATGGGGATTTACTGAGCTCCTTAGATCAAACGCCATTGGGAAATGAGATAGCCAGAAGACAGACAGACAGACACATACACAACAATAATATATATATATATATATATATATATATATATATATATATATATATATATATATATATATATATATATATATATATACATTATATATACATATATATGCATGTATATATATATATATATATATATATATATATATATATATATATATATAAATATATATATATATATATAGAGAGAGAGAGAGAGAGAGAGAGAGAGAGAGAGAGAGAGAGAGAGAGAGGAGTGCAAGTTTATGATAGTAGTAGGAGAATTGCTTTAGAATAGTCATGCATTGCGTCTTCGCTAGAACTTTCGAGGTCCCAATGAGCAATGGAGCAAAAGCTGATTACACTCCGGGCTTTCGTGTAAAATGATTTATATTCCCATTAGTCATGCAAGCAAATGACCACATTGCATGTGAATGAAGTTCAACTGCCTTGTAATAGTATTGTATCAGAGGAAATGGCGATTTCAAGAAATAAGATTACGTAAGAAGGCTCCTTGATTACGCAGAGATAGATTTTATAACGTTTTGTAAAGTATTACCTGATAAGAATTTGACAAATTTTCTTATGCATATTGATAAGTCATCTTTATACTTCGTCGATTTTTATGAGAAAAATATGTCTTTTTTACCTCAGATGTTACAATCAAATAGAAACCAAATATTAATTAGTCATACAGACAAAAATCACAGTTGTCTTACAGTAAAAAACAAATAAAAAAAAAACTTGTGGCTGGTAAAAAAAAATTATATGATTGTATGTGTGCGTGTGTGAAGGCACTAACAGAGGGAGTATCATTTATATTTTACCTATGACAGTTTACATCTGAAATTTTCTAGTGAAATGAAAATTAGTGTTTGTATATAACCATATGTATGGATATATATATATATATATCTATATATATAAATATATATATATATATATATATATATATATATATATATATATATATATATATATATATATATGTGTGTGTGTGTGTGTGTGTGTGTGTGTGTGTGTGTATATATATATATATATATATATATATATATATATATATATATATATATATATATATATATATATATATATATATATATATACGATTTTACCTGGGGAAATGCTTACCATGAGCCAGTTATACTCTCTAAATGATTTCGTTACTTACGTCGATTTTT
>NC_089743.1:40096476-40101476 GCF_040412425.1 Macrobrachium rosenbergii
CTTGTCGCTAGACAGGGATGTTCTCACGTCTCAAAAATATCTGACGTATTTAACACGTATACAGTTTTACTAATCAGGCTGCATGCCAAACAACAGCTAATCATCCTGTCAAGGTTCTTCGCATTGCCTTTAGCCACACTTATTAATAAAAAATCTACTGTGTATTTTAATTCATAAAATATTTGTGACCTATGAGGTTTTCATGTGTATATATAAATATATATATATATATATATATATATATATATATATATATATATATATATATATATATATATATATATATATATATATATATATATATATATATATATATATATATATATACAGTATATATATATATAATGGCAGTCATTTCTATACTGATTGAGAAATGACTCCTACTTCTCTTTTTGCTTTCATCATAATTTATCAAGGTTGTGGTGTAAAGCCCTACACCCTACCCCTTCCTTTGTATCCCCTGATCTCCACATCTGTCTCGTATAACTGGGCTTTACCACCCCTATTGTGACTTCATCACATTTTTGCCTGTGATATGAATAGGGTTCGTAATAATAATAATAATAATAATAATAATAATAATAATAATAATAATAATAATAATAATAATAATAATAATAATAATATCAGAACAGTAAATTGCTCCCAATATCTTTGTCTTCATTTTTAGGGAAAAATACTGAACAGAGTGGGCTAATTTGCATCCAGGGAATTTTCGACCGAGCGAATGGTAGGTTTAATTTCACGATTGGTCCTCTCATTTAAATTCTGCAGAGAATTTAAGTGAGTTCTGTCTTTTGTTGACAGTCTTGTCACGTGCCCCAAAATATTTGCGCAGTTAAGGACTAATCCTGAAATGTGCTATTAAACTCTCATCACTGAAAGAGCTCTTTTACAAATTGTCTCGGTAAATTTGTAAATAGCAATGATTCCCTTACTGAAAATACTTGTGTAGGCATGCATTTATTTTGGTACTCTCTCTCTCTCTCTCTTTCTCTCTCTCTCTCTCTCTCTCTCTCTCACACACACACACACACAACTCCGCTCTCTCTTTCTCTCTGTCTCTGTCTGTCTGTCTTTTGCTCTCTCTCTTTTTCTCTGCCTTTGTCTGTCTGTCTGTCTGTCACTCTCTCATGCCCCGCTCTTTTTCTCTATCTCTGTGTCTGTCTGCCTGTCTCTATCGCAGTCTCTGTCGCTGTGTCTGTCTCAAGCCCTGTCTGTCTGTCTGTCTCCCTGTTTGTCTGTCTCTTTCGTTCTGTCCGTCTCTATCTTTGTCACCTCTGTATTCCTTTGTTTCTGCCTGTCCGTCTGTTTCTGTCTCTGTCTATCTGTCTCTTTGGCCTCGCAGTTTTTTCGTAACGCGTCTCGAATCTCGAACCGGCCGAGGAGGGACGATTGGGCAGCGCATTCCGTATTTAGTTCATAGTTGGCTGTAGTAAGCGGCAGCTAAGTTGAAGAGAGAGAGAGAGAGAGAGAGAGAGAGAGAGAGAGAGAGAGAGAGAGAGAGAGATGGATTACTCCGAAAACGTTAAATATATTCCCTGTTACGCGAATACGTAACAAGTATAACGATTCATATCTAAAATAAAGTTCACGAGCTCTGTAACAATCCCCACCCTACTATAATTAGCCTCTCTCTATCTTTTATTCTCGCTCCGTTTCTACGGACAGTTAACCCTTCCCCGGGAGATTTATTCTTCACCTAAGTATCACGTAGACCAGAAACCAACAAACGTTTATTCCTGTAATTACGGAAAAGATTAATTACCACTTTTCATTATGGCGTTCTGTCCCTCTAAATCATCAGAGCATAAAGGGGTTACGACCTTTATACTTTTCTTCTGCACTGAGAGTCAAAAGTTAAGTATACCTTAGTTTAACCAGACCACTGAGCTGATTAACAGCTCTCCTAGGGCTGGCCCGAAGGATTAGATTTATTTTACGTGGCTAAGAACCAATTGGTTACCTAGCAACGGGACCTACAACTTATTGTGGATTCCGAACCACATTATAACGAGAAATGAATTTCTATCATCAGAAATAAATTCCTCTAATTCTTCACTGGCCGGTCGGAGAATCGAACGCGGGACCAGCAGAGTTCTTGCTGAGAACGATACCCACCCATCTAATAAGGAACTTGCACTGAGAGTCACAGATCCTTACTGTTACAGCAGCAAGGAGGTTGGGGCTTAGATCTGGTTTAGTTATTATTATTATTATTATTATTATTATTATTATTATTATTATTATTATTATTATTATTTTAAAAGCACTCAGTGAGTTTTGTGAAATGTTTAAAAATGCATTTCACATAATTTGGAGTTTAATAAGCATTTTTTATTTTATGAAAATATCTTTTTAAAGTGTTGTTTTCTTATATTACACACATCCCCACTTTTTTTCTTAATATGCTTATTGTATTTTATTAATACTTATTAACATAATATATCTAATGGGTTTTAACTGTTGGAGCGGTTGGACAGCAAGTTAAAAGAGGTCCAGAAAATAAAGGTGATGAAGTACAAGGATCTAAATGTGGAACTGGGAGAAAACCTCACACTCGCACTAAGAATTAATAGTTAGAGCTGTAGGAAAACAAGGATAAAGATAGGAAGCGGGAATGGAAGGTAAAGTAAAAGGCTAAACTAAAGTGGGGTGCAGCTAGGTGCCTAAGGGATGCCACGAACGACCTTTATTAATGCCTACAGTACACCAGGATTAATCCTGCAGTACACCATGTGAGACGCGCTAATGGCGCTATCCACCTACGGAGTTTGAAAGAAGGTATCATCAATTTTCCACCATTCTCATCCTCAGGAACTTAATAAATACAATAAGAATATTTCCTCCAGAGAAAAGCTCCATACGCACCGTGGCCGTAATTTTTAGCATATTTCCTCCGGGACATTTGTATTTCTAATCTAAATAAGTTCTGGATAAAGACAGCGCCCTGTTCGAGATAATATTCAAAACAGCTTCATTTACATCTCAGGAAAAGTGCCGACATTGCTCTAGTTGCTGGCACTTACTGGAGTTTCAGTTTTCGTGCCTAATGAGAAACGAACTGCGTATACAAAAACGTACATATACTAACACGCTTATAGACGCATACATACTCAATGTATTATATGTATGTATGTATGTATTTATATATATATATATATATATATATATATATATATATATATATATATATACATATATATATATATATATATATATATATATATATATATATATTGTATGTGTGAGTGTGTGTGTGTGTGTTGTAAAACTGTTTCACGAAAATATGAACGTGATGAATATGTAAATAAAGACAAAATCCACGAAGGAAAGGAAAACAGTGGAGTGCCTCTTTAAACTTACCTTTATATTTTTTTAGTCTGCTAGGTAAATGACTATAAGTCAAAAGGCCTTGCAGCACTCCATTGTTTCTCTTTCCCTCGTGGATTTTGTCTTTATATATATACATACATGTATACATATATATATATATATATATATATATATATATATATATATATATATATATATATATATATATATATGTATGTATATATATATATATATATATATATATATATATATATATATATATATATATATATATATATATATATATATATGTAGAATCTACTGGTCACTTTTACCAGACACATATGTAATTCTAATAGCCACAATGCCCTCTTAACTTCTCATTTATTCTTCATTTTTTGGGTATGCTTGTAACTATATATAAGCCGTGACATCCAAACACAAGAAATTGAAGAGACTTGTGATTTTGCCGGTCGTGGGAGACGAACTCATTACCTTAACCACAAGGAGGTCACGTTGAAAAACCTGACTACAATGAGAAGGCTATTAGAATTATATATATATATATATATATATATATATATATATATATATATATATATATATATATATATATATATATATATATATATATATATATATATATAGTATATATATATATTTTATATATGTATATAAATATACATATATATATATAAAATATATATATATATATATATATATATATATATATATATATATATATATATATATATATATGCAATTATAAAAATTGCTCTGGTGGTGCACAGTAATAACCTCGGCAATATCTCATTTTGCTAAATGTTTTTACAAGTCTAAATTTTTATATTTGTATGTTATTATCAATAGTACTCCCATCCTCCATCCTTCTGTTTTCAGAAAATGCTACGAAAAATTCCCAACAAAAAGAAAACTCACTAACTAACTTAGAATCGAGTTACTAAACTAAGTTAGTTACGGCTGCTTTTCCGCCTTCAACTTCCGTGAAACACCAACTTTATACTAGTTTTTCAGTGATGTCAAGTTTATTTGCGACTTTTTCGCGTTCCATACGTGTCTCTTTCAAAGGTCTCTTTTTGGAAATACTCAGTTTTTCAAAATTATACGACGAGGATTTCTTGTAATTATAAATTGCTACCTGTCTTCAAACTTACATATTACTCACTTGATCTTCTACATGTGTATTAATGGAATGGAATGGAATATAAAATGTAGGCCAAAGGCCAAGCGCTGGCATCTATGATGAGGCCATTTAGCGCTGAAAGGGAAACTGAAAGTAAAAAGCTACTAAAGGAGGAAAACCTAGCAGTTGCACTATAAAATAATTGTTAGGAGGGGGTGGAAAGTAAGATGGCAGGAACAGAATATAAACGGAGATACAGCAAAAGAAATGGAAAGGGTTGTAGCAGCTAGGAACCGAAGGGACGCTGCAAAGAACCACAAGTAATGTCTACAGTGCACCGCGTGAGGTGCACCAGCGCCACTGTCCCCTTACGGAATACATGTGTATAGATGACCCATGACCTTTCTGAAACCATAAGCACCTCCGCGCATGACTTTCACCTTTGTATAAAATGGCAACAAGAAAAATGATAATGAAAACAGAGGTCGCCACTTTACAATGATAAATCAGGTTATGCAACAGCAAGATACGGATATCATCA
>NC_089743.1:40106476-40158976 GCF_040412425.1 Macrobrachium rosenbergii
TAGCCTAGTGGTACATTCTATGATATTCCCTAGCCTAACCTATCCTAACCCGACCGTAGCACCAACATAAGAGTTAATATTCTAGCTAAATTACAACATGGTTTATGTTTAATACAATTAAAATTTACTAGTTAATTCATGAGGTTGCCTCATATGATAAATGGGTGCCTCACTGAGGTCTTAGGCCATGCGTGTCACGAGCATCGTGGCTCGTTTCACAATAGTTAAGATTACTGAAATTAGTTAGGCTACTTACATGATTACTGCGGCTTGGTGGTAAGTGGAAAGAACAAGGCTACTAAATTGATGTACTGTACTTTAAGGTGGCCTAGGCTATGCACAATGAAAGGAAGAGATCACACTGGCTACCTCCTCTGGGCAAGGGGCCAGGATCACTCTTAGATGTTAGGGCACTGTGCCGAGAGGGCACTAGTGCCAGGATGAGCGTATAGCTCGGCAACTACTGGGCTCTCTTCCGCCCCTTCTTCTTCTTCTTCGGTTTCCTCCAAGGCCTATCAGTAGCTGGCCTAGCAGGTGATGAGAGCACCGACTCCGGGGACAGGCCAGAGGGGCTAGCGGGCACGAAGTCAGGGCAACTGCAAAAGCTGCGGAGGACTCCCTACTCGAGCGAGAGCGAGAGCGATCTCGACTTCTGCGTCCGAGGATGCCAGTTCCTGGTCTTCCAAGGAAGGGGTACCATTTCGATCCTCCAGGGTTCACCCTGAGTCAAATTTTGCAAAGAAGAATCTTGCAAAGAAGAAGTTTCAGGTGCTGGAGGCTCTCCAGTCGCGATGATCAACTGCATGGGGAATCCTAAATCTCCGGAGGAGGATTCGCCTCATGATTTAGACCCGGCATAGGGCCTTTTCCATTGGTAGCTCAACGTCCGTGGCGGACGGAGTCTGGCACTGCTCAGTGCTCGCAAGTGGCACTGGCAGCAGTTGAGATCAGGCATGCCTGACAAGGGGTCCGGAGGTGCAATACCTCTCGGACGACTTGGGTTTGGCTGCGGCAGAGATTCCTGCCCCAGCAGGAGATCGTAGCCTCTCGGTGAGTTTTGTTCGGGGCATCCGCTGGGCGTTGCTTGGTTGGGCAGCCCTCCCAATTTGTGGAGTGGTCTGCCCGCTTGCACGTCCTGCAGCGGTACTGCTCCTCCTGAATCTCTCTTCGCGGAGGGGGAAGACCTCTTGGTGAGCCAGCCCTTCGCAATTGGAGAGGGCTAGGCCTGGAATAGTTTGGGTTGTGCCCCTTCCGCGGACCACTTTGGTGGGCGGAAGGTGGAGGTTTGTCATGGTTGAGAGTTTTAACTGGGGCCTCCGTGGAGGAGGTAACGTGGCTGCGAAGTGGCGTTGGTAACGGGCTTCCGCAGAGAAGATCCCGACCCAACAAGAAGACCACTCCGGGCCGAATTCCACCTACCACGCCAAGGCGGTGGGGTATCGTGCCCCAAGGTGTCGTAACCTGGAGTTGGACCGTGGGAACGGTGATGGTGTGGCCCTCTATCCACTTCATTTCCCACCGCGTTTCTTCGTCAACCACAGCACCGGCTGGCACTTGGGCCCTGGCGATCAGGCTAATGTCTGCAGCAGTGTCTACTGTGACCGGAAGGGTCATGGGCAGGCTAGTGCTCTGAAGAGGGGCCACCGAGATGAACTGGGTTTCAGTCTCTCGGGGTAAAGGATCCGGTGCGGACCAGCAGCAGAAAATGAAGTGCTGATTAGGTTGACAAATTTGGTGGTGGGGACATGATGTGGACAGGCCGGAGATCCAGCATTGTAGTGGCTAGCAGCCCCACAGGATCTGCACGGGCCTTTTGGATGGGCTCGGTTGCCTGCAGTAACTGTTGGAGGAGAGGGCTGAGCGGATGAATCGGGAGCGGAGTTCTGGCTGGTAGGGTTAGGCTGCTTATTAGTGCCGAGTTTGTATCGGCACTCAGCTTCAGCGTGGCCCCCTTCTTGCAATAGTTGCACAGGGTCTTGCTAGGCAGTCCATTCTTGGGCGAGTGGAGTTCGAGAGGTAGGCCGGAGGGATGATTCGCTTCTGAGAGGTGCTATGCGACTGATTGAAAGTTTCCCACGAATCAGCCATGCGACAAGCTTCCATAAGTGTGGAGGGCTGTTTATCGTTAAGATATACAGCAAGGGGCCCTGGCACACATTGGAAAAGGTCTTCTAGCATGGTCCGATTGAAAAGATCCTCAAACGTCGTGCAGGCCAAGGAGTCGAACCAGCGCGTACCGGACTGGGTTTTGTGACATGCCCATTCTGTCCAAGACCAGCCGACTTCCTTGGCAAGACCTCGGAACCGTTGTCTCCATTTTTCTGGGGTTATTTCGTAGGCCTTTGTAATGACTCTACGAACTTCCGCCATGTTGCCTCTCTGGCTCTTCTCCAGTGAGCGGCGCTGCCTTGGCTTTTCCCTCCATATGCTTGGCTAGTATTAAGGCTCTCTCCGTCTCCGTGGTGCTGTAGTTATCGAAAAGAGCCTCGATCTCCTCCAGCCATGCTTCTGGCTCGTCCTCAGTCCACTTGGGGACTAGGGAATTGATGCTCGAAATTGGAGCGTTTGATGCAGCAGGTGTAGGACTGGAGGCTTGATGGCTAGCCATAGCTTCGGCATTCTCCATTTTCGCTCTCTCAAGCTTGAGCTCCTTCTCCTTTAGGGCTAACTCAGTTTCCTTGCAGGCTAACTCATGCTGTCTCCTTCTTTCTTCTCTTTCCTCTTCATATTGCCTTTGCTCGGCTTCATACACCCTTCGTTCTGCTTCATACTTCATACTTCCTCTGCTCGGCTTCATACTTCCTCTGCTCGAGTCTTTCTTCCTTCTTCCGCTTGGCCAAGTCGTCCACTTGCTCCTTAACCCAGGTGGTAAGTTCCGAGCCGGTGAGACCTGCCGCCGTCCCCAGCCCCAGGAAAGTTTTATAATGCTCAGCTGCCATGGTTCTGGTGGGGAAGGGCGTCTAACCGGGTCGACTGGGCGTACTTGGGCAGCGAGGAAGTATCTCTTCAATGACGTGGCACCCTTTCAAAAGGTAGCACTGTAGTTTGGGTGTGCCGTGTACAGGTCACACTGGTGGCACTCAGTATCCCTAGGCACTGGTGCAGGTTAGGTTCCAGAAGAACCTTCTCTTCTGTGTTCCCTTTTGTTTTCTTTTATTTTTCTGGAGTGGCAACTTATGGTGCCAATGTGTTCCTAGGGACCCTCTACTGGAGTCCAACTAGGCTATATGGGAGGAAAGGCACTCTACACCCCCTGCAGAGTGCAACAATCGAATGAGAGAGAAAGGGAAGGTAAAAGAGAGAGAGAGAGAGAGAGAGAGAGAGAGAGAGAGAGAGAGAAGAAGTAAGCTATTCAAGTGATGACAGTGCTGCAAATTATTGGCACTGTGGAATAAAGTGAATTTGGGTTTTTTTTTTTTTTTTCTTTAAAGATCCTCGTGAGTGGCTGGTCCCAGTACCGGCCCCAGTGCTGGCCCCTTCTTCTTTCAGAGGGTGAAAACTACTGTTTGCTTCGGTCTGGATAGCAGGCCTCACTCGTGACCGACAGTTTATCACTGTATTGTAATTACTCTTAACTTGTCCTCATCTATTGTGGGACAGAGGTGTTTCTTTTTATTTGGCTTATTGTATTCGAATTAATTAGCCTAGTGTCGGCGTTCTTTCTTTGAAGAGGGTCACGTACACTTAGATTAGGAATGCTTACTTGAATGACGAGAGAGAGAGAGAGAGAGAGAGAGAGAGAGAGAGAGAGAGAGAGAGAGAGAGAGAGAGAGAGAGAGAGAGAGAGAGATTTTCAATCAGCTAATTTCTTGCTGCTTGAGAACATGTAAACAAAGATTTTATACATGCACAATGGCATGGATCTTAATAAAATGATATAGATGCGTCGTCTTGACTTCCTTAGGGATTACTTTATTATCTTAATTTTCCCGGGAGCCGACGTCACAAAAGTTTATCGTAAAATTTTAAATTCTCTTTATATGATTTTTATAGCAGGTATTCGTAGGAACTTGTTATTACTCCTAACTAAGGCCTATCTTTCCCTGCCTAAATTATCTTTTGGTTTTTTCCTAGCTAAGATATTAGGAGGTGGCTCGGGCAGATTCTGGTCACAATAACAAGGTCTTTGAGATGAGTCCAAGGTCCCAATTAGGCCTCTTTGAGATTTCAGAAACAACCTCGTTAGGCCTAAATTTCAAAACAACCTCGGGACAGCAAAATGGCCGTTCTCTCACAAACAGTTCGAACAATTTCAAAACAATCGCGCGAACACGGCGGAGGAATCCAAGATGGCGGGTATTTTCTTTTTCAAACAAATTCAAAACAACGCAACAAATGCAGGTATCCAGATTTTACTTTAAATATACCACTCATGCATAGCGTTTTACGTTACGGATGGAAAACTAAATTACCAAACAACTTTGTCTTTTGTTATCGTATTCTCACTCGGACATTAAACAAAAGAATGAAAAGAGAAATGCTAGCCTGCCTGCGTAAATTTACGTTGTTGAACGGTACCTTTATTGTAAAATTACTATTTCAGTTCGTTTGCTACTTCACTGACACGGTTTTGAATGATTCCCGCTATATGCAAACAATAACGATCGGAATTGCCGACGCGATTTCTACATTACTTTGTGTATATGAACTGGGCTCCGCGATTCGGCCTTAGAACGACAACGAATTGTGATTCTCTGCCTCTCGAACGTTGCACCCTTTCCTCGACGCTTAATTCTCGCTACACTCACTTGTTATTATAACTATTCTCTTTACTGCTTATTATTATGCCTCGTTCCTTGTTTGGAAGAATGAAATGGAGTTCGATATCTGACTTTTATTTTTGGAATTAATGTAATTTTAATTTCCTTTTCTCCAGATTCTTTCTCTAAAATGTACTTTAGATTCTACGCAAGGTCGCCAATGTTTCGTGTGAGGGTCTTGGTTGATCATGTATTATTCAATTTACGTAATTTTTACGGCCCTGCAAACCAAGATTACACGTAACCTGCCACTTGAAGCCAAAAGTTAACCTCAAAGACAGACGTTAATTAGCCAAAGGTTGCCAGTTAAGGGTTATTAACCTTAACAAAGAATATTTGAGATGAATTTGATTTTAAACGCAACCGTTCTTCCAAACATTCGGACGCGAGGCATACAAAGCATCGAGATTTAACCTGATTTTGCTTACCCTAAATCCTAGGTATTTTACTGGAATAACGGGGTTGAAGCTAACAATATAATAATTAGGCTTAATCTAGACTTCGTAAACACATATACAGTAAGTGGGGGATGAAAGGGGAAACAAAGAAATGCGAAATACAGAAAAAAAGATAAAAGAATGGGCGAAGTTTTGAACAAAAAGCGACCTTACCTTAGGACGAACGTTGTGCGCACCAACACCGCCGGGGGGGGGTCTTCGCAATTGCTTCTTCACTTCACTGATAGGATAATAGACAAAGAAAAGGAGAAGCATCCCCGTCGGACATGTGGTCTCTCCGAATGCTCCAGTCTCTCTGAAGTTCCCTGACCGGCCTAGGTCAAAAACAGTCACCCCAGGTGTCCACGTTCTTGTTAAAAACATTCGCCAAGAGACAGGTAGGAAGGAAAAAGGGACCTTAGGACCACCTATTCTTAAGGCTGATAGGAAATTTTCCTATAGGGTAAAAGGCCTAACTTACCTATCCTTCTCCAACGGACGTTAAGGTTTGAACTGAAGACGCACCTATATAGACAACGTCTTTTTCCGGTCTCAGTCAGGCTGATATTTTTACAATCAAAAGTTACGAGGGCGAACAGCAGTAATATTTATAAATATATATATATATATATATATATATATATATATATATATATATATATATATATATATATATATATATATATATATATATATATATATATATATATATATTCATGAAGCTACAAATGTCGCTTAATATCCAATTTACGCTACTTTGGGATTATCCCTGATGGGGAATTATCACCGAAGGAGAATTTTAAAAGAGATAAATGGATCGGTACCGCTGGGTCTCGATGGTTTGACCGTCGGATGGAGTCGCTGGAAGTTACCGTGTCGAGGGATCAAGACATTCCCCTTCGGAGATAATTCCCCATTGGGGATAATCCCAAAGTAGCGTGAATTGAATATTAAGCGACATTTGTAGCATCATGAATGTATATAAATCACGGTGTGATAAAAATTTCACACACATATATATATATTTCAGAAAATATGGCTGCTTTAACATTGCCAGGAACAGAGATGTGATGAAGGAATTTTGGTTGTGAGATGGTACTGTCGCGAAGCCGTCAGTTGCGAAATCTTTCATTCAGCAAATACTTCGTTACATCTGCAATTAACCTGATGAGCACACAATATTGGCTCCATCATAAGACTGGGTTGCTATGTGGGTACATGAGTTCGTATGTTACAGAATCTCGATTTTGTGTCTAATTCTGCCCAAAAATTAGTCCGGTCTTTCATTACCGTAGCTGAAGCAGTATCGTCAAGACGTTGCTGTTGTGTGTGCATTCGCTTAGAACAGGCAGAATAAGGTATTGTCCAGACTCTTGATTTTTTCTATGTGAATTGTGGACTTATGGTCTTTTACCATATTTCAAGACATTTTTGAACTTGTGTGCAAAGTTCAATATACTTTTTTTTGCCATTTCAATGTTTTATTTTACTGTGTTCTGTTTAAGCATGCATTTTTTATTATGTTTATACTTGCATATTTTTTGGGGAAATTGTTATTATTTGTATTTAATTTTTTTGACAGATGTCATGGTTGTGGTGGTTGTGGTGATGACTTTGTGGGCAATGATATGATGTAGTCATGATGGTGTGATTATAGAGACATACAATGCATACCTTGCAAAGTATAATATCTCTGTGTGGATTGACTTTTTGAGACTTGACTTAATAATACTTAAGTTGGAGTATGTGAGAAGATTTTGACTTTACAGGCCATTAGCCATGATTAGACTTTTGAGTTAGGCATGGATTATTTTTTTGCTTGACAATTTCATTTATGATGCATTTTAATCTTTGCTTTGTTTATTCATTACTTGTTGGGTTGCTTTAAATAATAAATCTATTTTTGTAGGAAAGATTGCGTTTTCCTTATACGAACCATTTCATTTCTTTAATGTGGAATGCAAGAGAGCGAGAGAGAGAGAGAGAGAAGAATGCATGAGATGGAACAGCAAAAGACTCGCTGTTGAAAGAGAGGGGTGTGGGACCTAAGGGTGGAGTGAGTGTCAGGGAGTGGAGTAAGGGCCGAACCCCCATCGCCTTCTGAAGACAGACCAATCGGCATGTTACATGATATTCCTACACGGAATATTTTGTCTGTTTCCAAATGGTGTTACATATATAATATATAAATATATATATATATATATATATATATATATATATATATATATATATATATATATATATATATGATTACAATAATTTTAATGCATATTTGTATGTATATATAGATATTTATACTTCTATATATAATGTGTATGGAAACATATGAAAACAATGTGATGATATTTTGAAAACATTGTGATGATAAAAGACGGTGATACAGAAAAACGCAGGAGGCATTAGAATAAGAAGCAATAAAACATCGAATGTAACAAAATCAGAAAACTGAAAACCGTCACGTCCTTCAATGGGCTGGAAAATGACCCTCTAATGAACCCCGGAATAATCCCTCCCTGAGATTCTTGCAAAAATCCTCAGTAAATCCTGAGAATTTTTTAACGTATTGATAGTGAAGGAAGATATATTTGTATGTTACTGGAAAAAAAAAGATACACGAATAAATCACTTAATAAATGAACAGATAAGAATAAAAATGAATTATTGAAATACAAGGTGAATTGTTTTAGGGTAGGGATTCATTTCATCTTCGCTTGAACTTTTTAGGTTCTAATTGCACAACTCTCCCAGCAATAATAAGAAAATTTAGCATATGAAATTCTTATGAATGAGATGTATAGATTTTTGGACTAAATGTAATTTACAAATAAAAAAACACATGGCCCTATTAAGAATTATTTTAGCAACGAACCACTGAAAAATAATTACAAGAAATTTATCAGTGACCCAGCTCCTAGGTTCTTATCAGGGGATGGCACCCATTTAAGGATGAGTAGGATATTTCAGGATGAGTTATGATTGGTCCTGATTAAGGAGACAATTGTGATTTATCAGCCTCGTGGAAAAAGGGGTTATTTAATAATTTTTATCAGCAAGAGGAAATTATATATGAACACTTTTTTAAACATTGTTTGTAACCGTTATCGTTTAGGTTTAAAGGAAGCTATATATTTTATCATATGAAGAACGCAAAGAAATTTATCTATATCTTTATGTACTGATTTATTAGTTCATTCATATATCTTTTTCCTTTTCTGATAACTGATCTCTTCCTTCTGCATTTCTTTCAAATAATGGTCCATGTGGGCTTTGTTCCAAATGGATAGGGTTTTATCTTCTGAATAATAATAATAATAATAATAATAATAATAATAATAATAATAATAATAATAATAATAATAATAATAATAATAATAATAATAATAATACAGAATCACTTTTTTAACAATAGGTATATTTGCAGTTACATAACTATGTATTGTTGTCTCCAAAAAACTCAACTTGATAGACCAATAATCTAAATATATCAGAGGCGTGAACTGACTCTTATTTACAAAAGCATTACCTTTGAAAGCCCGCGTTAACAGGCGTCGAATTTGTCAGGTTACGAGAGGTAACATATTCCTGAGCAAATCATCGTTAATGGCGTGGAAAAAAGACTTCAAAAGAACCTTCCATATATCTCTCGAATTAGAAACAACCCTTCTCCTTTCCCTAAGAAATGTATCGCTGTTTTATGTAGTCTCCAAAGAGTCTCTGGAGGGTTTAATGGGGCGAGATTCATTGTGTCGATTGTGGACCAATTCTCCCGATTCGTCAGTTTCAAATCGATTCTGTTCCTCCGCTTGTGTTTGATCTCTCTGAGGTGTCAGGTATTTCAAAAGCTTGCAATGGCTGACGCCAGATGTCAAATTTTGACAGCTTCCTGGAGAGCAGAAGTTCTGAATTAAACGCATTACAAACATCGCCAAAGACATACCATATGGATTACTAGCTGCCTACAAGCAAGAGGCCGTTCTGGTATAAGGCCAGGTAATTCTAAGATAGACAGACGGAATATAGCCAATTACAAGACGAGACTTTGTCTTGTAGGCTAATTGTTTGTATTCAGTCTGACTGTCTCAGAATGAACTAGCCTCATACCAGCAAGAGGTCTTGCTCTTGGGCAGCCAGTAATCCATATAGTATGTCTTTGGCTATGTCTGTAATGCGTTCTGCTCAGAACTTCCGTTATCCAGTTACTTGTTTTTGCATTTTTTTTTTGTGAAGAATCATCATTCAGACGATTTTCTATCTAAAAATAATTACCTTTTTTTATAACAGAAGTAGAGAGAGTGACATACTGCCCAAACAAAACTGTTTTAGCAAGAAATGTATTACTGGAATTTAAAGGTAGAATAAGTTAAAGATTCATGTAGGAAACTAAATTTGTTAATGAAGATGCTGCAAGATAGCACTCAGTCGTTCAATAATATCATGGTATATATATGATTAATGAAGGCTGATATTCAGCTTATAGGGAAGATAAACAAAGAATGACAAATAATTTGTGAAGTATAATATCTTATACACATGATTAGAAGGAATTTATTCTAATTTATTTTCAGTGCCTTTCATTGAAGACAATCCACATTATAATCTAGCAGGTAATCAACACACGACTTTTCTGCAAACCTATTCCTGTTGCTTACCTCTCCAACATTTCCCCCTCTCTCTCTCTCTCTCTCTCTCTCTCTCTCTCTCTCTCTCTCTCTCTCTCTCTCTCTCTCTCTCTCTCTCTCGTGCAAGTATCCGCTGGTGTAAATAGTTCTGAAGAGTTCCTAAGAGTTTGCTGAAAAGGTCACAAAAGAAACAACAGCTTTGTGTAATGTGAAAACATTCCAGTTCCTTTTCGTGTCCAGGGCAATTCCAGCCCAGAATTGGAGCTGAGATTTTCTTTCTCTGATTGTCTTGCTCCGTCGACGACGTCTTTGAGGAAAGGGACTTGTGTGTGTGTGTGTGTGTGTGTGTGTGTGTGTGTGTGTGTGTGTGTGTGTGTGTGTGTGTGTAGTGTGTGTTTTTGTGTCTTTACTTTACCAAGGTATAAGGATTTTCGTTTTTATGCACTGTACGTCGAGGAAAGTTGTCATTATGTTTTCAAGTATAAACAAATCAATCGAGTTTTCTGTACAGGGTATAATGATGTATGAAAATCTCAGCCACGGCCCATGAAACTCTCAGCCGCGGTGCATGAAACTTTCAGCCACGGCCCGGTGGTGGACTGCGTTGTTGGCACCTATAGCGGTGCCAGACGCACGATCATGGCTAACGTTAACCGTTAATCAAATAAAAACTACTGAGGCTAGAGGGCTGCGATTTAGTACAATTCATGATTGGAAGGGGGATGATCAAAATACCAATTTGCAGCCCTCTAGCCTCAGTAGTTTTTAAGATCAGAGGGAGGATAGAAAAAGTGCAGACGGACTGACAAATAGCCATTCCAATAGTTTTCTTTTACAGAAAACTAAAAAACTAGAAGAGTGTTTCTCTTTTTTTTCTTTTTCTATGTTATGTTATATATATATATATATATATATATATATATATATATATATATATATATATATATATATATATATATATATATATATATATATATATATATATATATATATATATATATATATATAATATATATATATATATATATATATATATATATATATATATATATATATATATATATATATATATATATATATATATTGTCACAATGTGTACCAAGTACATGGCTAGCACTCCTATGCCAGAGTTCGAAGTCTCCGGCCAGCTAATGAAGAATTAGAGGAATTTATTTCTGGCAATAGAAATTCATTTCTCACTATAATGTGGTTCGGATTCCACAGTAAGCTGTAGGAACCGTTGCTAAGTAACCAATTGGTTCTTAGCCACGTAAAATAAGTCTAATCTTTCGGGCCAGCCCTTGGAGAGCTGTTAATCACCTCAGTGGTCTGGTAAAACTAGTGTATACTTTAAAAACCTAGTTATTACACAACTAGTCACAGATTTCAAAAATATACCTCACTTCAGCCAGATACCTGAACTCTCATTACAATAAGAATTACAACTGAGTACTCTAAAGGTAACAGTGATCCCTTAAAAAGCTCATTAATCATGTGAAAAATCAAACTAAGTTTATCAAGGTTAGTGTGAGGTATCAACAATTAAACAAGAAATATACAAGAGTAAAGGGCATCACTCCATCAAACAACTTTAACTGTTTCACTTCAGCAAAACCAAAATTAACAAAACATGTTTATCAGTTCGCCTTACGCACACAATTAATCCTGTTCTTTGGTGGCCAATTAATGAAACACTTTTTTTTTACATTAATACAAAAATATATTGCTAAATTCAAAAATTTATAATTAGAATTCACAACCTGAAAAATTTATTATTACTTGAAAACAACACAATATTTAATTAATTCTTGAGTTAAATTATTAAACAAAACTAAATCACAAAACTTTAATTTATCAAGAAGTTAAGTTAATCACGCAAAATTTAAACTATCAAGAATTATTAAAGATTTTAAAAGAAAATCTTAATAAATGAAAATTGAATTAAGTATGCAATGTTAAATAATCAAGAAATATTTAAAATGCCAAGTAAATTAATGTTAAATCACCATCATGAGAAATGTGAACAAATCAGGAGATTGCAAACAGAAGAATACACAAAAATACACAAAAGATCTATCAATTATAATTTCACTAAGGTAAAATTTCTCTAATATACCTTATAATACCATGGTAATAATAAGTGACATTCACTTTACCTTAAACAAGCTTGTGAAAACATTTGTAAAATTTCTTGCAGCTGCTCTAAATTCACAAAACACAATTTTTTGTCTGGCACCACTACAAATGTTTACACTTTCCTTACACTCAGATCTCAAAAGCTATATTTAATACCAGTGACCCCAAATACATTACATTAAAACTACTCTCTTTTGAAGAGAGAGAGAGAGAGAGAGAGAGAGAGAGAGAGAGAGAGAGAGAGAGAGAGAACTAAACTGATCGGTCCCAAAAATCAGAATGAATAGATTTTTGGATTCCAGTAGGACATGAAACACTCAAATTATGTCACTTCCAGCAAAATGTTCTGAAAGCAACTGGGACAATACATGATCAGAGCAATGCAATCTTAAACATGACACAATTGTCGTGTGTTCTTACTCTCAAATCGACATACGTGACAAGAGCCATGTATGTAACATTACGAAATCATTTGTCTTCTTCTCATATGAGACAAAGTTTTTACAGAAATCCTTACACGATCAAACAGATTGAAACAGGCTAATTATGATTAGCATGTTTTAAAAACAAAACGAAAAACACAAGCGGAGCAGTGATTCTTATTCCCAATCTGTCAGAGCTTTATCTTAACTAGTGACAGATGGCACATCTGGTCTAAAACTCGAATCTCTCTCTCCTGCTACTACGCTATTATCAAGAAAGACATCATTAATTCTAAATTACGCTGTTAATTTATCTAAATCACTAACTCTTCTGACATCTGACACTACGCTACATATATTTCAATAATTACTACTATTACACATAACACATAATAAATAGAAGAGTAAATATATCAAAACTATGAGATGATATACATATTACTAAGGCAACATCATGAACATATATATATATATATATATATATATATATATATATATATATATATATATATATATATATATATATATATATATATACCATAGAAAGAAGGCTTGCTCCTAAAACCATTGATGCCCCTTCTCCTACAGCAAACAGGAGTCACAGTTGTAAAAAATAAAAATTAATTTTATGCGTAGTGTAATATGGAAATTATTCCTTAATACGAGGGGTTGGAATTCAATTAACGTACAGTGTTCGTGATAGGAATCAAGGAAAATCAAGATAAGAGAAAATAAAGATAGAGAGAGAGAGAGAGAGAGAGAGAGAGAGAGAGAGAGAGAGAGAGAGAGAATCCCAAATCCTTTGGTGGAAGCCAACATGGAAATCCTTTCCTCATGCACATTGATCAACAATACAGAAAATAAAAATAAATAAATTTTCTCTCACTCCTAAAAAATAAAATCTAAATTCTAAAATTGCAACGTAAAACAGTCTCAGAATCTCAGCAAAACCAAGGTGAAGGACAGCGATTCCTTTTCTGTATCAAAGGAGAGTTATTCTATCCTTTGAATTTTATTATCTGTGATCAAACACACCTTGGATTGTTGTGGGGAAAAATATTGCCCAAGAACCGTCCATCTCAGCTGCAATACTTTAAAGGACGAATTTATCACTCGATGACGTCACGCAAGCCGCTCACCTGCGTTGGGTCGTGGGATAAATTGGGTAATGATTCTGGTTAACTGTGCTTTAGGGGATTAGGATAAATTAGTGGTATATTTGTCTTTATATCAGAGATACCATGGATATATTCCCGAGATTTGGATAAATTAATGGGATATCTATCTTAATATCAGAGATGTCTTGGTTACTTTCCCGAGATAAAATTGGAGAGATTGACGTGAATTAATCGTTTGATTTGTAGACAACGACGAGGCCCATAAGGTCATGCATAACTCATAGGAGAATTCACTGACTACTCTGAATCAATTGTGACGTAATACCACACGTTTCATTCTCTAATAGAAAATGGAGAGTTATTGAGCGATATAACAAGAGAGATAAGAAAACTTGGCAATGATGCTTTCAAACAAAACTGGTTCGATAATGAAGAAACTCATTTGGATAACTTTAAGATATTTCCAGTACTTTGTTCTTCTGTATCCCAACGATAAATAATTATTGCTTTCCTTTTTCTACGCTACGAATTCGATTTGAGAAAAACCGACACTTTTTACCTGAAATGGAAAAAAGAATGCATTTACCTTTCCAAAGAAGGAAAAAAAAAAAAAAATCTACCAGACAACACCAAATGCTGGGAAACAGCAGAGGTTCGAGTTCCCGGTAAGGAAATAGCAAATGAAATCATCGACTTTTGTTGCGGAGTTCAGACGGTGCTCATTTAGTCCAACCCGTGAAAAGAAACAATGCGCGATGGAAAATACATGAGGTTGAAGTATTTTAAACAGCAAAATAAAAAAAAATACCAATAAATAAGCAAAATGGGTAAAATGTATATCAGTATATAAGCAAATAATTTTAATGAGTTGAAGAACTAGCAAAAACACAAAAAAGTGTCTACTAAGCTTTACCATTTACCTAACGTAAAAGAGTAGACTTCTTCCCTCTAAAATCACTCAACTGTAAGACCCTCAAAGAAAATGATTCCCGTTTCTTCGCCTCTTCTTTGACTTTCTCCAAGAAATACTAACCGTTATCCTGACTTTTGATGTGGGGAGACCAGACTCTCTCTCTCTCTCTCTCTCTCTCTCTCTCTCTCTCTCTCTCTCTCTCTCTCTCTCTCTCTCTCTCTCTCTCTTGCTATGCAAGTTATTGGACTGAAACGGGACGCTTTTCCAGTTCAGCGTTGCAGCCAAAATTGATGGTTCCTGGTGGCTTCTGGCTTGTTACCGAACGGCATCTGGTTACAACAGAGAGAGAGAGAGAGAGAGAGAGAGAGAGAGAGAGAGAGAGAGAGAGAGAGAGAGAGAGAGAGAGAGAGAGTCTCCATTTATGGTATTATTCTTTAGATTTTTTTCTACCGTCGGAATTTTTGTAAAGAATAGTTCATTTTGACTGTCGCATTTTTTTTTATGAAAAGAAGGAAATTATATTGGGTAATTTGTCAAAAAATACTATTAGCCAAAGGCTCTATTAAGATCTGACCCAAGACCGGAGGTTATAGTTAAGGAAAGCGTATATAATTCTAAAGTGCATTTAAATACGAGAAGATACCTTAGATATGAAACAACACAAAACTAATATAATTTCTCCTAAGAGTTTGAAAAGTATTTTTGAACTCGTAACTGTTGCTGATGAAAAGTCAGAAAAACACTATCCAGAAGGGAAAAAAGGTGACCTTCGCTTAATCCCTGTCAGTAAACATTGAGAAATGATAAAAAAGAGCAGAGGATTGGTCTGTATAGTAAAAAAAAATTACAGATAATATCATACCAGTGCACCTTGCCTTAAAGAGACCACAAAAGTGACCCCCCCAAAAGAAGAGAACTGGAGTGCAAGCTATTTGATACTGATGATCCCATTCCCAGATTATGAAGTCCCGAGCTGAGCAAATAGGATAAACGTCGAAAGAATATCGTAGACTCTGTAATGGAAGTTCATTCCTATTCTTATATCAAGTGTTAACTCCTTCTGCATGTTATGCTGTTTATATACTACGAGCTTTAGGGTGCGTCTACACCGTGGTAAAACATGCCATACACACACGTCGGACACTTGTCGCACACACATCACAGACAAGTTGAATGCAGCGACTTACTGGTAGTCACGACGAGTGCACCATACGATTATCCATCATTGTTCAACGATCCGTCCTCCACTTACGGCCGCTGATTTGTTTTCAACATGTTTTTGACATGTGATGGATGTTAGCCACATGTAAATGACACGTCCATTACCATAAACTTATTGAATACTTATTGGTAGTCATGGCCAGCGTTCCATACGATTATCCAGTAATGGCCGAAGATTCGTCCTCCACTTACAGTCAGTGGGCTGTTTGTGGGATGTTAGCAAAATGTTTATGACACGTTTATGACCAAAACCGTGATTTATGGTAGTGTGGAAGAATCATCTGGATACAGCCTCAGTAGATGTCAAAAGTAATCTTCAGCAAATATCTAAAATATCTTTTTCTCACATGTACCAGGTAAGCCACTCGGGCTATATGAGTGATGCCTCAATCAGGTCCCTTATCTTAACAGTTAATATCACACTACCTACGCACGACGAGGTGGCCGAGTGGTTAAGGCGTTGGACTGCTAATCCAATAGGGTCTCCCTGCGTGGGTTCGAATCCCATCCTCGTCGAGAGCTACCTTTTCTAATCCCTTGGAAATGGGACTAGCGCTTTCAGCTTACAAATGAATAAACATCATCCGATTCCAGAACTAGTAAGAAGGGACTATGTTTTGTTCCTCTAAAATTCCGAAGTGTATCTGTTAGCATTAGCAATGAATTAACTGTCTTTTTAGTTATTCGACTGTTGATGGTTGCAGTTACGGTGAAGCGAGAGAGAAAGGGAAGGAGGGTACCAGGAATCATATCGTTTCACACAACCGCCCTCACCGAAGAAATCTGTATCCCAATGTGGTGAAAGAGTTTATAGGATACTCTGTCTGTCTCTCCCTCTCTCTCTCCTCATTGGTTATTCTGAAGTTACAAGGTAGTAAATCTATTATATATATATATATATATATATATATATATATATATATATATATATATATATATATATATATATATATATTTACTATATCTTAATAGAATTAACCAATGAACTTAAGAATAACCAATGAGGACAGAAACTCTTTCTACAGACTGAGTATCCTATAAACTATTTATATATTGATATATATATATATATATATATATATATATATATATATATATATATATATATATATATATATATATACATATGTGTGTGTGTGTGTGTGCATATATATATATATATATATATATATATATATATATATATATATATATATATATATATATATATATTTACAAACTATAAAAGCTACTTTGTTTAACAGATTCAGTTTTGTTAAATAATTCACAATACAAAATTATCAAGAATAATGCGTATTTCCTACATAACTGACTGTCACGGTAATTCCTACTTCATATTCACAAAAGCAAGAACTTAAAACAAATAACCTGCCCTCTCCAGGAACACAAGTCGTAAACACTGAACCAGGATTCTAGGGACGTAAAAGATCTAAACTTTCTCAGTTTCTTTACAGAGCTATTGTGCTCTGACACTGCCTGAATATAATTCAGTCTAATTTTGTTAGACAAAGAGTAACAATGTGCAAAAACAGCTTTCCATATTCCTTCAAGGCCAATAAAAATGCATATAGAATATATTCTAAAATTCTCCTGTTTCTAGGACACACACACACACAATGACAAAAGACGGATCATATTACCAAGATTTTGTGAGAGATTATCGACCCTCAATTTAATACGGAGTTTTTTCAGTAGTCAAGATTTCGTTTCAGAGATTAATTAAACCTCCCTTGTCACTTTAATCATAAGTTATTTTTACAAGGGTCTGAATGTTGATAATATTATTGCAGACTTAAGCAATTCCTTTTTTTCTGGCGGGGATGTTGTTGTTGGACATGTTAGCAAATTCCTGAAATATGAATTAAGGCAATATTTTGCAAACTTGGACATGCAGCGTTGAATTACCGAGGGAAATACTGGAAGGGTAAATTATTATTATTATTATTATTATTATTATTATTATTATTATTATTATTATTATTATTATTATTATTATTATTTAGAGTATGAGAACTATTCATATGGAACAAGCCAACAGGAACAACTGACTTGAAATTCAAGCTCCCAAAGAATGTGTTCATTTAAAAGAAGGAACAGAAGGTATCAGGAAATCCAGAAAGAAGAGATCAGTTAGCAGAAAAGAAAAAAAAATAACCTTAATTGCTCGCGAATTTAGAAATTTATTAAGAGAAATACAAAATAAAAAATGTTGGTTGTTTACAACTCTGTTTGTCTGTCTGTCTGCTTGCCTTTCTCTCTCTCTCTCTCTCTCTCTCTCTCTCTCTCTCTCTCTCTCTCTCTCTCTCTCTCTCTCGTTATGAAATTAAACTACCTTATATCCCCTCGTCCTCAGGACTCATTCCCTCCGACTGCATAATCTTTTTAATTGTCAAAAAGAACTATAAAATAGGAGGCGAAAGAATACTGTTAGCTTCGATTTTATTTATAGAAATTCTACTATTTTGTAGCTTTCCATAATAAATTGAACACATTTTGTTATGTATAGTATTTCAATAAATAAGCTTATTGTCGAATCGAATAATTAGTTTTGTAAGAACATTTCTAAAAGCCTATTTTTCTGTCAAGAATGAAAGACTAGTAAGGAATTTAGGGTAATGTACAGACGATTAGCAGCCATACATGATGCTATGGTTGATAGTTACTTATGCCTTCATCAGCTTCCCAGCGTGAAAGGAGCACATAAAAGAAGCATTTAATTAATCAGCAAACACAATTACCTCTTCATTATACAGGGTAAGCGGTTTCATATGTTTTACTGAATTATTTAATTATTTTTATTTTTTAATGTGAGTGAAGGGATACAACTCCTGAAGTAAGGTATGGTAAAGTCTTGCATTATTTGTTTATTTACTGAAAATTTTAACTAATTTGAAATCAATTTTGGAAATAAGCATTAAGGTAGACAGATTTATTACATTACCAATATGGTTAGTAGTTGCTTGCCTTAAGATTGCCATAAAAAATAAAATTAAATTGATTTTTTAGAGAGAAATCCTTCTAATATTAGGAATACCATTTATAATTTTATAAATAACTTTAAAGATACATGAAAAAATGTTAAATATTTAGATACTTTATTAGTAACGTAAAAATGGTACGTAGTTTAAATGTGTAAATAAACAGACAAAAGGCGGTTTCATTCTTTTTATTATGATGAAACTCATACATAAAGGTCCTATGTCAATTTATGTATAGTGCAGCCATACAAACAGATATTTATCTTGAAAATCTGACAGAAAAGTTCATAAGCTGCACCAAAGTACGAAAAATATGAATAATCTTATGTCTGAAGCTTGAAATTCATGCATCATATTTCACTTTTGCTTGTATATAATCCTACAATCATCTTTTACCTTTTTTCAGCTCTCACATATCTGATTTTAAGATTTAAATCACAACTAAGCAGTCTACACACAGCAAAATACATTTCATTTTTAGCTAACAAAGTGATACTTCAAAGAAAGCAAGCCTTTGATGTCAAAGAACAAATTCTGCAGCTGTTTTGGGCACAAGCAAAGCTACTAAGGCCATTATCAGATATTCGTATCCTCTTTATTTACGAATTCTGTGAACAGCCTTAAGCTCTTTGCAACCAGGAGCGATATCCTTAACCAATAGCTTTCAACTTATATTCCATTATTTTACCAGAGAAATCTCTCAACAAGAAGGGTGTGTTGCTGGAATAAGTCTGTCTGTCTCTCCAAAAATGTTCAAGTTTTCACTTTATTTACATTCATCCTCACAATGGAGACAAAAAAATATATATATATATACAGTGTGTATGTATATATATATATATATATATATATATATATATATATATATATATATATATATATATATATATATATATATATATATATATATATATATATATATATATATATATATATATATATGTGTATATGTGTGTGTGTGTGTGTGTGTGTGTGTGTGTGTGTGTGTGTGTGTGTGTGTGTGTGTGTGTAGAGAGAGAGAGAGAGAGAGAGAGAGAGAGAGAGAGAGAGAGAGAACCTTCTGCACTTTTCCGTTTCCGGGACAACAATCTCCCGACCTGATTGCTTGTTAATCCTAAACGCTGGTCAATTATTTTTGAAGACTGAGACATCTGACATTTTAAATTCTAAATCGCTCACAAAGCAATTATTCTTCATTCACACTTGTTATTTCATCTTAACACGACAAGAATTTCTGGGCACGTGAAGCCTATTCCTCTGTCCAGATTCACTTTAATAACTGATATTCAAAGATATGTCATTGCTGTTTGACAGGGTACAAATCTTGATAAATTAAATAAGGTTTCAGTTCTGTTCACTGCTCATAAAACTTTTTTTCAACATAACTTTTACTATTTTTTTCATAATGAATAGTGTTTTTTAAAGTGTTGGCAAACTTGAATATAAGCTAATAAAGCAAATTTAAAACGGATTGGCATAAATATAATCGAAACATAATTATTTGGTTACTCATTCAGACGAGTATTCGACTGATTATTATAACCCCAAACTTCGTTCAAGTTTATCCATGAAAATCACAGTATTTCTGTTACACAATAAATGTATTTTTTTTCATCACTGCTGTTATCTAATACTCCTTTCAATATTCATCATGAGTGGCGCAAAGGGAATCGAACGCGAGGATCTTGAAGGTAAGGTCAAGTAAGGTCAAGGTGAAACTACTAGGTCACCGGAACTTATACACACACACACACACACACACACACACACACACACACACACACACACACATATATATATATATATATATATATATATATATATATATATATATATATATATATATATATACATACACACACGTTAACGGAAACGTACCATCAATTTCAGTGAAATTCAGAGTTACGAGGACTTTCTTACCGTCTTCACAAAACCCAATCATTTCAGACCCGGTACCTAGAGGTGTGGAAAATACATTTTTGCAATATGATTTCGAAATGCAAAAAGAAATTCATATATATCCCTTGTACGCTGGCTGCAACTCTTTCTGAATAGATTCGCCTACCAAGGAAGATCAAGGAATATTCAATGCCTTCGTGATGTTCGCACAGGCGTGATAAAGCCTTTTGGAAATATACAACTAAAGAACTACTGGGATTCAGGATTTTTCCGTCTCTTGTGAGTGTTAGGTTCTTCCACACAGTGGTAAAACGTATCGTAAACACACGTCAGCAACTTATCTCTTACATACCACAAACGTGTTGAAAACAAGTGGAGAACAAACCGTATGTGGAGAACAACAAACCTTTGACAAATGCTAGAAAATCACATGAACCTCGGGTTACAACTAGCAATAAGTCCTTGACTTGTATTAACCATTTTTGTGATGCTTGTGTGTGTGTGTGTGTGTGTGTGCAGGATACGTTACATATATGTGGTTATGTAATGTTTTACTGTAGGGTGGACTCACCCTCTTATCTTATCACACAAATTTATCGTTCATTTCATTTTTTAGTAAAGTTTGACAACACTCGCCTCATTCAGCCATGCATTTAACCTTCAAAATTCTCAAATTCGCTTGGTCCACACGGCTGTTGATCAGGATACGAAGCCATCAGATATGCACAGCGAACAGAGACAGCAGCAAATTTCAGGGCTTGGGGTGAGAGGCAGAACTCATTAGCTTTTCTTCCGCTGAATAGACGGATTAATTCATGTCAACCAGCGGAGCTCGGCCAAGAATATTGCTTTCAGAGCATAGACTGTTTTATCGTTATTTTGATCTCTCTGTTAGAGTAAAATGGTAGAGTTTTGTGCATGATAAACTACTTCAACTGGTAAACTTTAATTCTACTCTTCAGAAATGCTTCGTTTATAATTATGAAGAAATAAGTTATAAATTGTGGCATCATTGTAGGGGGAGCACTATCAGTCACTAATCAGTATCACCACATTAGCGTTCATATATAAATCGATTTATCTTAATCAGTTAAATATTTCTTCGGATTTGTCCGATTAATTCGGATACCCTTAAAACCAATCAATATTTTCCCACTATTTTCATATACTGAAAGGTTATAAAGCATATCAGTTTGTTTATGCAATTTTAAGAGTGCTATGAGTTTATAATGTCATTTCCTGGATTTTCTTTAGAGAATATCTCGTTTAATTAACCGGTTTTGCTCTTATCCGTATCCCTTACCATATACGTAACATTATTAATTATTTGCAACTTTAAATACGACTTATTTTTTAAGATATACGATACGAATAATGATTGCATCTGCAACTTTAAATACGACTTATTTTTTAAGATATACGATACGAATAATGATTGCATCTAAGTCCATACAATGAAGACAGAATTTTCTTCCTGAATCAGTTAAGCAGACAATGGCAGTTTATAAATTTAACCATCATAGTTTCAAGTTCCATTATTTTTATCCTTGAAATGTGTGACTCGAGCAGTAAAAGTAATTTATTTTTATTATTAAAATACATCAAGCACAGACCTCTAGTCCATGCACTAACCTCTATTGTATGCATGTATGTATGTATGTATGTAAGCATGTATGTATGTATGTACTGTATGTATGTATGTATACAAATATATAGGATCTTTTGTTCGTATCTTCAAACAAAGATTTTACAGAGCGAGATGAAATCCCAAATACCGTAACGGATTTAAAAGCTAAGTTAATAAGACTTTGTTCTTTTAGTGTCTTCGCCTCAAGTGGCGTTGACCTGATTTCATCAGAGGTCAACCAGGGTTAATAATCAGGATTTATTAGTTCGATTCTGGTTTTACTTGGCATTATGTGGAAGTCAGATCCGTCATGATAATTACCTAGTCGTAGATCAATGATGTTCTCTCTCTCTCTCTCCTCAACTTGATTTTAATGTTATTTTTCTCTTTAATGCAGTAAAGTTCTTATCACCTTCTGTGCTCAAACCCTTTAGGATATAGTTTAAAACTGTATGATTGAAAGTAGGGTATGTGTGTGTGTGTGTGTGTTTGTATGTGTATGGATGTATATTTGTGTCTTTTAAATCAGTATACAAAGCATGTCCTTGAAAATAGGCAATGCTTATTTATTATAAAAGGGAATATTTATATTAATGAAACTGAACAGAATATTAAAATGAAGCCTTGAATTTCCTTCAATACACTTTTCAGAACAGATATATCATATGATTCTAGTCTTAAGTGAAATCCTATTTCTAAACATAACGACGAATACAAAAGGCTTTTTTTCTAACTGTTAATTTAAAGTCTTTCCAGGCCTTTGGCGCCTTTTAATCTCTCGAGGCGTCTAAATGGCTTTCGTGAGAGAGAGTGCCGGAGACATAGCAAGAGCTGGAGAGACTATTTATCTCCCTATCTCTCTCTTGGGCGTTGATATTCATTAAGTGGTCTTTGTAATGACTGTCTTAACTTTCGGTTCCAGACGAGTTACTTCCTCCCGCTTTCATTGTGTTAGGGGAAACCCTTTTTAGCTTTTTTCATCTTTTCTTTGGTGAGATAGCCATTCGTTGAAATGTATGTATGTATGTATGTATGTATATGTATGTATGTATGTATGTATGTATGTATGTATGTATGAATATGAATATATATATATATATATATATATATATATATATATATATATATATATATATATATATATATATATATATATATATATATATGTTCAGTTTTAACGTGCTTTTATTCCCATTTTTATATGGGGTAATATATGTTTAAAATAATACAAGTTTAATGTTAGCACACATTTTCGTTTCAAACAAGGATTTGGTAAAAAAAAAAAAGAGATAAAAAGCTGACTGGTCCTTTTCATCACACCAAAGAACTAATAAATCAAGCAGTTTTATTCGTGAACTGTTAATTAATCTTTCTAACGCTCTCATCCTTCTCCCCCCCCCCCTCTCTCTCCCTCTCTCTCTCTCTCTCTCTCTCTCTCTCTCTCTCTCTCTCTAACTTCTCCCAAAAGAAACAAAAATATTCAGAAACATTATTACATTTCTCTACATCATGTTAAAAAGCATAACTAATATTAAATTACAAAATTTCAAGTCACGAAAAATTACCTCGGCTGTAGAGGTAAAATATAAATGTACAATTTGGCCAGAATGAATAAGCTTAAATCTTAGGGGGGTGCGTCTTTCTTAATTAAAATCCTGAAAATCTTGCAGGCCTGGAGAGACAGTGTTACAGAATAAGTATAAAAATATTTACAGAGAACGAAAAGGGCGAGAAAAAGAAAGAGAAAATTAGTGAATGCAGGGAAAGGACAATGGTCACTTTCTGTATTTGTTTTTGTTTATTTATTTATTTGTTTATTTATCTTGTAAACAGAATCTCCTGGTTGCTCTTACCAGATATTTGAATATTATTAAAAGCCACTATGACTTTTGTGAGATTTCCTAACAATATTTTTTAGATATGCTTTTCACTACAGTTAACATAATTTTAACAGTGTTTTCGCAACGGTATCGAGACTGATACTAGTTTCACTATGGAATATTTATTTTAGATACAGTTCATAAGCTTAATTTTCCTTCAATTCATATTTCCAGTGGCATCCAGTAGCGACTAATAATTTAAGATTTTTTTATTAGTTATATTTATGATGTTCTACAAGTAATTAATAAAAAAAAACTAATTTATATAACATTTACTCCCCTTGTCACTTCTTACTTAGACAAAATACCATGTTCTTGGAAAAAGGGCTTTTGCTACTGAATCATGCCCCTTTTTGTACTGTTTCTGTACAAGCGCCGGACATTCGCTTGCTATGTGGTTTATGGTCTCGTCTTTCATATTGCACTTCTTGCATATGGGTGAGATGTTATTTCCATCTATTGTTCTTTGGACTTATCTGGTTCTTGGGGCCTGATCTTGTGCCGCTGTTAGCATTCCTTCTGTTTCCTTCTTGAGTTCTCCCCTTTGTAGCCATTGCCATGTTTCATCGCTGGCCAGTTCTTCTGTCTGTCCCATGTGCTGTCCGTGCATTGCTGTGCCATTCCTCTGTTCTGTTTTTCATTCTCTTGTCTCTGTATATTTCTGGGCCTTCGTCTACTTTTATCAGTCCTTCTTCCCATGCACTCCTTAGCCACTGGTCTTCACCGGTTTTCAGATATTGCCCCAGTGCTCTGTTCTCAATGTTGACGCGGTCTTCTATGCTTAGTAGCCTTCGCCCCTCTTCCTTTCGTGTTATTTATAGTCTGTCTGTATTTGCTCTTCGGTGTATTATTCGTGTACTGTAATGTGTTTTCCAGTTTTCTGGTCTATGCTGTGGAGCTCATCCTTCGTCCACTCCACTACGCCTGCGCTGTATCTTTGCCTACTGGTATTGCCCATGTGTTTATGGCTTTCGTTATGTTTCCAGCGTTGAGTATCACCTTATATTCTTTCCTGGTCGTGTCCTTCATCTCTTGGTGTTTATTATTATTATTATTATTATTATTATTATTATTATTTATTATTATTATTATTATTGCGAGTATGTGCAGGGAGAAAACGACACAACATATTACCATTCTCCTTTCACTAAGGCTCACATTACATAATTTTACAAATTCCTGAAGTCATATCTGTCATAAAAATACTCGTTAAATCAGCGCAGGCAGAGAATATGATCAAGTTTTTAATTAAACTTGAAGCTCTCTCTGTTAGGGGAAAGCTGTTTCACCAGTCATATATTTCTCATTTTTATTTTTTTTTTTTTTTTACTCTTGCTCTCTATGAACCCAAGTTCTTCACCACTCAATTGGAAAAGTTCTTAATTTAATCTTCCTTTCGGACATCTTATAAAGTGCTTTGGTAGCGTTTCTTGTTTTACCCTAATTGAATGGAACGTAGCCTCAGCCTCTCTCTCTCTCTCTCTTTATCTATATATACATATATATATATATAAATATATATATATGCATATCTCAATATCTATCTATATATATCTATATATAATGTGTATAACTAACAAAGTCCAGTGAAAAATAAATTTTTAACAACGAGGCTTTTGTTTACAAAGACAAAGACATAAAACATTCACAATATATAATTAAGGATCCGACAGAATCTTTCAGCACGAAAAAGCTATTTGCAGATGCTTGACATCAGTAAAATAAGGAAGTAATATTCTTAGCAAAGAAGCAAGAACGAAACGTTTTCCACGCTCTTTCAACCCTTGTCAGTATTCAGATTTAGTATTCAGATCAGGCGTCTCTTTCGATAGGTCCGCAAGGTGTAGAGTTAACGAACATTTGATGTAGACATCTCTGGAGATTCTCCTACGCTCGAGGTGAGTTGGAGAGAGAGAGAGAGAATATATATATATATATATATATATATATATATATATATATATATATATATATATATATATATATATATATATATATATATATATATATGTATGTATGTATGTATGTATGTATGTATGTATGTATATATATATATATATATATATATATATATATATATATATATATATATATATATATATATATATATATATATATATATATATATATATATATAATATAAAGGGTGAACTGGGAGCAAGTATAGGAAGGAGGTACGTTTGAAGGAGGAAAATGACTGAAAAATTTTTGGGAAAAAAATTCAATCTAATTTTAAGTTTCTGAAATTTTACTTAAACGAAGCCTATGAGAAACTGACACAAAAACAATATGATTTAAGAGATAACAAATGGGAGTTGAATCATTCAGTCATGGTGAGTCTATAAAAATGGTAAGTCTTGTAAACCTACTTAAGCCAACTTAAGCCAACTCCAGTAATGTAGGGATGATGTACCAGTAACTAGTGGTTTGTGGGTCATTCACTTCCCGATCCACTGCGTTTGGCCCAAATGGAAATTGATGTCTGGCTGGAATTCAGAAAATCTCCCCGAAATGTCTTCCTCTTTTTCCTTTTATTGGCTATATCCATTCGCTTCTTTTTTTTTTGGGGGGAGGAATTGCCTTAATTACATGTGCCAATATTTCAAATAGGAAATTTTTTTATACATCAGTTACATTTTCATTGGTTGATCGGTTTATATCCGGACTCGTTGCTCATTGGTCAGTGTTTTTACATCTTCTTAGTTCAGGTTTTGTTGTTTGTTATTTTTCTGTATTTTGTTCCTGTCTATCTTTCTACCTATTTGTCTGTATGTCTATATATCTATCTATTCATTTATATCTCTCTCTCTCCCTCTCTACATATATATATGTACATATATATATTAAATTTTTTATCACACTGTGATATATATATATATATATATATATATATATATATATATATATATATATATATATATATATATATATATATATATATATATAGATAGATAGACAGACAGACAGACAGACAGACAGACAGACAGACAGATAGATAGATAGATAGATAGATAGAAAAATATACAGAAACTAAAAAAACAATAACCTCAGAAATAAGGAAATGTCAAAACACTGAAATTAGGAGCAACGAGTACGGATATAAACCGATCAATCAATGAAACCATAGCGGATATAAAAAAAAATTTCCTATTTGGACTATTGGCACATCCAAGTAAACCCCCCCCCTCCCTCTCCCCCAACCCTCCAACAAGAGAACCAAAAGGATATAGCCAACAAAGGAAAAAAGAGAAAGATATATCCGAGAGTGTTTCCGAATTCCAGCCAGACATCAATTTCCATATGGGCCAAACGGAGAGGATCAGGAAGTGAATGATCCAGAAACCTTAGGACAGTCTCCTGTTTCGATGGTCATTTGGAATAGGAGGGAAATGGAGGGAAGAGGAGGAAGGTGGGAGGAAGTGAGGCAATATATGCAAAGTAGGAGGGAAAAGGAAAGTATAGCGAAGAAGAGAAGGATAATATTTGTGAACATCTCATTGATTACGGAACTAGCCTATACCAGAAGCATATCCCAACAGATTTAAAATCATTGTTTTTCGGATGAATTTGCCTCAAGCTACAGTTTATGGTAATGTTTACAAGGTTGTGGTGACTATATTTCCTTAAGAATAAAAGCTTATGGAAAGATATCTAACGATGTGTGGTTGCATGATCCAAAAACTTAAAGAAGTTGCCTTTATTGGCTATTGAAAAATGTAAACATGATACGGAAGACAAGTTTGAAAGTAGCAAAAACCCTATTTTCTTAATTTTATATCATAATGATTAAGTTAACGATAACTCAGGGTTGACAATGCTTTATTATTAATGTAAGATCTAACTTATAAGAGTGTAATGATAGTGAATTAGTCCTCATCAACCTAGATCTCTTTGAAGATGACGGAATTGTAAATAAGACTTAAACAAAATGGGGAACTGACAACCTGTAAAAGCTCAGGAACAAAACATCAAAATAATGTTCAAGCCTCTGACTTTCTCAAATAATAATTCATCACCAGAAATCTGTCCAGAAAACAACAGTGGACAAGCGTCAAGGGTTCTTGATTCCATCAAACAATTAAGAGACTAAAGAACGTAACTCCGTTCTCACATGAAATAAACAAAATTACACAGGAAGAACGTCCAGGTAAAACGTACATCGTACAGAGCATATAACCACTGTGCCGTGACCAGATGAAAATTCATGAGAGAACAACGCTGCTGCAAGCCAGATTATTCACTATTCAAGATATTTATGCCATTGCGCCAGTAAGCTCTTCCCTATTGTGAAAGCTTCAGCTCGCTTCAACTCCCTCGCGGTGTTACTGCGTGACTTTATAGATGCATATTGCAGGGGCTTTGATCAAGGACAATTGTGTAATTTTCT
Source organism: Macrobrachium rosenbergii (assembly GCF_040412425.1). NCBI lineage: Eukaryota > Metazoa > Arthropoda > Malacostraca > Decapoda > Palaemonidae > Macrobrachium > Macrobrachium rosenbergii. The sequence continues at coordinate 40,134,877 of NC_089743.1, forward strand.
CTGTATTTCTTGAGTAATTTAAGCTACCTCAGTCGTTCCTCAATTGCCTGATTGTTTTTTAATCCTCCCAAAACTCTTGCCATGTGTTTCTTTATATAATTACGAAAATATTAACGCATTAAAAATGAACGACGGCTGTGGAAATTATTTAATATGTCTAAACACTTGCAAAGTCTTTCTTGATATAATTATGAAAATTTTAACCCATTGAAAATGAGCTGTAAAATCAATTGCAGAAAAGATTCAGCTTGTTTAAATACTTGCTAAGTCTTGTTTCATATAATTATTAAAATTCAGACGCATTAAAAGTGAACTGTAAAAAGCAGCTGTAGAAAGGATTTAGTATGTTTAAACACTATCAAAGTCTTGCCTAAGGTAATTAAGAAAATATTAACGCATTGGAACTAAATCGAATAATCAACAGTAGATATTATCTGCAGCTTGTTTTGTATAGTCATTGTTTCTATCCTTTTATCTCCTTCATAAAAAAAAAGCATTACTTAATCGATACATGTCCTCTCACTTTTTAACAGACTTTTAGTAGCTGACAACCCTACTGTTCTTGTGAGTTAGGGTTGGTGATTTAGCGTCTACCTACTGAGTCATCAGCAATCAATCCCTTGCTTTCCCAAGACTTACGTGGGTGGGAGATGTCCTTTGTCATTAACATGCAAATTTTTGTTCAGACTCAGCTGTTTGGTAGAAAATACGTTTGTATATTGTATATATTTGATATACAGATACAAGCAATTCTAATGTTGATGAGGTATTCATTCAAACAAAAGAATAAGATTATGAAGATTTCGAATATGAATCACTTTACAGTGAGAAGAACGTATACAAGCAATTCTAATATTGATGAGGTTTTATTCAATCAAAGAAATAAAATTATGAAGAGTCTGAATGTCAGTCACATTACAAATACAGCAAGTCAGTTCACAAGATGACATAAAAGCCCCCGCCCCCACCCCCACCTTCATTGGTATAATACGAATTCACCCTATTACAATCCCAGATAGGAAATCTGCAGATCCAATAATCCACACAGTAACATCAGTCCTTGATTCAAATTTCAAATCCATCTACCAGACTCAAAGCGGTGGTCATCACTTGGCCTTCGCTTGCTGTTTTGATATTCACTCTGTGTTTCTGATGCCCTCGAGTTTGGATCGACAGAGAATACTGCGAAAAATTGAAAGAGGAAGATTCTGAGATGGATAAACATGAGAGGGAAGGATTGAACGATAATCATCAGTGGGTATGAAAGCTCTGTTACAAGGAACGAAAGGGGAAGGATGTTTCAGTAGTTATCAAAGTGGAAGATGTAGAAGAGATAAGTGGAGTAGATAGACAAATGGTGAACGAAGAGACATTAGATACTGAATTTGAACATAAATCTACGACAAAGATTAATATTCCATAAATCTTTATTATAATATACCTACATGACAAATGATTAATATTCCATTATGACAATGCCATAAAATTTATTATAATATATATATATATATATATGTATGTATATATATATATATATATATATACATACATACATATATATATACATATATACATATATATATACATACATATATATATATATATATATATATATATATATATATATATATGTGTGTGTGTGTGTGTGTGTGTGTGTGTTATCTATTCGGCCTTGTTGTGATGATACGGTTAGATCGTTAGTCTCTTACTGCTAAGGAGAGACATGCGCGCCTTGCTAGGAATCTTGAGTTGAAGACGCAGGAAATGGCTGACAGGAGCAATTCTAAGCCAGATAATGTTAAAGTTGCTGTCGGTGATATGGTTTTTGTGAAAATAAATGTTAGGAATCACTTGAATTATAAATTATGGCCTAAGTTTGAGGGTCCATTTCGGGCGGTGGAAATAAAGAAAGGGAACAGGTTTGTTGTTCGAGATGAAAAAACGAAATATATAACATTATTATTCCAAATGTTTTTCATATAGGCCTATATGCATGGATGTATTCGTCCACCTGGGTTCCTTTGTACGTGTCTGCTTGTGCACGGAGTGCGTGTATTTGTCTACATTACGTGCAGGGAAGGAGGTAAGACATTAGCTATTAATCAAGTCTCATGTTACAGCCGTGGAGACAAAATGTCAAATCAATATTAGAAAATACTAAAGAAATATAAAATATTATTTATTTTATAAAAAGTAATATAATAAAAATGTTCTACAGTTTCCTTTTCTTCCATCCTTATTCAGGATGAATAACCAGTCGACAGATCTGGAAAGAGTAAATGCAAATGGCGTCTCCCTGACACCTATAGTACACTACTCCGGCCATCAAAGAGCGTCACTTCAGAGGGGCCATTGCATCAACATGAATCCAGTAGGAGGTAATTGAAACTCGTCCCTTTTTAGAGAGATAAAAAGAAATGAATTTTTAAAAATTATTTCTTTTTAAAGTTCGAAATGTGTATGGAAGTGCTTTTAATCTCGTACGAATGCAAAGAGAGTGGAACTTTTATGTCATGGAGTTAATTACCTCTTCTGTGCTTTTGTTCGTGTGGGTAGATTGTTATATTAATTTTAAGTGTCGGTAATTAAAAGTAATTAAAATCATATAGTTGACGCTTTCAAATAAAGTGAAACTAATAATTTCCTACCTGCAATAATATCTGCTAAATATATCTTTTAAAAAGTAACAGTAGATGGCCTGGAAAAAATCGTATTCTGCTACTAAACTTTTGAAAAATCTCTCTCTCTCTCTCTCTCTCTCTCTCTCTCTCTCTCTCTCTCTCTCTCTCTCTCTCTCTCTCTCTCTCTCTCTCTCTCAGTCAGTTTTGCTAAGATATGGGAATTCATAGATGGCCTGGAAAAAATCGTATTCTGCTACTAAACTTTTGAAAAAATCTCTCTCTCTCTCTCTCTCTCTCTCTCTCTCTCTCTCTCTCTCTCTCTCTCTCTCTCAGTCAGTTCTGCTAAGATATGGAAATTCAAGTTGTTCATTGTGCGTCGAAGTACAAGGTACAAAAGGACCATTAAGTGCCGTGGTTAGCTCAATCAGGAAAATACACGCGTGGATATTTTCATACAAATAAAGATTGAGTCTACAAATGCCCAAAAAGGTGATTTTAATTTCAAAATTCAAAATATACTCGGGATCTTAGACAAATTTGTTTTAATAGCGGAGTGAATAAAAATACACCTATAGCTTAAATTTTCAACTTATTTAAAGTTTCAGTAATAATGAAAGAGGTGGTATGATTACCTTGTAGTTTGCGACCTCACTTTCATTCTGTGCTAAGTGATAAGTAAACAAATAATGCGCGTATATACTTAATAATTCTGACTTACGAATATAGTTAGTAAGCCTAACTCAAATATACTTATTCCATATTATTTCTCATGATTAAATATTGATAAATTAATTCTATTAGCCAATCATGTTCAATGGAATATTCTCTTAACTGAATCAGATATGATGTTCTATATCGTTTTATTTCATTTTACTTGAAGTGTTTAATATCTTAAGCTCTCAGATCTTTTGTTCAGAGCCTTGCTTCTATGCATATTAATTTGTAATTTTATAACCATTTTTTTCATTGGATGAAAATAAATAATTTCGGAAACTATAACGTTCCAGTATTATTCGTCTCATCCCAGGAAACAGTTTTCAAAAGTATTTTACAGTAAACAAAGCCTGCTATTCTGTGTTTCCAATCTTTTCTATCATTGCATAATCGAATAATATTTGATATATAGGGACATTTAGCAGAGGGACCTAAAATGAATTATGTGAGTGAAAGATAAATAACATTTTAATGGATAAATAAACGGTATAAACCAGACTGTTGGCAAAGTGAAATATTATTGCATTTTCCAATGGGTACAGGTCACTGACCTGGCTTCAATGTTTAATGAATATATATTGTTGTAAGGAGATCAGCCACCGAGTAGCGATATTGTAAAGGAATCATTTTGCTAAAATTTTTTCTGTAATATTTCTTCTTTTTAAAGAAATCCTCTCTCTCTCTCTCTCTCTCTCTCTCTCTCTCTCTCTCTCTCTCTCTCTCTCTCTCTCTCTATTGTCGAACTGATGCAATTTTTGATCCTCGTAACACAAGCTGCACCATTTTTGCGGCTACAGTAATGGTTCATTGGCGTAACAGTTAACTGATGTAATTCTCTATAAATGCTTTATTCTATTGCCGTGATGGCGTCATTTATGCGAGATAAATCTAATTAATGGTTCCTACAGCGCCTTTATTGCTAGTTGCTCTTTCAATGGTTTTAGCATATTATATATGTATATATATATATATATATATATATAACTATAATCACGATATAATATATATGGAACGTGATATAACTGAATATATATAAATATAAATATAGATGAAATCCACGAAGGAAAGTGAAACACTGGAGTACTGCGAGGCCTTTCGACTCTTTCGTCCTTTACATAGCAGACTAAAGAGATATAAAAGTAAATTTACAAAGACAGCTCATATAAATGACAGATGGGGAATTATAAAGGAAAAAAAATGTACCTGGAATCCAACACAATTGAAGAATTAGTAGAACTTCCAAAACAGGGTTAAATATTTAAGAGGTTTTACAAAGGATTAGGATCAACCGTTCAGGAGCAGGGACAGGGCAATTAAAAGATTATACAAGGGCGTGACTGACCACCCAAAAAATATTAGTACAACAAAATAATTCTCTTTTTTGTAAACAATAATTTTTGCAAAACGAACATTTTTACAAATAAAAAAAATTATATTATACATACGGATACAAAGAAAATATGTATAAGGTAATTAATTTGTCAATTAAGTCAGTGATTTTATTTTTAGGTAATTCTTGAACATTTTTCTAATACAGGGGTCCAAATAATACATGCCGGAGCTAAGGCTAAAATTGCAGCTGGAAGTAAGCTGGATCATAGCGGACTCCAATAGATTTCTTGAAGAGAAATCTTTCGATCTGGCAATCACTGAACTTTCAGTCCAATTTATCCTGTGAGAGTTTTCACTTAAATGAATGAATATACCATTGGATGTTTGTCCAGTTTTGAGTGAATACCTATGTTGCTTAATACGTACATCTAAATCTTTGCTAGATTGGCCAATATAAAAAGAGGGGCAATCCAAACGGAATTTTATATGTTATGTTGCTATTTTCTTTAGGGCTATTTTTTTATTAACATTCTTTTTAGTGTGTTATTATAGGAAAAAACGAGGTTGACATTAAAAGGTTTTAACAATGATTTTATGTTTTCAAAACCACTAAAATAAGGCAAGCTAAGAATGTTCTTAGGGGTTTCATCCTCAATGTTTCCCTTTCCTTCGTGGATTTTATCTTTATTTATGTATATGTATGTATGTGTGTGTGTGTGTATGTGTATATATATATATATATATATATATATATATATATATATATATATATATATATATATATATATATATATATATATATATATATATATATATATATATATATATAAAATATATATATATATATATATATATATATATATATATATATATATATATATATATATATATATATATATATATATATATATATATATATATATATATATAATCCCGACAGACGAGACAAGGACTAAACGTAGTATAACTGTGAAGTTTTTAAACAATGAAAGCATATTTGTATCTACAAGAAGGTTATTTCTCCTAGTTATGATATCCGAAGTAAGCAACTATATAGAGCTATATTCATATTAATTTATACAATTCAAATGCTCAATAAACCAATACCCGTGTGTTGGCAACAAGCAATGTCTCTGTGGCTGATATCTAGTTTTTTTTTTTTTTTCATTTGTAAATAAAGCTAAATTCATAATTTTGGTATAAATAGGACGATTGATTCACAAGTATAATAGTTCCTTTGTTTGTAGGAATTTCAATAGATTGAAAGAGATAAATATTTAGTATTGCATCTCAGAGTTGATCCATAATCTGAAGTAAATCTTCCATTCTCTCTCTCTCTCTCTCTCTCTCTCTCTCTCTCTCTCTCTCTCTCTCTCTCTCTCTCTCTCTCTCTCTCTCTCTCTCTCTTTGCCAATTTGAAATAGCCTGAAGGAACTACGAAAGAGAAAGTCAAAGATAAAATCTCTTCTCTCTCTCTCTCTCTCTCTCTCTCTCTCTCTCTCTCTCTCTCTCTCTCTCTCTCTCTCTCCTTTTAACAAATAGCCTGAAGGAACTTTCAGTCAAAGATAAAACCTCTTCTCTCTCTCTAACTCTCTCTTTCTCTCTCTCTCTCTCTCTCTCTCTCTCTCAATAGCTAATTTTCCCTAACTGTGGAACTACTTATAGCAAATGGATGTTTATATCAGCTTCGAGGAAGAGTAAGCGAATCAGTATTTCTCATCACCCCAAACTCCAAGAGAGAGAGAGAGAGAGAGAGAGAGAGAGAGAGAGAGAGAGAGAGAGAGAGAGAGAGAGAGAGAGAGAGAGTCTTAGTTTGAGTTGCAAATTCATTTCCACAGAAAGAATATTTAAGGCTCTTTACCTCCGGTGCCCTTTAAGTTCAGATAAAACATGTAAATTGGAAGACATTTTTAAAAGTTGTGATCTTTGAACATAATAAAAATGTAGATTACCTGGAGATTACCAAAATATTTTTCGCCATCTTTTCATATTTTTCTTATATCTGTACCTGAGGTCAATGAAGTCTGGCTGTTTGTTCGTATGTGAAGCATATTCACTATCTGAGCAAAAACGAGAGAAATTAGTGTATATTTCATTTTTTATGGAAGTTAGTTTAGCAAAAAAATATTTATCAAAATACAGTTTACACAAAATTAATAGTAGGCTTTAGACTTCCTTAGTTTTCCCCTTGCTGCTCTGAATTATGTCATTTTAAAATATAAATATCTTGAATCCATTAACTTTTGCTTTCTCAAATTTTATTTAAATATTTATGGCTTACAGGACATTTTCTAATTTCATTCTAGTAAGTTTATTCTGCTTGAATTCATTGTATCCATAAATATACATATCAGTGACCTCTTATTTTCTTGTGACATGAATGCAGGTTTTGAAATGCATATACGTAACTGATGCAATCCATTTGGCATTTATTGTCCATTGTCTCAGGCCAAATAAATTATAACACAGTACTAACAGAGAAGCAGCTAATACATTGTATGAAACTATTCAATGATCCTGACAGAAGAAACTTATGAATAAGTAAGCGAGGGTTATTGATTTAGTGTTGGGTGCATATATTTAGAATGATGTCAATTTACCAGATTCTAATTCAGTTGCATTTGAACTGAAGTTATTTATGTGATCTGAAATTTAAGATCTTAGATATTGGGTAGATTATATCTGAAGTGAATCACAGCAACATGTCAAAACTGAACTAGTACTTGAATAATTGTTCAGGCTGGAATCCTTCAGGCCGTCTTTATGGTTCATTTCTACAGGTTTAACAATAATTCCATGCGATTCATTAATGTCACGTTATTGTCTAGACTTCGGTTTGGCCAGTAAAATTTTAAAAAATACACCGGTTACCTAAAATTACTTATGGTAGTCTTTATATTACTATTATTATTTGTATGGTTGCTGCAAAAAGGCATGCACACATCACCTGAAGATTAAATGTTACTGTCTAACCCAAGAAAATAGATTTTATCTATTTATTTATTAATTTGTTGATTATTTTTTCTTTTCTAATTAGTGAACTCTTCTTAAAGTATTTCCCATTACCTTCTGTCACTTCATTCTAATGAACGCCATATTCTTTGGAAGTCTGAATTTCAAGCCAATATCCCCTGTGGGCTTGTTTCATATGAATACGGTTCATATTCTGAATAATAATAATAATAATAATAATAATAATAATAATAATAATAATAATAATAATAATAATAATAAAAAGTAGCATTAGTAGTAGTAATAGTAAGGGTTATTTGCTGATTACCGAACATCAATTTTAGAGCAGAGGAAGTTTCATATACTGTATATCTTGTCCGGTTAGTTTCCAGTTCTTCACTCTATTGTTTAATCATAAGCTTCCCTTTATAATAATTAATGATATTTCCTCTCTACGGTACGAATTGTTGAGTTATTAGACATCGTAACGAAATGAAAAGGGTTTGTAATGTCAGCATTCACTGGAGAACAATAATACAATATAAAAATCTCTGCTCTATCACTAAATAGCCATGATTTAGTATAAAGACAATCTTGTCAAGTATAATCAAATAAAAATAAGTGTATCGACATTTTCGTGCAATTCATAGCGACAAAGCTTGCGTCAATATTAAGCGAGTCTTCCAAAACAAGAGATAAGTCATTTGTAGAAACCTTCTGTATGTCAATCACAAATGTCATTGGTACACTGAAAAAAATTATTACCAGAAGTTTGGATGTCACCTACCCTTAGGGTCCAACATAAGTTGCCTGGAATATCGGTTATGCTTTAATTTTGCATGCTCTCTCTCTCTCTCTCTCTCTCTCTCTCTCTCTCTCTCTCTCTCTCCATGAGGTTGAAACTGTGTATTTCATGAAATAAAAATCAATCAGTGAGTTTAATTTTGCATACTCTCTCTCTCTCTTCCCCTAATTTGTGCATACATAGAGTAAAACTCTCAGTTAGCAAAATTATAACTTCTCTTTCTCTCTCTCTCTCTCTCTCTCTCTCTCTCTCTCTCTCTCTCTCTCTCTCTCTCTCTCTCTCTCTCTCCATGAAACTGAATATGTGCACTCGTGAAATAAAACGCTCAGTTACCTAATCGTAAAATTTTTATCCACTTTTTAACCTGAGAAAAAAACATGGCATAACATATGAGATATATTCTAGTTATCATGCAATATAACTTCATTCTTTTTCATTATCATCATTTTCATAATATAATTCAGGGATACAATACATCTCTTGTACGTACCACTCTATTGTCAATATTATTTTAAAAGGGAACCAGTCGCCTGTAGGCCCACCATGATTATCTTTTTTGGAAGAAAAATCTGTTTTTGATCCTTGTTCAAGATCTGCAACCTCCCCACCCCCAACCAACCCTCCCTCAAAGTCTGGCACAGCTGAAGTGAAGTGACTTGAAACTGTTGCAACTCTGAAGGTAATGATGGGATGATAATTATAGAATTTCGTCCAAACAAACAATTGATTTACAGAATTATTCATGTGAAGTGTGTAAGATATTTGTAAGTATAATTCAAGTCTAGCAATTATTCAGCATTTGTCTAAATCCATAAATATGTTGCAATGCGACCTTAAATCGAATGTAAAATAACTTACACAGAAAGATAAATACATTATCTAGGATAAAAGTAATACAAATAATTTTAGCAACACAGTCTTCAGTAAGTGACCATTGAACACATCATCAGGATCAAGAATTATCAGAATGACGAATATAAATCTTCTACTAGAGACAATAATCTAACAAGTTACTTTGCAGATTAAGCAAGCCACTAATTCGAAGACTTCCCAAGCTATTGGGATTGGAAAAAACTGTTGTGAAAATGCAACGCAGTTAATTGTCAAATACATAGATCCAGAAATAGTTATTCCATAAATAAAAATTATTAAAATCTAAAAATACATTATTTATCCTTTTCTTAGCTGACTTACCTAATGGCGAGGTGGTTATCAAACGAAAGGGACATAACGGAGATTTTTACCTAATTTTCGTATATTATGCAAGTTCGTTGAAATAAAACTTTTCTATAATATTTTTATCACTCAAGATATTTCTGTATAAATGTGTCTGAAAGACCAATAAAAACACCAATAATAATATGTATGATCCTTTTTTATCCTTTCATTTGAAAAGGGAATCGCCAACTTTCCTGCCACTTCTTCTAGTGGCCGATAGATGGAGTGTGGTGGGAGGGGGGGGAAAAGAGGAGGGGAGGAGGTAACCTTTATTATAAATAGATACCGAAAATTTGTTTCCGTAGGAGAGGTCTGCCGGTGTACCGCGATGTCTTCACCGGCAATACCAAGTTTTCGGCACCGGTTGGAACTGGTCCTTTGGTTGTTGGAAAAGGTTAACTAGCCGAAAAGTCGTTTTGAATATAAGATGTCTTTTCTGGGAGAAGGTCAAATATTTGTTCTGTTATATTTTACAGTATAAAGTTTCTTTTATCTTGAACTGAATACTGAACATCTCTCTAGGTGCTTATAGTACAGATGGTACACTTTATACAAAACATTTAATTAAGTTTGTTTGCTAACACTGCATTGAAACGCAAGGTACAATATGGCGTAGTGTACGTAAAAGACATTTAAATATTCTATATTTTATTTTTAAAGCCTTCAGTTATGTTTCAGGTCTTAATCAAAGATTTCCGAGTGGGACTACATAATATCGGACAAATATACCTGGTCAAAACATTATTAACAGAATATATGCCGTCCACGAACATCCTCGAAAAAGCCACAGAGGCTAAGGAAAGCAACAGACCAATAGAAAGTGGAGAAGCGATTTTCATCTTAAAAATATGATTTCAGGACACAACAGAGAATTTGTATTCAGGTTTTCAGTGCATCTCCATGTGGAGTAAGTCTCTAAAAATATTTTCATGTAACTTTAGCTGAACATGAACGATGTTTGATGTTATTCATGAGGCGAGCTTGTAGGAATCCTTCACAATTTCGAAAGTTTGGAGTGCGGGGAATGATCTATAAGTCTGATCGCTGACCAACGACAGATTTTAGTGCTTGGTATTTTGATAAAGGGTAATATCACTTGGAGTTTTCAAATGGCTATCAATGGTGTCTTCCCACTAATGAGAAAAAATTTTGGTGGTAAATAGTAAATCGTTATTCTTTCTAAACAGAATAATATATATATATATATATATATATATATATATATATATATATATATATATATATATATATATATAAATAATACATGTGTGTTGTGTGCGTGCGTGTGTATACATACACACTCCAATCATTACAATCATAAATGCTAAACAAGACATGATAACGGAAGTATTTTAAACCCTAATGTTAATCACTTTAAGTCCATCCATTGAAACCTTATTGTCTTGCAAGGAAATTAATATTCAAGACTTCTGCAGAGAACAAGAAATGGATAATCAAATTCAACGCAAGAAAGTTTCCCTTCCATCCTCTGCCTCTCTCTTGATCGCTTAATGAATTAATTTCTTCCCTTATAACTGCAATTAAAACTCATTAGTTTATGGGTATGTATGTTTAGGAGAATATATAAATGTCCACATTCTCATGTAGACTATTCTACGCACACTTTTACACTCACACATACACACATGCCTACATATATTCAAACAAACACGCACTTATATACAATGTATATATATGTATGTGTGTCTGTGTTTGTGTATATATATATCTATCTCTCTATCTCTCTATATATATATATATATATATATATATATATATATATATATATATATATATATATATATATATATATATATATATATATATATATATATATATATACATATATATTTATATATTTATATACGCACGCACATTCATGCATAAAGAACTGCATAGCCTATATCTAACCCTAAAACGATATAGCCACTACAGAATAACTCCCCAGAAACAACAATTGCAATTCTTTTGTGTAATTAATTTCACTCTTTTCTAAAGCCCCAAAACCGCAACGAGACATCAGAGTCAAGTTCCTGATTACCTTTGTCTGCAACTGAAGAAGACAAAAGGGAGGAAAACATTATTGCGAGGGCTTATTGCCCCCTTTTTTTTTTTTACTCGCAGATACAAAGAAACGTGCGTATGTGTGTGTTTCAGAACGAGAGAAAGAAAGAGATAAAGAGACAGTCTCAGTTTACTTTACATATTTTGTTATACCACTGAAAAAATTCTTCGTGTTAATTTAAAATTTAGTTTAAAAAGCTACTGTACACACACCTGTATACCTGTTTCTAAACACTAAAATATGTTTGCAGGAACGTTGAACCTTCTCTAAATTCTTATGTCAATAGTGAATGATGTAAAGCTTCGAAAGGTACAAAGATGAATTTAAAAATAATATTCAAAGGAAAAAGTAATCAAAGAATATGTACAACAGAAGAAGGAAAACTTTCAATTCGGTGATCTTTCGTCTTCAGTTCCATCCCAAGAAGACTGCCCATTTTAGCTAGGCAATTTTGTGATTTCATGGCGGTTGATGAAATTCACTTTATGGTATTAGAAATTAGATATGTATATATATATATATATATATATATATATATATATATATATATATATATATATATATATATATAATATGTGTTTATATATATATATATATATATATATATATATATATATATATATATATATATATATATATATAGGCACATATATATATATATATATATATATATATATATATATATATATATATATATATATATATATATATATATATATATATATACATATACATACATACATACATACAATCATAATTCTACCTTGCTTTGCTTATAATAGGAGGGGCATTTCAATTAAGATATAAACCGATACACATATAATATATTGGTATATTACACTAACATTAATTTTTTCAGTTACTGTAACTTTACAAGTGACAGTTTAAAACTCATCACGCCACCATAAACAAAAAATAATCAGTGCAGTGAAACTGATGCCCTTGGCAATGACAAAACAGCATAAGAAAAACAAAGTCTTATGACAAACAAATGAAAAAAATATCCCTTTGCTCTCAGCCGAACAACAAATAATGAAAAGGTCTTTCTCACCGGGAATAAAGTTGATGGTTTCTTTTGTGGTTCCGTCACAGGTCTCTTTAGATCTTTAGAAGCTATTTGCAGTAAAGGGGATAAACAACTGAGTGAGAGGAGGGAGCAGAGGGAGGGGGAGGAGGAGGGAGAAGATAGGAAGTATGTGCTTGGAAGTTAATGTTTTGGATTTGGAGAGTGACTGTTCTGGGGACTGTCTCCGAGAGAGAGAGAGAGAGAGAGAGAGAGAGAGAGAGAGAGAGACAGACAGACAGACAGACAGACAGACAGACAGAGAGAGCCGTCTTATCCAAACGACGAGACCACTATCTTATGAATGAACTCGTGATTGATTACAAGAGGAGTAGTATAGTAGAGCAGAATCCATTCATGTAACCGTCGATGAACGGAGCAGATTAGTCAGGCTCCCAGGATCTATCGACATCTCCTTTCCAATATCTGGAATGAGAGACTGAGATCTGATCTTAAGGAGAATTTAAACGTCTTTATCAGCCAGTGTTCCAGAATTCCTGATTCCCAAAAGGGAAGAAATGCCCTGGAAGGGATGAGGAAGTTAAAAATGTACGTTTGGATGATGTTCCGTAATCGTCCTTATTATTATTATTATTATTATTATTATTGTAAAAAAAATAGCTTGAGTTTTTCATATTAAGACAATATGCTAGATTTATCAGTGCCTTTCAAAAATGTTAGCAATCATTTTTGTCATTGAGGGTAACATGTTAAAGATTCATTCAAGTTTAAATTCCTCTCTCTCTCTCTCTCTCTCTCTCTCTCTCTCTCTCTCACAAATTCACAAACATACAAACATGCTAGCATTTGCTTTCAATATACATTTTCCATTTTTCATACCAACACCAGCATTTTAATGATGAAAAATACCTTAATTTTTAAACGAATGTTAAACGGAATATCACTGGACAAATCCCAGTAGTAACAAATGATTAATTTTCTTCTGCCTTGCCGAAAAAAATAAGCTTTGAGAGACAAGAAAAATGCCAAGCATTTAGTCCAAAGGGCCATAAAATATTAAAAACTACTAATACAACATGGCCAATTAGCCTTTCATGCAAAGCTTATCAAAAAGGAAAATCTGCGCTTTGATGAAAACATAAGCACAGGTGGAAAAGTCGAGACGTATCTGTAAAAGTGAGCAGCTGTTCTGAGCAAGCAAAGTCGCAGCAAATAGCTTAGCAATTACTTATATTTCCTTTGCCAGCAAGATTTAAATAGAGAGAGAGAGAGAGAGATGAGGCTTTAGCTTTGCCTAACTTTCTCTTTCATAGTTTACTCAGGCTATCTCAAAATGAAAGAGAGAGAGAGAGAGAGAGAGAGAGAGAGAGAGAGAGAGAGAGAGAGAGTAACTTTTCACAGAACTTAGCAGGTTATCTCAAAATGCAAGTACCAAAGGTCTATAATTTTTATAGCAATGCTCATTAATTCATGTCTACCATCTTTTTCCCTATTTCCTCTATTAATTCATATCTCTCTCTCTCTCTCTCTCTCTCTCTCTCTCTCTCTCTCTCTCCACTTTTAATAGTATATTTTCCCCTAACTGTGGAGTTACTCATAGGAAATGAGGAGTAGACGAATCATTATCTCTCTCTCTCTCTCTCTCTCTCTCTCTCTCTCTCTCTCTCTCTCTCTCTCTCTCTCTCTCTCTCTCTACCATCATAGTACATAACAACACACAATTTCAGAGTAAAGAGAAAATGTACGTACAGATTTAGTTTCCAATTTTTCGCTCAAAAGTAAACAGTACGATGAAACCCTATAAAAAAAACACCTGATTTAAAATGTTCCAGAATTGTGATGATGAACCCCATGAAATAAATTTATGGAAGTGAAAACTGTATTTTTTTTTTATTAATCGCTTCAAAAGTAGTCATCACCATTTTCCACGAAACAATATATATAGTAATTCCAATAGCAATATGCATCATAAAAATATGCATTGGGGTATCGTTTCCAAAGTGAAATAAAAAAAACATGGATTTCTATTTTTTTTTTTTTTAATGATGTGTTTATTTTCCAAAAGTACTATCCATGATAGCGAATACTAGTAATATCTAATGATCACCTGAATATCAGAATTTGATATTATATACCGGAAAAAGTTTGCAGTTAAACAAAAAAATATTACTGCAGTTACAATGTATACTTCAAAAGTATTGTTACATTAATCATATGAAAAATAAGTTTATTCACAAAGTTATCATATTAGTGTGATTAAAATGCACGCTGAAAAAGTATTGCAATGCATGTTTAAAAAAATTATGAATGCACTAAGTATGTGAAAAATAAATAGATTTATTAATATTATGCTAGCAGAAAGTTATTTAACGACAGAACTTTCACTACATAAGAATTCCATAGTTATTGGTTTAGTGAATTCCTTCACCATTACATAGATAAAATTACAGATTTTGGCTTAAAGAGATTCATAATCATATTCATATCAAAGTCTCTTGAGCATGAATTATTGTTCACATGGCAATATATAAAAGTGCTTATTTCTCTCGTGTCTTATTAATTATGTAAGAATTAAAAAAGGGACTTGAAAATGTATATCTGGTCGTACCTTACTGACAAAGAAGAATTTCCGGTCATAGATTCATTGAGTGTTTGACGTATCCACGAAATCAGTTTATGAATTTAAGAAAGATTAATATTTCTTGACATATCATGACGCATTATTTCATGACGCATCATTCACACGATGCTTCACCTGACACAATTGGGATGGAGGAGGGGAGCGGTCCTTGACATTTCAGCCACGCTAAAGTCAAGTTCCAACAAACACGACTGAATCTCACCGAATGTTCAACTGGTGAAAATGCCACCATCACTACCACGTCACTGAATGAGAAGTCTCAAAATGCTAAGCTAAAGATATGGTGACTTGATTTCACACGAACAACACAAGGACCAAAGGTGAACTAAACGGACTTCGAAATGACTGCTCCGTTTCCAAGCAGGCACAACAATTGTTTTCTTGTCTCGAGCAGGTGTTATAAACTGAGAAGGCACAAAAATGAAACAGCACAGGTGATCTTAAGAAATTTATGCATTTACTTCAATGGTATAGTAACAGTCAGAACATGAACGGAAGCTGAATATTGCAAGGGATTTTAGAAAGATATGCGCAGTGCAATGGCATTAACAACTTTAATAGTTTATTATAAAAATGACAGTTTAATACATTTAGACATATTTTTCCCGGCTTCTATTTATTCTAACAAAATTAGAATCATTTTCTCTTTTTTCTTATGTGCTTTAAATTATTATTAGCCAAAAGATACTTTTCCACAGCATCCTGATGATATAATAATTTTATATATTACAAATACTTACGAGATCCATTCATTAGGTCATGCAAAACTTTGCTAATGGACTGCAGTGAAAAAGAACAATGCAATCTCACTCGGCTAATTTCTCTTCCAGGGGAGACGTGCGTCATAACAAAGCCATTTGGGAAATTAACCTCTTCAGGAATGAGTGAATACATCGAGGAGACAACTAAAGACACCAGAAATAGAAAGGGGAAAGAGAGACGCGAAATGGGAGACAGAATTAATTACAACCAGTGAATACAGCCATTAGGGTTGGGGTTGGGGAAGGATCTTCAATCTGATAGACTTTTAGGCTGGGAAATGAGGCGAAGTTTGCAGAAATGTCTCAACAGACAGTGTAGAAATTTCTCATTTTTACTCCATAAAACCAGCAACAGCTGGAAACCACGAAAATATGAGAATGCTAATCGCTACTTCGGTGTTATCCTCTGTACTATATCCAAGTAAAAGTGCCAGTTAGTAATCTATTTTATACCCTGAACTTGGTGCGCATGAGCAGAAATAAATGTTTGGAATCCACATTGTCTCGTAATTCACAGTTAGGCCATTAGCCTTTTTGCATTTCGTATCGTAAAACAATGTTAAGAACCTAAGTACATCTTCCTGAAATAGCCTTTCATAAAAATCAATTTCATATTTATTTCTTATTTGTGTCTTGCCAACGCTTATAACTGAACCCTATTCATGCAGAACAAGCCCCCGCAGAGGCCACTGACTTGCAATTCGAGCTTCCACAGAATATGGTGTTCATTTGAAAGACGCAACAGAATGTAATGGAAAATACAGAAAGAAGAGATTAGTTATTAGAGAGGAAATAAATAAATTAAATTAATGAATAAATAGATGAAATGTAAGTAAATTATTAAAAATGAGGAGAACTGTTTTAGGGTAGTAGCATCTTCACTTTAAATTTTGAAGTTGCGATGTAAACACATCAGAAGAACCAGCATATTCTTTTATATACCGATGGCTATATCAATTATATTCTTCTGTCACGGGTCAATATTCCGTTTGTATAAAATGCGGTGGAATATTCTTGAATAGTGATTACTAGCATTAAACTGATTTCATCCTAATGGGAAATTAATTACCAGATTTGTATGAACTCGCTGAAAAACTATTAATTAATTTCTGTGCATATTAACAGCGTGATCATGGTAGATCTTCCTAGGAATATTGCTTCTGCTATTGTCATCAAAGCTTTATTGAATCAGTTGCAATTTAGTGTTCGTTTTGTTAATCTGTTTTAATAAATTCAAAACAAACGTTTTCTTAATCTGTTTTAATAAATTTAAAACAAACATGCAAAAAAATTAAAAAATTATTAATAAAAGAAAAAATTTCATTTAATTTCATCATGCTTAGAGTTGAAGTCAAGGTTATATCTTTTCATTTTTTTATTGAATTGTTAATTTATTCTTCTGGTTATGTAATATTGCCTTAGATGTTAATTCATCTACAGTACAAATGCATAAATAAGGTTTCACGTTTCCTTACCTTTCATTTTATATCTTATTTAACCAGACCACTGTTAATTAATTTTCTCTGGTTATGTCCGAATATTGCCTTAGACCTGTTAACTTCATCTATCAAAACCACATTATGACGATAAATGAATTTCTATCACCAGAAATAAATTCTTCTAATTCTTCATTACCCGGTAGGAGAGAGTCGAACGCTGGGCCAACAGCGTGCTGGGCGACAGTCTAAACCCCAGAAATGTAAAAGGCAGAAATGTAAAAAGAATTAAGAGAATTAACTAAAACCATAAGTAAAATTCTCTTGGGAAATAATTCCGACGATAACAGCAAAAGGCTCACGCGGCCAGCTGCTGCATTTCCTCCGACAAATTCCGCGATAATTCTCGGTAGGGCCTCAGCTCCAATAAAAAATGACAGATGTACCGAGACACTTATGCTCTCTTTTACAAATGGGACTCATATTGCTCATACCTGGAAATATAGGCTTTGTTGGACATTCTTGATATTACTTCCTGGAGTTCAGAGAAGCTTTCCTTCAGGATAGGATAATAATTACTTATGTTACGTTAGTCTGAGGTGCTTGGTCGCTAATTATAATTCAGAAAGGAAAAAAACATTTAAGCTTTTAATAATCTGATTTCATATCTATTAGTTTTCTTGGGAAAAGTAAGGTTGGCAGGAATACTGGATAATAATTAGCCTCAAAATAAGGAAAATAATTTAGAAAGGAAAATTTTTAAGCTTTTAATAATCTGATTTCAAATCTATTAAACTTCTTGGGAAAAGTAAAGTTTAAGTGATTTGTCATTCACTATGGGATAAAATTACTTATATTACATAAATCATGTTTGGCCTCTAACTATAATTTAGAAATGACAATTTTAAACTTTTAATAATCTAATTTCACATCTATTAGTTTCTCTTTGGAGTTTTTTCCACCATAGGCACTCAAATATTGAGGAAACATTTCAGAGGTATCAACATAGAGGTCAAAAAATGAATCAGTTATGTATTCATCCTTAAACCAAACAGTAAATGTATTTAAACAATAAAGTTGGAACGTTTAACTGAATAAAAACACGAATTACGTGCCAGAATAAGTTTCTGACTCACATCAGGATCGAACCTAGGTCTTTTGAAAGACCAGAGAGCTCCAACCAGGCCACACAAGCCATAAAAGAACTTGGAACCTGGTACAACTGTACCCTTACCTGGCAGGCTAACTGGTTGCATACCAGCGTCTTTTCCCCAACTCTCCCTCTAGCAGTGACCCAATTGACAGCATTTCATTCATACTATCCTTGTCATTATGATAGAAATATCAAAACAATTGCGTGTGAGTCAGAAATTTATTTCTGTTCCACACATAAAGTGTGAATTTCTATCTGATGATTGATGTAGGTCAGATACTTAGGCTATTTCTGTTCCACCCGTGATTGAGTGTTCTCGTCTCTCTTCCCATTGGTGGCCGGATTGTTCTCGCCTGATCTGGTGTCTCTAGGCCGGGGTCGCTCATTCTGAGATCGGTCGCAGGTCTTGGTATTATTGCCCTTCTTATATCTGTAGGAAGGAAGAGCACTTCCTGTGTCGTATTGAGAGTCTCTTGCTGGATGAGGAGCGCCTCTAGTAGTCGTAGACGTCGCGAGTCTGCGCTTTCCCAATTGTCGCGGTGTTTTTGATAATTTTGTAATGGGAGATGACGTCCTGGTGTGCGTTTCTAGTATGGATTTTTCGCTCCTTCTTGACAAAGTGTCTTCGACATTTTCATAGTGGTCAAGATTTATGGGACATCCACGAACATAAACTGGTAGACCATATTAGTTTGTTTCAGAGGATCTCTTGTCGGCGGGGTATTTTCAAAAAAATCTCTCGTGGATCAAGACTAGAGGCCAATTAATTCGGGAATACGCCTGTGATTTTCTAACATCACATATTATGATAAGTGTATTCTCGCTTTGAAAGATTTTCTCCTGGGGTTGAAGAAAAATATAACTTCTTTAACATTTAATGAAAAATAGTTTGTTTAATATAGGGCCCTCTTCACATGATGGTTTTCTTACCTCACAGGGCACTCGCTGTCTCCATTCAGGCAAAAGTACACAAACACAAAGGTTCTGTTAGTCCACCACGTCGAGGAAGGGAGCTGACCGTTACTGCTATAAAAAATGATAAACGGTGGAAATTTTCGATACAAGATGTCGTTTATCTAGGCTATAAAATATATGCAAGTCCCTTTTTCACTAGAAGAGAATAACATAACGTTACTATGCAGTAGCAGAAAAAAATAATTAGAAAACATAATAAATTGATGGACAAAGTTACTTGGAAGGTTTCTCCGAAAATAATCATAATAAAATTTTTTTCAAAACAGAAAAACAGATAGTGATTGCAAAAATCGAGATCTGAATGTATGAAGCTGTGATGGTAATATCCGGTTTGCCATTCTCTCCGTAAGGTTTTAGATCAATGGTGTTAGCTGCATTGCTGTTTCTTCTCTTATGATTGCAGACATAGACAGTCATGAATAAAAATGGACTTCTCTCCGTAGTGAATAAGAAGTTTCTCTCTCTCTCTCTCTCTCTCTCTCTCTCTCTCTCTCTCTCTTCCTGATGACACAAGAATAAGTTGAGAAATTACTTGTGATGAAGATTTAGGAACTCGCTACAAAGAGATTTCTAAACAAAATATATGAATGGGCAGAGGTAAATAGGATGGTATTTAACTCTGATAAATTGTGGAATCAATAAATTATGGCGATAAAGAAGGAATGTCATTTCTGATATTCATCCAGGGGACCCAATAATAAGACAGTCACAAATAAGGAGGCAGTTAAAGACCTAGGTGTAGCATTTTCTCTCTTAATGCTTGCTCCGTAAGTGGAATTTCTTTTTTGATGTTGAATAGGAATATGCTATGCAATGATCAAATAGCAATAATATTTACCCCTAAAATGCAAAGCAAAGATGGGAATGTTGTTCCGGCACTTCAAAACAAGAAAAATATAACACATGATTAAAAATAGTTTGTTTAAATATATGTACAACATAGTCCACTTGAATATTGCAATATGAAAACATATATAAAAATATGGCACCCAGACACTACCAAAAGGATATTGCACAAACAGAGTGTACAAAGGTCCTTTACAGCTAGAATAGAAGAAGTTAAGGACCTTGACTACTGGGAAAGACTACAATTCTTAAAATTATATAGTCTCGAAAGGAGAAGAGAACGCTACATGATAATACAGGCATGGAAACAGATAGAAGGAATTACCGAAAACACCATGGAGCTAAAGATACCAGAAAGAGCAAAAGACAGAGTGTAGATTAACAGTGGCCAAAAACTATACCAGGAAAACTAAGGAAAGCACACAGGACATTAATCCATAACTCGAAAATAAACTGAAAATGTCATATTGCAGACACCAGCATCGATAATGCAGCGTCTATCCAATGCGTTACCAGCTCATCTGAGGAACATATCAGGAGTTAGGACCTAGATGTGTTTAAAATAAGCTCGACAAATATCTAAGCTGCATCCCAGACCATCCAAGATTGGAAAATGCAAAATATACCGGAAGATGCATTAGCCAGGAAAACTAAGGTAGACATCAGAGGTGTCGATAATGCACACTGAGGGACCTGGAGGAACATATCTGAACGAACTGTAAGGTCTGTAGAAAGGGAAGGTAAGATGCAAGCAATTCTCTCTCTCTCTCTCTCTCTCTCTCTCTCTCTCTCTCTCTCTCTCTCTCTCTCTCTCTCTCTCTCTCTCTCTCTCTCCTTAATATTGCAAGCATAGTATTTGTCATTTCTGAATAAAAATGTTGCCATTCTCTCCGTAAGTGGAATATATATTTTAAAGTAAATCTCTCTCTCTCTCTCTCTCTCTCTCTCTCTCTCTCTCTCTCTCTCTCTCTCTCTTTCCTTAATATTGCAAGCATAGTATTTGTCTTTTCTGAATAAAAATGTTGCCATTCTTTCCGTAAGTGGAACATGTATTTTTAAGTAAATTCTCTCTCTCTCTCTCTCTCTCTCTCTCTCTCTCTCTCTCTCTCTCTCTCTCTCTCTCTCTCTCTCTCTCTCTACTTAATATTGCAAGCACAGTATTTGTCATTTCTGAATAAAAATGTTGCCATTCTCTCCGTAAGTGAAATATGTATTTTTAAGGAAATGTATCTCTCTCTCTCTCTCTCTCTCTCTCTCTCTCTCTCTCTCTCTCTCTCTCTCTCTCTCTCTCTCTCTCTCTCTCTGTTATTAAAGAACATAGTATTCTTTTCATTCTCTTAACTTCCAGGAATTCCTCAAAAAGTGCGTACAGCTAAGAGCGCAAATTCATAGCATTTCCAGCGAGAGTAAAACAGATATCTGTATTTCAGAGAAAATGCAAAATGGGTATTACTGAATGCAGCTTTTTGCGTCACCAGCTGTTTCCAATGAATGTAATTAATTACGGAGTTATCAAAAGTGAATGTTTTAATGATCTCCCATAATTTATGTTACTTTGTCCGGTCAGAATTAGGTCATAGTTTTTTCAGGTATTGCTATTATATATGGTATGTTTATTTATTATATAATGGGCTATATGACACTTTTATTATTAAATAATAGGATGAATTTTATCCTACAGTGATGTCATTATACTTTGTGGTGAAATAAAGTTATATGTTCATAGAAATATGTGTATATATATATCATAAGCATTCCTCATCTATCTCCAAACTTATAGGCTCTTTTCACCAGCATGCCGTCTCTCATTCTTACTGCAGGACCAAACCATCTCCTAGACCTTCATCTCAGTATTCTTACTCTTTCAGTTCTAATCAAACTAATCAAATCTCATGTCAACCGTTCCATCATTATTATTCAACTTCAACTCATTGTTTCTATAAAGGTGGGTTGGCTTAACAAACCCTTCATATATTCCCAAATCGTTTCTATAGACAGTATACATCTCAGTTCATTCTTTTGAACACACCCTACAACTTAACTAACCTCACCGGTTCTATGTCCTTTGATTTATAAAATATTTCAAACTGTAACTTCGACGTAATGAATGGCTTTCTAGCTCAAGGTTGAAAATATTTAGTTAAATCAGTCGAGTTTTTTTTTTAGATACATGAAAGACCTTGAAATTAAGGAAACAGGACAGTTTCATTCGTAAACTTCAATGTCTGCAGTGACATATTCAATAGATTGTGAAACAATCTCCCCAAGGATCTTCTGCAACTGGAACCCCAAAAGTTCAAGCGTCACGCACCGCCCAGTGGTGCCATGCCCCTACCCCGCCGTTCAGCAAGACTGCAGCAGCGTGACCTTCATGCCTGAAGAGTTAGCTTCACCAGCCAGTAGGAGACCAGCTCCCCGCCCCGGCCAATCAAAATTCAGGAAGAGGCCTACCCACTGCTGACCCCCGACTATATATTGAGTAGACGCGTCCATCAACATCAATCTACTCCTACCCGAAGCCGTGATCATACCCAGTTGGGACTGGGAGAAACGTTGGCGAAATAATTGTACTGTATTCTTCAATTGACAACTGCATCCATAGTAGTAAACTCTACTGATTATATCCTCCATATTTAAATACACGGATCTATGGAATACCTGAATTTCGACAATTCCCTCCTGAACATGAATAACATCGGAACGTTACTCGCCCGATGCAGTAGCAGAGAAAAGGCATTAATTAGAAAAATAGAGAACACTCTATACAAATTAAATGCAGGTGATGCAGCAATTTCATTAAACATTATTATTGTTATATTATCATTCAGAAGATGAACCCTACTCATATGGAACAAGCCTACCACAGGGGTCATTGACTTGAAATTTAATCTTCCAAAGAATATGTTTATTTGCAAGAAGTAACAGAAAAGAATATGAAGTAATAAGAAATACAGAAAGAAGAGATTTGATTTATATACACATGAATATCTGTAACTGTACTAATAACTATTACTGTAACTATATCAATTAACTAGATAATTAATTATAATTAATGAAACCTTATCGATTGCTATAGTAAACAAAATGCCTTGACTGCGTTTTGCAAATAAACATCTGTTTCTCCTTATCTAAAGAGTAAACAGGTAAAACTTCACCTAGATTTTAGTCTTTCATTCTTACATTCCTTACGAATAGTTTTCATTAGTAAACATATGTTCTTTGCATGGCTTAGGCCTCACCTGCCACTTCAATCAACCATTAGCCTACAGGTAAGAGCCTCTCAATCATTTTACCTGTAAGTGTGTACTTGACCCAATTTCAGTGTGGTTTCGATGCTTGATAACTTTTATTAGTTCCCCTTATTCGGTTTAGTTTTGGGGGTTTAATTTAATTTTAGCTTTCTTTCAGCTAACATGACACCGTGTCTTCTCTCTCTCTCTCTCTCTCTCTCTCTCTTCTCTCTCTCTCTCTCTCTCTCTCTATATATAATATATATATATATATATATATATATATATATATATATATATATATATATATATATATATATATATATA
>NC_089743.1:40163976-40201476 GCF_040412425.1 Macrobrachium rosenbergii
CCTGGATAAAAGGGGCAGACAACACAGTAATAACTGCATAAATGCAACAGTCACCACAGTAATACCTGGATAAAATGGACAGACAGAACAGGAATGCCTGGATAAATGGAACAGTCACCACAGTAATACCTGGGGGACAGTCACCACTGTAATGTCTGGATGAAATGGACAGTCACTACAATAATACCTGGATAAAAGGAACAGTCAGAACAGTAATACATGGATAAAAAGGACAGGCAGCACTGTACTGCATGGATTAATGGGACAGTTACCACAGTAATACCTGGTTAAAAGAGAGTCACCACAGTAATGTCTGGATAAAACAGACAGTCAGCACAGTAATGACTGGATAAAAGAGATAGTCAGCACAGTAATACCTGGACAAATGGGACAGTCAGCACAGTAATCCATGGGCAAATGGGACAGCCAACACAGTAATACCTGGATAAGTGATATAGTCAGCAATGTAATACCTGGATAAAAGGGACATTCACCACAACAACATCTAGAGAAAAAGGACAGTCAGTCACCACAGTAATAACTGGATAAATTGGACAGTCACAACAGCAATACCTGGATATAAGGGCAGTCAGTACAGTAATACCGGGATATATGGGACATTCAGTACAGTCATACTTGGGTAAATGGGACAGTCACCATAGTAATATATACTTGTATAAATGGGAGAGTCACCAGAGAAATGCAAGGATGAATTTGACAGTCATCAAATTAATATTTGGATATATAAAAGGGACAGTTAGAACAGTAATGTTTGGGTAAAAGGGACAGTCACCAAAGTAATTCCTGGATAAAAGGGACAGACAACTCAGTAATAACTGGATAAGTGGGACAGTCACCACAGTAATACCTGGACAAAAAGGACAGCCACCACAGTAATTTTTGGATAAAAGGGACAATCACCACAGTAACACCTGGATAAAAGGAACATCCAGTACAGTAGTACCTAGATGAATGAGACATTCACCACAGTATATCTGGATAAAAGGGACGGTCACCACAGTAACTTTTGGATAAAAGGGACAATCACCACAATAACACCTGCGTAAAAGGGACAGCCAGTACAGTAATACCTGGATAAAAGGAACAGTCACAACAGTCGTACTTGGATAAAAGGAACAGTCACAACAGTCGTACTTGGATAAAAGGGACGGTCAGAACAGTAATACCTGGATAAATTGGACAGTCAGTACAGTAATACCTGAATAAAAGTAACAGTCACCACAGTCATAAATGTTTAAATGGGACAGTCACTGCAGTAATATTTGGACAAATGGGACAGTTAGAACAGTAATATCTGGATAAAAGGGACAGTCAACACAAGAGGTGCAGGAAAATTTTTTGGAGTCCTTCACTGTTTTTCCGGGCAGTGCCGGGTTGGACAGCTAGTGAGTGTGTGTGTGTGTATATGTATATATATATATATATATATATATATATATATATATATATATATATATATATATATATATATATATATATATATAATATATACATAATATGTACAATATGTAAATATATGTGTGTGTATGTATGTATGTATGTATGTATGGCCGAATCGGCTTTAACTTACACCTCTCTTGATGGCTCAGTGGTTACCGTCGACTGGATGCACACACACACACACACACACACACACACGCACACACACATATATATATATATATATATACATATATATATATAATGTGTGTGCATCCAGTCAGCTGGATGGACACACAAACACATACACACACACACACACACACACACACACACACACACACACACATATATATATATATATATATATATATATATATATATAATATATATATATATATATATATATATATATATATATATATATAAGCCTAGCCAGTCGGCATAAACAATGAGCCATCAAGAGAGGTATAAGTTAAAGCCGATTCTGCTATATATATACATACATACATACATACGTAAATTGTGGCCACATGTATATACAATCATTTTTTCAGTTGAGTTCGTCTAACAAAGAAACCATGGCAAGCGTAAGAAGCAATATAAAAAATTATTTGTAACACTCGCCCATGTATCTACTAATCACTAACACACACACACACACACACACACACACACACATATATATATATATATATATATATATATATATATATATATATATATATATATATATATATATATATATATATATATATATATATATATATATATATATGTAAATTGTGGCGACATTCAAATACGATATTTTTTTTCAGGTGAGTTCGTTTAACAATGAAACAATGGCCAGAGTAAGACAAAATTAAAAAAAAAAGTTATTTGTAACACTCACCCATGCATCTAGTAATACTTCGCAGGCCGCCTTTTCTTTTCAGCACCTCCTTAAGCCTATCGAGGATAGAATTCGCCAATTTCTGCAAGAGGAAGGGTTCAAAGCTGTCCTAGTACAAGTGTATGGCGGTCTGAAGTTTTTCGAGGTTGTCGTGTCCTCTGTCCTGCAACAAGAATTGATCCATGCCCAAAGGTTTTCTGCTGGGACAAATCTGGGGAATTGCCTGCCCAGAGACTTATTATAGTCAATTTGGCGATCGTTTAGTCAATCAGTGACGTAATAATTGGCGAGTGTGAGTGAATCATTGACGCATTTGACGGGGTGGCACCTCACACCGTCCTACTGCAGATTGGAAGTTCCCCGATTTCTCAGAAAGAAGATTCCCAAACGTCACCTAACAGCGTCAGGTAAATCTCTGTTGGCCTCTCTCTTGGGAAGAAACGGAAAGAAACACTAAAACCCCCATGCCACCATACCATAAAAACACTCCAACACTATAACATACTGGGAGGACTTGACCGTGAGTTCAACATGTTTAGCCCCAGCTTATCTCTATGAGTCACCCCCAATTCCATCCCTCCCTCCTACCTCACACACGTGAAACGCAGCCTCCCCCATTCTCTCTGCTTTGGTGTGTCTGGATGATATGTGTGGATACGTGGCCAAGCAGTTAAATGTTATGCTTCTCATTCCCTTGTACTAGCCAAGGCTGGTCGTCTATGCCGTTTCCTACGCATGAAGGTGCGAGGAGAAAGCTTGCGGGGGTCCCGTGACCAAGAGCAGGGCAGACTCCCCACCCAGCCTGGACCCCATGAACTGGGCGACAAGCCGTCTATCTCTCACCTATGCCACTTTGCTTCACAAATTCACTTGTTTTCAACCCTACCTTATGACATTCACTTACACGGACTATATCCATGGGTGGTACGCTTCTTAGACATGTTATACATTCATAATACAAGCACAATCAAGCAGGAACACCGACGGTTTGCGACACGCTTCGGTAACACACGCACTGAAACAACGCCCGAATGACAGCCGTAAGCTACTGATCTGATCAACTTCCTATGTTATGCGGCGGGGGGGGAAGGGTTGGGGAAGTTGACATTTAGTCAGTTTTTGCTCGTTGATTTTTTCCTCGAGATAGAAATTGCGTGGGAAATCATCCATAATTAAAGTCTGCTTCATTTCGTCTGTCCACTTACAGGTAAAGGTACGGCACATGCGCGTGGGTAACATGCGAGTGACTGACATTCAGCATTTCCGAAATCGTTGGCGCGTTGTGATAAATATTAAACTCTTTTCCAAAAGCGCATTTGGATATTTATATAGACGAAGAACCCTCGCCCCTTCTGATCTAATTCGTAAAGACATCGGTCTTTATTCATAATAAATATATACCAACAAACGGGCACGAAAGATTAGTCTTTATCCAACGCTCAGCTCAGATTAAAAGCAAACGAACGATGAGCTTTCAGCCATTACCGTTGATCCTGTTAGTATAGCGCAGAACACTCTTAGACCTATACTCAAAAAGTATTCAAATCACAAATATTTTCTTGTCATTCAAATTTTGTTCTACGTGCAGTTTCATTCCATGTGTATGGAAATAGCTTTATTATGATACCAAATATTGTTTACCTCTAATACATGAAGAGCGGACCAATGAAGCTAGGCCTATGCTACTGATTCGCAAGGTATTTTGTTTTACTAACCGTCTTTTATGCACACATTCATTGCATTTCAGTCAGAAATTACTCTTTTACTGTAACCTTTACTTGTTCATTCTATCTAATTATCGTTCCAATGCCCAACCATAAAAATTTATATGCATAGGCTAGCCACTTATGCCGTACGTTAACAACACAGGATGACGGGAACTGAATGGGATTTTGAACTTTTGCTGGATAAATTATTCAGCTAAATAGCCCCGAAAGTGCCCAAGTACTGAGCATTAATAATACAATAATATTATTTGTTTGCTCAAGAAGAAAGTATATAAATACACTGAGTATTCTGGAAAGAAAAACCACAATACATAGCTATCATGCCATGTTATAACTGAAATATCCCGCCTTCCCGCCAATACAGTAGTGGTTTTTCCATTCACCTCCCCACGTCATAGACAGCCTCATAGACAACGCTGTTCCTTGCTTATTTCGAATATTAACCTACTCATGTAATTCACATGCAAGAAATTATTAAAATACCCTTTACTCGCACTCGCATAGCCATGTGTCTTTTTCCGTGTACTTCGTATCAAGACGGAGTAACATAAGGTGTGTTCACCGAGGGATCCGATCGCTAATTTCCCTCTCTCTGTGACGTCACAGGAGCACATCGACTGGGCGATGCACTTGTCACTCAGTCTTGGTTTTGACAGTCATTAGTTGCATTGTTGCAGTTCACGATTATGGGTGTGTTCCATATTTGGGTGCACTAATAGTTCCAGACAGAAAGGGATTTGTTTTCACAGGTTCTCTAAAGACCCCGAGGTGTCCAAAGTATGGACTAATGCATGTAAAAGAAGTGATAGCATTAATGTTAAGGATGCCAGGATTTGTTCTGTCCATTTCCGGACAGAAGATTACGAAAGAAATCTTCAACGTGAACTGCTACCACAACTTTACCAGAGAAGTTATCACGGGTTAAAGAAAACCGCACTTCCTTCTTTAAATTTACCTCTTAAGGACGTAAAGTCAGGTATGGTTTAACAATTTGTTTACAGTCTTAGTGCAATTTTTAGTGACATATCTTCGGTTGATAAGTAGCCTGGACTAAATTCTTGAAATGAAGTACAAAATTAGAATAGGCCTAGCCTATGCAGTGAATGAAGAAATCATCGGATTAAGGCTGTGCAATTTTTTTTTATACTTTCTTTTTATGAATGTAAAGTTGTTCGAACAGGTGATTAGGCCTATGCGTAGTGACTTATTTCTGAGTAGTCTTCCTGTGCAGACAATATTTAGGCCTAGATCTTTTATTTCTTAAGAACCCCGCTAAGGGATATCGTGGGGCTAGAGCGTTGAATCTGGTAATAAAAGCAGACCTATTGATGAGTCACGTAGTGTATGGAGAATTAAGTGGCTTTTGACTTAGACTCTGAATTATGTATCTCTGCTCATCTTTTGATGAGAATTCCTCAGGTAGGTCTACCTAATGAGCTGGAGGAAGAGGATTTTGTAGATCTTGGAGTAGAGTCTGAAAATGGTATAGAAATGGAAGCCTTGAATTATCTGGGAGGTTATATAGCTCACAAGTACAGAAATAAATATCCTTCCTTAGGATTCCCAGATAATGAACGCCTAAACAACGAATGGATCTCCAAAGTGAGGAGGAAAGCGTTATTTAGGCTCAGTCCTCAATTTTTCAATAATTTAAAGGAAATGGAACAACTCTTTAAATCTTTTCATGGGGAACAGTTGAAACCAGGTGTTGATGGGATTACGAAATTAGTTAATATTTTCAGGGAATTAAGCATTGATGTTCCAGAGGAAGTAATGAAGTTCTTTATTAGGTGCAGAATACATTTTAGGGTGAAGATACTAAATGCTGAAAGGAAGTCAGAATTTCTTAAAAAAGGTGTAAACAAAATGAAAAAAATTCTTCAGTAATTTTTTGTAAATAAAAGAACACTACGCTAATTCAATAAAAGTCTGGACAGTTTTTTTTTTTCATATTCATTCACCCTTGTTACTTTCGTTATTTGTATTCCAACAAGATTATATTCTGTATGGTAAGGTCTTAGATATCTTGATATAGCTGTGTTTTAAGTGGTAGAGAGAGAGAGATTTTCCTGTATGGAAATTGTGAACACCAGCATAGCAACAAATTACTGTCAAAACATAATCATTAAGTGCACTGCCCAGTCGACGCGCACCTGTGACGTCACAGTGCGGGAACCGAGCGACCGACGATCTCACCTTATGTTATTCCGTCTTGCTTCGTATGATCAAGGCCACCGAAAATAGATCTATCTTTCTGTGGTCTCGGTATAATGCTGTATGAGCCGCGGCCCTTGAAACTTTAACCACGGCCCGGTGGTGGCATGGCCTATATCGTTGCCAGACTCACGATTAAGCCTAAATTTAACCTTAAATAATGTAAAAACTACTGAAGCTAGAGGGCTGCAATTTTGTATGCTTGATGATTGGGGGGGGGGTGGATGATCAGCATACCAATTTGCAGCCCTCTAGCCTCAGTAGTTTTAAAGATGTGAGGGAGGACAGGGAAAAGTTCGGACAGAAAAAGTCTCTCTCTCTCTCTCTCTCTCTCTCTCTCAGAACGTGAGTGAGATGTACAATAGTTCAAAATATGTATAATTATGTGCATGAATGTTTTTAAAGGGGGGAAAAATTACGCTGCTCATTGTATCTCATTTATTTTCTAAACGTAATAATTTCTATGAATTTTGTTTAAATAATTAAAATAACAATCTGTTCATTATATTTCCATTGTTTATAAACTTGATTTAAAGTGTTGAATAAAGTGTAAATGTGTTTCAACCCTCTCTACTACTATAATTACAAAAACAATTATGAATTTGATTAAAATTCACAACTCCAAAAGAGACATCGAGATGAAACACGCACTACACGTTTATGTTGAATAACATCTCTATGGCATTCCCATAACTCCTTTTGATTACTCCTATTATATCCTACCTTTATAAATATCTCCCACTAGGCATTGAGATGGAAATGACACTGGCCTTACAGAGCTATAAACCTTGGCGTTGAGGATTATATACTTCGTGTTAATGTTAGAACGAACCCTCTTATATATTTGTTTATAGTCATATGAGCGATGTCTTCTTCTGTCTTTGGCCGTATAATGTACAGATGTATATGGGGTGGCCGGTAATAAAGTCACAGGGGAAAAAAGTCACAATTTTGACTAGGAAAAAAAGTCACAGGAAAACTGTTACATTAATTTACAGTGGCCGGTAATAAAGTCACAGGGGAAAAAAGTCACAAATTTGGCTAGGAAAAAAGTCACAGGAAAAAATTCACAGTATTTCTTGGGGTCATTATCTTTATGGTATTTACAGTTTTTTGTTTATGGTTTTTACGGTAATCCCCAACGGGCTTGTACTAAATACGCCGCAAAGGTGGATACATACCGGGTTAAAACCCTTGGGGGTCACTACCTAGGAAAGATTAATGTGACCTTTTTTTCTGTGACTTTTTACCTGTGACTTTTTACTTGGATTCGTATATGATAAGGCATTGTTTATATTTATGGTAATCCACTTGTTATCGTTACTGTTTATTCAAATATTTATTTATTTTATAGGAGCTATAAGAAGATTCCTAGACATTGATTTAACCACCAATACAATAAACGATTAATATATTTGTTATCTATGTTACTTCTCCTTCATTCTGCTTTTATTTATTTTTTATTCTATTTCAAATCTTAAATGCACAATATTTACGTAAATTTAATAATTACACTATACAATTACCAACAAAACCATTAAAATCTTTATTTATATTTTACTGTCATACATATATTTAAAAAAAATATTTTTTATCAATGTTTTTTTTTTTTTTTGTGAAAAGTCTAGCCAATTTATTTGATAATGTGTCACATATCGCCATTTTGGTTTCATCATTCCACTTCGTCTAGAATTATAACAATTCCAGTTCTCTCGGAAATAAAAGAAAAATATGAATCCAGTCAACTGAAACTTTTAGTTTGTAGGGAATTAACAAGTAGATGAATAATCTGGGCAACTGGAGAATGTAAATAAGAATGTGGACTTGTTATTATCAAGGAAAGCAGGAAATTAAAATGTTTAAGAACTCCCGGGGGACTCGATAAGTATATCTGTTACTTATTTATCTTGTGCGAATAATATTTTATTTTTTGAAATTCCTGTGTGATGCAATGAAGTCTATTAGCTTTTATATCGAAATATATTTCGATTTTCATAAGTAAAAATCAACATCGACGTAGTTCTGCATAGCACTAGTTAACTACTGTTCAAACAAGCTAACCAGTTTTCAAAATATTTCGAATTATCTTTTATAGTTTCGTTAAAGTCTATGAGCGCCTCCACACAAATAGATAACCCATTAAGGGTAAGTTTTTTTAATGCAAATACCTTGTAATTAGGTGTTTTTTTTCATTATATCACACATTAATGCATAAATACACAATTTATTTAAAGGTAAATGAGATGATAAACGTAGGAATGAGCGAAAAACAGAACGAATTGTTAACGAAAAGAAGTCCGGCGGTTTCTGGTGTGAGCAGCTAACCGCCCGAGGGACCTGAGAAGCCGGTTGATCATGTTTCTCCCGGGTGACGGAAGGTGGCAGCACCTTGCAGGCCCATATGAATCCATTTCAACACCAGGAGAAGCATTGATATATAGATTAAATTGGCATTATTGCTGGACTTAACCTAATTCTGCCTATTGTAAATCTCGATTAAATATCTGGAGTAAATTTACAAATTGTAGAGAAATTAAAGTAATTTACTCTAAATATGACGTACGTGGGGTTCCCATTGAGAGGATGCCTCTCTGTTTAATTTGCCACAAATAAATGGAACGTTAATTAAATATTAAGTTAGGTGTCAGGTATCAGTTAGAGAATAAATTGGCCATCAATTGGATATTAGATAGGTGTCAGAGAGGGAATAAATTGACCATCAATTGGGTATTAAGATAGATGTCAGACAGGGAATAAATTAACCATCAATTGGACATTAGGTAGGTGTCATAGAGGGAATAAATTGGCTATCAATTGGATATTAAGATAGGTGTCATATAGGGAATAAATTGACGATCAATCGGATATTAAAATAGGTGTCAGGTAGGGAATAAATTAACCATCAATTGCATATTGATATAGGTGTCAGGCAGGGAATAAACTGACCATCAAATAAATATTAAAAAGGTGTCAGGGACGGATATACACACAGAAGTAACTACTTGCAGATAATGTGATCTTCAGAACTTTGGGTATGTGATGTAATGTTTGTTAATTTACGATATAATAACATTTTATAAACACTTTTAACTTGGTCTTTAAACTTTTATTCTTATCAGAACACACACACACACACACACTGAGTTTTGAGTATTTTAAACGAAACTAGTGATGAATATTGAATACAAATTTATTTGCAGTTGGTGGCCAGCCATGACCACTGAAGAGAGAGAGAGAGAGTAAACAGAGGTCTTGCATTCAAACCCCTATGGCATAATAATATTTCAGGAAGTGAACTAGACATTCCGTGATATGTTTTAGAGAAATATTGTTGTTAGTAAAACTGGCATGTCGATATGAACGTATATCTCTCTTGACTGTTTATCGTTGTATCTAAAGTAAAGGCCCAGGTTCGAACTTCCCCCGGGGCTGATCAACTTATCAGTTGTACTGTAAATCCCACAGGTATAAGTTAGCTCTTCCCGGGGAAAAGTAAATATGGTATTACAAGATACTTGTGATTTACCAAACACACAGACATATATTTTTATATATATACATCCGGGTGTGTGTGCCGATGTATGTGCTTTTTGCGTCGAGAAAGCTTTAATATTGATCTACGTTACAATGATAAACTAACCAGATAGGTTTTGCACATCATATGTCACTTCACTTTCAATTAATAATTTAACTTTTGTTTTCATTTTCAGGTCCTTGCTTTTTTTTATTTCTATGGACATTTCTCAAAGAATACCAAGTGTAAAGAATATATATATATATATATATATATATATATATATATATATATATATATATATATATATATATATACATATATATACAGTATATATATATATATATATATATATATATATATATATATATATATATACATATACATATACATATATATAAATTTCTGACTCACATTAAGATCGAACCCAGGTCTTTCAATTGAAAAGCAAGGGCGCTGCCCACTAGGCCACACAAGTCATAAAAGAAGTTGGAACCTGGGTGCCACTGTACACGAGGAATTAAATGGGCAAGCTAACTGCTTGCACGCCAGCGTGTTTTCCACAACTTCCTGACTCAGCAATGACCCGATTGACAGCATTTCATTCAAATTATCCATCCTGGGTGAATATGATAGAAATAATCAACACAATCACGTATGGAACAGAAATAAATTTCTGACTCACATCAGGATCGAACCCAGGAACAGTTGGGGAAAACTCACTGGTATACAAGCAGTTAGCTTGCCCAGGTAATTCCTTGTGTGCAGTGGCACTCGAGTTCCAACTTCTTTTATGACTTGTGTGGCCTAGTAGGCAGCACCCTTGCCTTTCAATTGAAAGACCTGGGTTCGATCCTGATGTTAGCCAGAAATTTATTTCTGTTCTACACGTGATTATGTGTTAATTATTCCCAATTTATATATGCATATATATATATATATATATATATATATATATATATATATATATATATATATATATATATATACATACTTACATATGCTTAAAAATCACAGTAGATGCACGGACTTCAGTGTATAAACGAATCCCACAGGAAAATGACAGACAGAAGTTCAGTACCAAGCGCTTTCATGTTTATTGATGCATCATCTGGGCACAAATGAGACACAAATGAAAAGAAGGTTACAAAGTAAAAAAAAAAAAAAAAACAAGAATACCAGATGGTCAGTTGTCAAAGGGTATCAACAGAAAGATAATCCAGGATAATTCCGGGATCAAGCGGTCACAAACTAAAACCATAGCCCAAACAACAAGAGATACGGAAGTTTAGCCTTACAAAATCCAAAAACATGTGAAAACTTGAATACCAGATGGTTAATTGCCAAGGAAGGGGTAATAAACAAGAGGGTAATCCAGGAAAATCCGGGATCACGCGGTCCCAAACTAAAACCATATACTTAACCATAAGAGATATGAAATCTTACCCATTCAAATTGCAGAAGCATGTATAAAACTGAATATTAATTTTGCTTATATTTGTCAACAACTTTTTTAATTATGAAGGCATCAAGTTTAAACAAACCAAGACTTAAATTGAGAACACTTTCATTATTTGACTTGA
Organism: Macrobrachium rosenbergii; assembly: GCF_040412425.1. NCBI lineage: Eukaryota > Metazoa > Arthropoda > Malacostraca > Decapoda > Palaemonidae > Macrobrachium > Macrobrachium rosenbergii. The sequence goes on from NC_089743.1 coordinate 40,175,347, forward strand.
TAAAACAAGATTCAATGATATTCCTTTTAACTGTGTCGTTTCACGGGACTAAAGATCTTGCTTGACTCCAGTTAATAGGATGATCTGAATCCCTCATATGTACGAATAATGCATTCGATATTTGGCCAGTTCTCACAGAATGTTGTTGTTTGATTCGTTGTCAAAGTGATTCTCCAGTTTGTCCATAATATATTTTATCACACTTTTTACAAGGAATTTCATAGATGCAGCCAGAAACACCTTTAAGAGAATTTTTTATTACTAACCCCATAACATTAAAATCTATGATGAAAAGCTTTAAAATTCTAGGAATTTGTAAAAACCTTTCATCATACGGTAATTTGAGAATATTATGCTTGCTGAATTCAAGTTTGTTATTAGTTAAATAAAATGTTTTCCTGGCTCTTTTCCATGCCACATCTACCAAGATCCTTGGGTGTTTAAGTTTCAAAGCAATATCATAAATAGTTTTGATCTCAGCATCAATGAACTACGGGCTGCAAACACGTAAAGCCCTTAAGAACATTCCAGAAAGGACAGAGAATTTAAGATTTTGATGATGATTGGAATAATAATGAACAAAAGAAGCAATGTTAGTTGATTTTCAAAAGATTGAAATGGTGAAATATTTCTATCATGTTGTTGTTGTTGTCGTTGTTTAGGTTGCTGATACTGTAACAATGAACTAGATAAAAAATAATACCTTAAATTACAGAAAGTGGCCCAGTCATTTTGACGAAGAGGAAAAAAAAAAGCCCTTGATCCATTTTGGACAAGTAAATAAATAGGGGACATATATATGTCATATTTGCTGGAACTAGGTTGGGAATTCATAAATAAATAGGCATACGTACACACATACATATATTTGGTGAATTTGTAAGTTTTTTTATCCGCGAAATGAACCAGGGAAAAAGAGTATAAGCAGAAAAGGGAGATAATTACCTCCCGGGAATATTGTGCTCTGCATACTAAGCAACCATATATATATATATATATATATATATATATATATATATATATATATATATATATATATATATATATATATATAAAATATGAATAATGGAAGATGTTTAACACTCGTGTAATTTAAGGGGGCTGCACATCAGCCAAATGTGTTTATTAATTGCCCTGAAAGAGGAGAGTGGAGAACTACATTGCCGAATATCTGGATATTGTTAAATATCATAACCACATGTTGTTAATTACAGTTTATTGATTAATCTTCTATCTCAACCTCCTCGTGATAAGATCTCTAAATATATATGTATATATATGTATATATATATATATATATATATATATATATATATATATATATATATATATATATATATATATATATATACCAATAATGATTTTAAATAAAGAAAGTTTTACCAAATTTTATACCATAAATTCAGAGAAAACCCTAAACCCTCTTCTTACAAGAGATCAAAACGTTTCATCATAACCGAAATAATCCCTAATTGCAGACTCCCTGAGACTGTAACAGTCGAGGTCCGTTTAGCGATCAATGAATTCCTTCCTCTAGGGAAATTTAACTTGTCTCTTAGCATAAATTAATCATTCTTTTCAAAATCCTCCTTCAGCTTCCGCTTTGGAATTTTTAGTTGCAAAATACTTAATGGTTTCTTTGTTTATAACTGATATAGATATAAACATGCATTTAAGTCTTGCTGTGAATGACTTTTTCCTGATTCTTCTCTAGTATCAAATTTAATACTATTCAACTTGAGAGGAGCTTCATTTTATCTTGGCTGCAACTAAAATGTTGAATATTATGCCTAGAGCAGTTGTGGAATCTTTGATCTCCAAATATTTGAGAGAGGAGCAAATTCATTTCTGCTCTCTGCTTTTGATGTCTCCTGAATTTCAAGTGTATCGGTTTTGTCTTCATCATTAAGCTATAAGCGTTCGGACAAAAGACATCTATGTACTCTCTCTCTCTCCTTCTCGACCCAGTGACAATGCTTGGGTAACGACTGTCATTGCATGTTTAAATAGTATCGCAAACCATCGCAAGTTTCATATAAAATAGACTAAAATATCTCTCTCTCTCTCTCTCTCTTTATGTGTGTGTGTGTCTGTGCGTGCTCTGGTAAAAATGAAGATTTAAAGACCACAATTAAATGCATTTTAAACTTTTATTAAATTCAAAATTAATAATCACTATATTACATATCCACAGTTTTTAGATCACGTAGTGTGAGAGACTGCAAGTAGTTACTTTTGTATAAATCCCTCCCATAAACCTAACTTATTAATTGATCATTCATCTATTTGTGGCAAATTGAAATGGGAGGTGTCTCTCAATAGGGACCTCACGTACGTCATATTGAAGAGTTAATTACTCTAATTTGTAGGTAATGTGTATATTAACTCTAGATATTTAATTGAGATTTATTATAGAAAGAATTAGATTAATAAATCCAGCGATAACGCTAATTTAATCGCATATCTAATAGGTTTTCTCCCAGTGCTGAAATGGGATCATATACGCCTGCAAGCTGCTGAAATGGGTACAAATATTGTTTTTAGTATTGATTCAGTTTTATATATATGAAACTAAACTGTAAGAATCATATAATTATAGGGAGTTATCATGTATTCAAAGGCTAAACATTTCGTTTCATCTTGAGTTCATTTTTATTTTTCTATATTAAAAAACGATCGATGGGAATTTTCCACCAATTATGTTGAAAGAGTATTAAAATTAATGAAATAGTACTTTAATTATGTTTTCAATTCTACGTATATTCTAAGGCGGCCACGTGGTCACCATACGGTCCTTTCTCCACAGAACAATTTAGAGGATTTTTTACTATAAGCAAGTCGTTAACGCCATCTATTGGCCACCTAAGAAAATCAGCGCAAGTGAACAAATGCATCTTCAAAGATGGGTAAGGAAACTAGTTAGATTATTCTTATTCCCATCTTTTTCTCATAATTTATAATGAAGAGCCTATTGGGATATCTACATTTAACTTCAATTGGAAAAGAGTATTTCATGTAGAGGAAAAATGACCCAAGTTTCGACGTAAGGGAAGACGATAAAAATCAACTTGCCTACAGTCCACCCCCATAGCGAAAATGCCACCTCCCGTCATAGACGATATGAAGGTCCAGGCATACCAACAAAATGAAATGCAACATCGTATTTTGGACAAGAACACTGCAGTTTTGAGCATAAATAATCGAATCAAAAGTGATTTACTTAATTTCGTGTTTCTGAACTTGCTACAGACTACGTGAAATACCAACCTACCTTTAATCCATCTGATTTAAAAGCTAAACATAGGTTGGCTCTTCGGACAATCCAGGCATACCAACAAAATGAAATGCAACATCGTATTTTGGACAAGAACACTGAAGTTCTGAGCGTAAAATAACCGAATTAAAAGTGATATAATTAAAATAGGGTTTCTGAACTTGCTACAGACTACGTGAAATACCAAACTACCTTTAATTCATCTGATTTAAAAGCCAAATATAGATTGGTAGTTCCGACAACCCTTCTGTTTCTGTTCGTAAACATAAGGTCTCTCCATGTTTTACTCTGACCAAATATGTGCAGGAAACATGTAAATATTGTTATCAATTTTTTTCAGGATATTCTTCGAAAATAAACATACTCAATATTGTTCAAGAATAATAAACTACAGTTAAAATATTTAAGACATGTTATTAATATTCATCATAAAATGATCAAATACAGATGCTTCTTCAACTCAACTGTAGAAATCGATGTGCAAAGGAATCATCATTTTATGATGCCAAATTATCTAAAAAGTATTGGTCAATGCTTAAGGTAGGAAGGACTATTGTGGTAATATGAATAGGAATTGTCAATGAATGGATGAAGTATAGTATAATATTATGATGATTGAAACATGTTGGAATAAGTTTTTTTTTTTCCAAGAAAGTTGCATTAAAATATAAACATTTCCAGCTCGAAAATACCTATAACTCAACATTAATTTCATTCTGAAAGAGTTGACTGATAATATTGCCGGCAAACTTTCTTTTTATTCTTCATGATTGCTGAGAAGCACCGTACTTTAATTTGACATCATTTAGAGGATTAAGGCAAAACTGCTTTGACTGTGGGAGCGTTATTCTCTAAATCAATAATATTACGCAACTTCGTCTACAGTGTATATTCATCATTGACGGGCGTTTGAGCTGCGTTTTATCTAGTTCGAAAGCAAGATCAATTTGGCTTACGAACAAATCCTTGGACTGTTGCATTGATTACTGACGAATCTTAGCCTAAGTTAAACATTGCCTTATTGCAAGGAAATGCAGTCTGTTGCAATTTCGTAGGCAGATTAATTACCCAGTCTGAAGGAAAAGTTGGTGTTTTCGACGAAAAAACCCTTAGTCTATATCCTTGCCATTCTTGCGAATTTTGCCTGGCTTGCAATATTGCCGTATTGCAAGAGCATTGCAATATATAGGAATTTCTGTTGCATATTCGAGATTAGAAGGTCAATATACTGCACTTTAAGAAGCTTGAAGCAAAAGTTTCTTTGGTAAGAGAAAAAGTCCCATTTTGGCGAATTTTCACTTATTATTATTATTATTATTATTATTATTATTATTATTATTATTATTATTATTATTATTATTATTATTATTATTATTATTATCCAAATGATGAACCCTATTCATAAGGAACAAGTCCACAGGGGCCACTGACTTGAAATTCAAGTTTCCAAAGCATATGGTTCTCATTAGGAAGCAAGAGAAAGTAAAGGGAAATACAGAAAAATGAAATCTCACTTATTAAAATGAAAAAGTAAACTGATAAATCAATAAATAGATAAAAGTGTATTAAAATGCAAGAAGAATAGCATTAGGGTAGTAATGCGTTGCCTCTGCCCTGGAACTTTTGAAGTTCCACAAAGAAAAAGTTCAATGAACAATGTCTGCCATGCCCGAGCAATCAGAATAGGCTACCTTCGAAGTCCTTGCTTTTGTGCCTATAAAATTTTTCTTTATTTGTACTGCTGGAAACACTCCTTATTGCAAGAAAATTGTAACATATTGCAAATTTCCATGCATACGAGAACATTAGACTGTATTTTATTCCATAAAGGAGTTGTTGGTTTGCTTCCAGAAAACATCATAACAAGGTTGCTACTTTGCATTTCTTTAAGCTTGCAACTTTGTCGTATTGCAAGGATATTGAAATATTGCAAACTTCCATGCTCATTCGTCATTAGAAGAACAATAATTTGTTTTTTATCCAGTCTGAAGGAAAAGTCTTTGTGATCCCTAAAAAATTACCAAAGGCTAAAGCCTTGGTATTTTGAAGAATTTTGCCAGATCTGCAACACTGCTATTATGCAAAAAGTTGCAATAGACTACAATTTCGACTACACTTTCGGCATAACAGACCAATCGCTTTCCCTTTCTTTAGTCTGAAGCAAAAGCTGGTTCGTTCTTAAAACACCCTAATCGTTTTGCTATTTTTTATGAGTTTGCAACCTTCCCGTATTGCAAGTAAATTGCAATATATTGTTATCTCGAATGCATATTTGTCATTAGAGTCCCAGTAGACTGCCTTTTACTCAGTTCGAAGCTTCAAAATTTGGTTTTGAACTCCCAAAATCCATTAGCCTATATTTTGCGCAATTTCAAATAAATTTTTTTTTTATTCCTTAAAAAAACATAAGGCTATAGACCTGTTATTTTCATGAATTTCTGTTTTCTTTCAACATTGCATTATTACAAGTCTATTTTAATAGAAACGAATTATGTATGCTAGTAAGCATTTTAAGGTCCAGTAGACTTTATTTCATCCAGTTACAAAGTAAAGCTGGTTTACTTCCATAAAAAAATCCTGGAACCATCCTACTGCAGAAATGCCTGCTACAGCAGCTCCCTCACTGTATTCACTTCGTCATGTGGTGAAGCCTATGTTGGCCCTTGCTTAAAATTGCAGATTAGGCTACTACTGCGGCTAAAGCACCACTGGTTGCCGTTTGTGAAAGTATTTACTGTCTTCCGTTCCTGTTTTTAAGCTTCATCCTCAAAGGGGTGGTACTGAATACGGCACCTGTTTTGTATGTAAAATGGGAGTTAGCAAACCAGAGGAGCCGCTGCAGCAATCTGCAGGGTAAATGTCAACATTTACACTACTTACTTGATACGTACAGCCATACGTTACCGCTGTCAGTTAATCGTTGAAATTAGAGTACTTGAAAGAAAAAGAATCATAATTAAGGGACTATCAATCCACTTCATCTCCTCCTTCCACATTCCAGGCTACTCCGACCACCTCCCGTTACCAACATCCATCGCATGAAAGCAGCGCTGATGATAACAGTTATTTTAAAATTCCCTTCACTGACGAACGAAGTCTTAAAATGCATATGTTTATAAAACATTATGTGCTCAGAATGACTTTTTCTTTCATTTCCCAAAATATTTATATATAAACTCGTATATTACACCCTATATATATATATATATATATACATATATATATATATATATATATATATATATATATATATATATATATATATATATATATATATATATATATATATATATATATATTAAATTTAAATAGAGAAAGCGTTACTGAATTTGACATCGTGATTTAAGAGAAAACCCCAAATCCTCTTTTTACAAGACATGAAAACATATATCATAACCCAAATAATCCCCTAATTGCAGACTCCCTAAGACTGCAATATTCGAGGCCCGTTTAACGAACACTGAATTCCTTTATCTGGTGGTAGTTCCCCGAGGACGCTTCTAAGGAAGCTTCATTCGTCTCTTAGCAGCAATTAATCGTTCACTTCAAAGTCTTCCTGCAGTTTCTGGTTTAGAATTTGCAATTGCAAATTAGTTTATGGTTTCTTGCTAATAACTGATATAGATATAAACATGCATTCAAATCTGGCTATGAATGATACCTTCCTGAGTGTTTTCTACCATCAGATTTAATACTACTCTCTTATTCCTAGGAATTTTATCTTGACTACAAGTAAAAGATGGAATAGTCTGCCTTGCGCAGGTGAGGAATCTTCAGATCTCCAAATATTTAAGCGAGGAGCAAATTCAAATACTGTTCGCTACTACTGACGTCTCTCGAATTACAGGAAAGTCAACTAATTTTCATTAATAAGGTATAATTATTCGACAAAAAGACATCTATGTACTCTCTCTCTCTCTCTCCCCGGCGGTAATGCTTTGGTAACGACTTTAATTGCAGTGTTAATAGGCTCTCACTAATCTTGAAATGAATGTGTATACTTCATCAATATTTTCACACACACACACAGCAAAATTAAACCTTTATCAATTTGTATTGCATCCTAAATTAATAATCACATATTTCCAAAGTTCTCAAGAACACGTCTTGTGAAAGACTGGGTTTATCTACAAGTAGTTACTTCCGTATATATCCCTCTCTTACACCTACCTATCTTAATATTTGATTGACAGTCATTTTAGCTGTGGCAAATTAAAAGAAGTGCTCTCTCATTGGGAACCCCACCTACGTCACATTAAATCACTTTAATTTGTACGTAAGGTGTACAGTTACTTTATACATTTATGCAAGGTTCATTATAAACAGAATTAGATTAATAAATCTAGTGATAATGCTAATTCAATTGTACATATAAAAGCTTCTTTTCCTGCTGTTGAAGAGGAATCATATGGGCCTGCAAGCTGCTGCCATCTGTCGTCACCCGGGAGAAACATATTCAACCGGCTTCCTAGGGCCCGTGGACGATACTAGAAACCGCCGGACTTGTTTTCCGTAACAATTCGTTCGGTTTTTCGCTCATTCCTACTCTTATCTTCTCATTTACCTTTACTTAAATGGTTTATTTATGCAGTAATGTATGATGGAACGATAAAATACCTAACTAGAATGTATTTGAATTAAACTGCTTACCCTTAATGTGTTACCTCTTCACTTGAAGATGCTCTTATAGTTTAACAAAACAATAAAAGATAAATCGAAATACTTTGAAAACAGGGCACTTGTTTTGTTGGTAGTCAAGTAGTTCTAAGTAGAACTGCAATAAAAATGATAATAGATTAATATATATTTTTATATGATTCTGCACTCCGTAGCATAATGCTTGGAAAGTCATTACGATGTGTCAGATACTATATATACATACCGTACATACATATATATAAGTAAATGTCATTCGTTCATGACAAGTAAGGGACAGAAATATTTACCGATTCTCCTGGGTATTTGTAAAATTGTGATTATCCATTTCAGTGGCAGAATGCATAGAGCGGAATTGTTAACATAATGTGAATATTACACAATAAATATTGAAAATAAAATAGACAATAAATAGAAAAAAAACAGAATGAAGGAGAAATTATATTGCTAAGCAAATATATTAATCGTTTATTGTCATGGAAGTTAAATTTAACGTTGAAGAATCCTATAGAATCCTGTAGCTCTTACAAAATAAATAAATAATTAAATAAATCAAAACCATACGTAAATGGATTGTTATACATATAGACAATGTCTTACCATACACATCTACCTATGATAAGGTCAAAAAGAGAAAAAGACATCTCTCAAAGACTATAAACGACTATACATGAGAGGTCGTCCAACCCATTAACATGAGGTATATAATTATCTTCTACGCCAGAGTTTATAGCTCTGTAACGCCAGTGTGACTTGCCATCTCAGTTCCTTGGTGGGGGATATAAATGGAGGATATAAGAGGAGGATATTAAAGAGGATATAAGGGGTAGGATATAAAAGGAGGATATAAAAGTAGGATATAAAGAGAGGATGTAAAGGTAGGATATAAAAGGAGGATATAAAAGTAGGATATAAAGAGAGGATGTAAAGGTAGGATATAAAAGGAGGATATAAGGGTAGGATATAAAAGTAGGATATAAAGAAAGGATGTAAAGGTAGGATATAAAAGGAGGATATAAGGGTAGGATATAAAAGGAGGATATAAAAGTAGGATATAAAGAGAGGATGTAAAGGTAGGATATAAAAGGAGGATATAAGGGTAGGAGGATATAAAATTAGGATATAAAGCGAGGATGTAAAGGTAGGATATAAAAGGAGGATATAAAAGGAGGATATAAAGAGAGGATGTAAAGGTAATATATAAAAGGAGGATATAAGGGTAGGATATAAAAGGAGGATATAAAAGTAGGATATAGAGAGAGGATATAAATGTAGGATATAAAAGGAGGATATAAAAAGAGTTATGAGAAACGCTATAGAGATATTATTTACCATAAACATGTAGTATGCGCTTATATCGATGTCTCTTTTGGAGTCGTGAAATTTAATCTAATTATGAAAAAAATATGAAAATTATAATGGTAAAAGATTTTGAACACGTGTACTCTTTGTTCAACATTTTAAATCGCTTTTATAAACAATGCGTACATAATTAACATCGTTGTTTTTTTTAAATATTTAAAAAAAATCATAGAAATTATTACGTTTTACAAAATAAATCAGATATAATTAATAGCGTAATTTCTCCCTTTTGAAAAAAATAATCATAGACGCATTTAATTATACATTTCAGCTATTGTACATTATTTACTTATAAACATACACACTTGCACACATGCCCACGTATGCGCATAAACGTTCGCGCCTGCGCGTCTATATAGGCGGTAACAAGACGAATTAAGCACTTCTAATATGGCATTTCCCAAGTACCTTTTATCTACCTCAAACAGTCTCCAATATTTTTCTTCTTCGTCAATTCCTTTAACCTTGTAGCAAGAAGAGACAGATAAAGAGGGGAAAAGCAAAGAAAAAGTAAAGAAAGCAATAAACAAACAAAAGTCTTTTATACAAATGTGCAGATTAGCGATAGCGATGCTTTAAATGCTGAACGATATGTAAATCAAATCTTGAGGAAAGAACTCATTAGACAAATGGAAAAAGTAGCCAGCATACGAGCGTCATTTCCCGGGAAATTGGTGTTTAGTGTTCGATTAAATTAGACGTCTTATAAAGAGAAGGTCTTGATGCAACAGGGAAAGCGATTTTTCTTATCTCGCTTCCATTTTAATTCTGTCAAAATTCCTGCTATATATATATATATATATATATATATATATATATATATATATATATATATATATATATATATATATATATATATATATATATATATATATATATATATATATATATATATATATATAAAGCTTTCAATTTTACTGGATCAGAATAACACTCCCTCTTGCTTTACAGAAGGCCATTTGAAATACCTATCGATAACTTGATCACTTCCGCAAGTGATCAAGTTATCGGTAAATATTTCAATTAACTAAGCAAACACCACCGTCGTCAAGTGATTGAATTATGCAATACCTGCCTCCGCTTCGTCTCTCGCTACATAATGATGGACACAGGCGAGGTTAATTTCAATTAGCCGAAGGAATTTTTGACATCAAAGTATTTCTTAGTGGGTAAAGTAATCGAAATTTTCCTGTGAGAGAGAGAGAGAGAGAGAGAGAGAGAGAGAGAGAGAGAGAGAGAGAGAGAGAGAGAGAGAGAGAGAGACAGACAGACAGACAGACAGACAGAGAGAGGCAAATGGAGTTATAGTTATAATTTTCACAGAAGAAAATACTTAGTACAATCTTCAGGGTTACGAGAGAGAGAGAGAGAGAGAGAGAGAGAGAGAGAGAGAGAGAGAGAGAGAGATTTACCAACAGAGTAACTGGGTATTTTCAGGTGCAATTTGATGGTGGCCATTTTATTTCACTTCCCTTACTTTCTGTCATAAATTCATGGCTAACAAGAGAGAGAGAGAGAGAGAGAGAGAGAGAGAGAGAGAGAGAGAGAGAGAGAGAGAGAGAGAGATTTACCAAATAGATTAACTGGGCATTTTCAGGTGCAGTTTGATGGTGGCACTTTTATTTCACTTCCCTTAATTTCTGTCATAAATTCAGAGCTAACAGGAAGGAGAGAGAGAGAGAGAGAGAGAGGGGGCGGGGGTTGCTAATAGAGAATCCCAATATTTTCAGGTGCAAATTTAAGAAGAATCACCTTTAGATTCTGGAGAATTATATAAAATTCTAAAAGAATGAATGATTTCCTCCGACAGGGGATGAAGTAAACAGAAAGCTGAAGAAATATTAACAAACAAAAGGGCCCACTAATTTGCATACCTTTGCAAATCGATAGTTGATTAAGTGAAAAATATTGATGATAAAAATACGAATCGTTAACGGTGTATTTCATTTTAGATTCCGAAGGGGAGCCGTACATTCAGTGTGCCTTATGTGGTGCACTGTAGGTATTACTAAAGGGTCTTTGCAGCATCCCTTCGGACCCTGGCTGCGCCCACTTTTTAGCTTTTTACTTTACATCCACTCTCTCTTCCTGCCTTCCTTCAATTTTGCTGTCCACCCTCTTTAGCTCTGACTTCTTTAGATCACGGTACGTCATCGCCATTATTTTCTGGGTCTCCTTCTCTTGCTGTCCAACCACCTCAACTCCCTCTCTCATTTCACTGTCTTCAGAAGCGCTGAATGGCCGAAAGTGCCCCAGTGCTAGGCCTAGCCCAAATTTCATAAATAATTTCATTCCCTTCTTGGGAAGCTTAAACTGTAAACCGTAAACCTCTGCTGTGCGATAAACCTCATAAAACCTCCCGAAGAAGGAAAGAAAACGAACATTCGAGAGAAAGTTGAAGAAAGAAAATTGGGTGAAGAGGAAACGAGAGAGGAGGAGAAACCCATTAACCCGTCTCCTGTGATTATCGCCCCAAAATCTTCGTCATAATTAAAATGGCGAGAATCGTTCCATGCTTCCTGGTAATGAACTAGTTACCTCACTCGCGGTTCTGAGACGCTGGAGAGAGAGAGAGAGAGAGAGAGAGAGAGAGAGAGAGAGAGAGAGAGAGAGAGAGAGAGAGAGAGAGATAACTCCTTGAGAAATCATTATACACCAGAAGGTTGAATCTATAAACAGACTCGCTTACACGAGATACAAAGCTGTATATCTCTCCCACTGATTCTGCAGAGACCAAGATGATTAAAACCGTTCATGGAAAAGGAACAAACAGAGATTATGTGGTTTGGGTAAAGAACACAACGGAGTCCACATCAGAGATAGACGAGGGATTTAATTTATTTACGAAATTTAGGCTGTCAAGCGAAGCACTGAGGCACTTCCGGCCACTAACAAGTTATGCCAGTGAAAAGAGTGAGTTGGAGTGGTTGGACAGCAAGAAATTAAGGAGATGGAGTACAAGGATCTAAAATAGGAACTGGAGCAAAATTCCACAGATCTACTTTGGAGTAACACTTAGAGAGTTTAGACAGAAGACTAAAGAAAGGAAGCCGGAATGGAGGTAAAGTAAAAGGCTAAAATGTGGGAGCAGCTAGGAGCCGAATGGACGCTAAAAACACCCTTCAGTAACGCCTACAGTGTACCACTTGAGGTACACTTCCATCACTATCCCTCTATAGAAAGGTGAAGAAAAAAGTGAAAGAAACAAGGTTAATGTGAGAGCGGTGTTTGTGGAAACAGGGAGAGAGAGCAGTAAGCAGCTCATAAAGAATCCCAGATGGGGCGTTTCAGGCTCTCTCGTTACTTCGCCTGGGAATGAAATCTTAGTCCGTGGCTGGGTTGTTCACTTCCTCCTTTTATGACTGACTTCGCCATCGAAACGCGACTGCAACGGATATAATCGTATTATTAGATATATTTTGTTGTGTTGGAGAGAGAGAGAGAGAGAGCAATGATTTTCCTAATGTGATTTTCGCTTTTTTTTGAGAGAGAAACAGAGAGATATTGTTGGTTAATTAGAGAAAGTCACTGATTTCACTGTATTGAATTTCAGCTTGTAACCAGTGGCTTGTTTTTTCACTTACGATATTATTATTATTATTATTATTATTATTATTATTATTATTGACTAAGTCCTCAAAATTTTAAGCTATTCGGCTTTGCACGCATCAAAACATGATTAAACACTGAAGGCCCATAAACGGGATCTTTTGAAAAGCGATAAAAAAACGCATTATATCTCGCCTTTTCTGACATAGGAATCTCCAAGAGTAATAAAAAAAGAGTTTTAATTAACTGAACCGAGATTCGAAAGAATCCTTAAGGAAGCAGAAGTGTAATAAACAGCTCATTAAGGAATCCGAATAGGAGCTCTTCATAGATACTGAAGGACGCTTAGGATCCGTTGAATCCTTTTTGGTTGTCTGTTAAATATTTCAATATTGATTTCATAATTTAAACAAGGACTGTCCAGATAGCATCTATAATTTTTATTTTTAAGATGTCTATCATAAAGCAGGCAGAGAGAGAGAGAGAGAGAGAGAGAGAGAGAGAGAGAGAGAGAGAGAGAGAGAGAACACGTAATACTGAACCTGACACATTTACCTACGAGCTGATTAGAGCTGAAAGGATTTTAGAGGGTTTATATATTTAAATAAAGAAATATTTTTATGGTACTTAATCATGCTGTATATATACATTAGAGGCTGCCTGTTAATGATCTAAATATTTATTTCACATTCTAGATAAGACATGTTCTGATAATGTTAATAATCTTCATTTTTAGGATGTTTATCACAACAGGCACAGACAGAGTGACAAAGTGACAGACAGACATAAAGAGAAAATACGTACAAGTGAAATTAACATTTTTAAGCGTGACACGATTTGGAAAGAAAGGATACTTAGTAGTTTATAAATCTGAGCATGATATATATACTGTATATATATACATTAACATTTTTCGCTTGTGTTTAGTCATACGTCGACTCCGTTTAGTCAGTCAATTCTTAAACCTAAAGTCTTTAACCTAAAACCTAAACCAAGAGAAATATTGAAAAAACTTCCAATCTGATAAGAATAAAAAACAAAAATATTTGCAGCTGGTCACACCGGAGGGTCTACCCCTCCCCCCCCGCTTATATTCTATTCCTACCCTCTCCTTTCCCCAGCCCCCCAGGGTCTCGCGAGGAAAAAACATTCGGGTAAATTTGCTAGAAGTCAAATTACCTCCATTTCCAGGAGAACGATGTCATTAAAAAAAAAAAAACATGAAAAAATACTGGAATGCAGATGAAGGAAGTCATTTTTGTGGTTCCAGGGAGGAGTTAGGATCGGGGAGGGGGAAGCGCTATATTAGCAACGCTTTTACTTCTGTTGCTATTACTGTTGTTGCTACAAATGGTGATGATGATACCTAAAGGATGGAGGAACAAGAGAGAGACAAAAGAGTTCCGGTATATGACATTGTCTTTGTATGTTTAATGCTTCACCTCCAATCGTCTTTCTCTCTCTCTCTCTCTCTCTCTCAAGAACATATATAGGATAAGTACATATGTGCGTGTGTCGGCATGGGCATGCGTCTGAATTTTGAGGCATATCTCCGAATTTTCCAATTCCCTAAATGAGGACAAAACAAGATTCATTAAATTAATTGACTTTCTACATTTTCTTCATCATCTTGAACCTTGACCCCTGAGAAACAAAATGACATAATCCTCAAGGGGAAGTCTAGGTAAACAGCCAGGAACGGCTCATTTGTATGAAGTGCCCAAGCTCTCTTTCCCATTAGCTAAACACACATCCACAGTCAGGTGACTGCATTATAGACTTCCCACGTCTGACGTGTTTACCGCTGCATTGCAATGCATATGCTATTCCAATTTCAGTTAGGAAGAGGAAGCCCCGTTTTGTAATTTGGCAATGGATGATAGGAATTGTCAGAGTTAATATTGGTTCCAAAATACTTCGGGGAGAGAGAGAAATTGTCATGTCTACATGCTTTACACATTTCTTATATATATGCTTTATACATGCAATATATATATATATATATATATATATATATATATATATATATATATATATATATATATATATATATATATATATATATATATATATATCTGACTCACATCCTGATGAGAGTCAGAAATTTAGCAGGCATTTCTGCAGTAGGATGGTTCTAGGATTTTTTATGGAAGTAACCCAGCTTTACTTTGTAACTGGATGAAATAAAGTCTTCTGGACATTAAAATGCTTACTAGCATACATAATTCGTTTTTATTAAAATAGACTTGTAATAATGCAATGTTGAAAGAAAACAGAAATTCATGAAAATAACAGGTCTATAGCCTTATGTTTTTTTTTAAGGAATAAAAAAATTTTTACTTGAATTGCCCAAAATGAAGGCTAATGGATTTTGGGAGTTCAAAACCAACTTTTGAAGCTTCGAAGTGAATAAAAGGCAGTCTATTGGGACACTAATGACAAATATGCATTCGAGATTACAGTATATTGCAATTTGCTTCCAATACGGGAAGGTTGCAAACTCATAAAAAATAGCAAGAGGATCAGGGTGTTTTGGGGAACGAACCAGCTTTTGCTTCAAACTACAGAAAGGGAAAGCGATTGGTCTGTTATGCCGAAAGTGTAGTCGAAATTGTAGTCTATTGCAACTTCCTTGCATAATAGGAATGTTGCAGATCCGGCAAAATTCATCAAAATACCAAGGCTTTAGCCTCTGGTAATTTTTTAGGGGCCACAAAGACTTTTCCTTCAGACTGGATAAAAAACAAATTAGTGTTCTTCTAATGACGAATGAGCCTGGAAGTCTGCAATGTTTCAATATCCTTGCAATACGACAAAGTTGCAAGCTTAAAAAAATGCAAAGTGGCAACCTCATTATGATGTTTTCTGGAAGCAAACCAGCAATTCCTCTATGGAATAAAATGCAGTCTAATGTTCACGTCTGCATGGAAATTTGCAATATGTTACAATTTTCTTGCAATAAGGAATGTTTCCAACAGTACAAGTAAAGAAAAATTTTATAGGCACAAAAGCAAGGACTTCGAAGGTAGCCTATTCTGATTGCTCGGGCATGGCAGACATTGTTCATTGAACGTTTTTCTTTGTGGAACTTCAAAAATTCCAGGGAAAATGCAACGCATGAATACCCTAATCCTTGCGTTTTAATACACTTTTATCTATTTATTGATTTATTAAACTAAGATTCGTCAGTAATCAATGCAATAGTCCAAGGATTTGTTTGTAAACCAAATTGATCTTGCTTTCGAACTAGATAAAACGCAGCTCAAAGGCCCGCCAGTGATGAATAAACATTGTAGATGAAGTTGCGTAATATTATTGATTTATAGCATAACGCTCCCACAGTCAAAGCAATTTTGTCTTAATCCTCTAAATGATGTTAAATTAAAGTATGGTGTTTCTCAGCAATCAGGGAGAATAAAAAGAAAGTTTGCCGTCAGTATTACAGTCAACTCTTTCAGAATGAAATTAATGTTGAGTTATAGGTATTTTCGAGCTGGAAATGTTTATATTTTAATGCAACTTTCTTGGAAAAAAATTTATTATTCCAATATGTTTCAGTCATCATATACTATACCTCATCCGTTCATTGACAATTCCTATTCATATTACCACAATGGTCCTCCCTACCTTAAGCATTGACCAATACTTTTTAGATAATCTGGTATCATAAAATGATGATTTCTTTTCACATCGATTTCTACAGTTGAGTTGAAGAAGCATCTGTATTTGATCATTTTACGATGAATATTAATAACATGTCTGAAATATTTTAACTATAGTTTATTATTCTTGAATAATATTGAGTATGTTTATTTTCGAAGAATATCCTGAAAAAAAATTGCTAAAAATATTTATTTGTTTCCTGCACGTATTTGGTCAGAGTAGAACATGGAGAGACCTTATGTTTACGAACTGAAACAGAAGGGTTGTCGGAACTACCAATCTATATTTGACTTTTAAATCAGATGAATTAAAGGTAGTTTGGTAATTCACGTACTCTGTAACAAGTTCAGAAACCCGAATTTAAGTAAATCTCTTTCAATTCGGTTATTTTATGCTCAGAACTGCAGTGTTCTTGCCCAAAATACGATGTTGCATTTCATTTTGTTGGTATGCCTGAATTGTCTGAAGAGCCAACCTATATTTAGCTTTTAAATCAGATGAATTAAAGGTACTTTGGTATTTCACGTAGTCTGTAGCAAGTTCAGAAACACGAATTTAAGTAAATTATTTTTAATTCGGTTATTTTATGCTAAGAACTGCAGTTTTCTTGTCCAAAATACGATTTTGCATTTCATTTGTTGGTATGCCTGGATCTTCATATCGTCTATGACGGGAGGTGGCATTTTCGCTATGGGGGTGGACTGTAGGCAAGTTGAATTTTATCGTTTTCCCTTACTTCGAATTTTGGGTCATTTTTCCTCTATATGAAATACTTTTTTCCAATTGAAGTTAAATTTAGATATCCCAATAGACTCTTCATTATAAATTATGAGAAAAAGATGGGAATAAGAATAATCTAACTAGTTTCCCCACCCATCTTTGAAGATGCATTTGTTCACTTGCGCTGATTTTCTTAGGTGGCCAATAGATGGCGTTAACGACTTGCTTATAGTAAAAAATCCTCTAAATTGTTCTGTGGAGAAAGGACCGCATGGTGACCACGTGGCCGCCTTAGAATATACGTAGAATTGAAAACATAATTAAAGTACGATTTCATTAATCGATCATTTTGATACTCTTTCAACATAATTAGTGGAAAATTCCCATCGATCGTTTTTTAATATAGAAGAATAAAAATTAACTGAAAATGAAACGAAATGTTTAGCCTTTGAACACATGATAACTCCCTGTAATAATATCATCCTTAAAGTTTAGTCTCACATATATAAAACTGAATCAAGACTAAAAACAATAGCTATATTTGTACCCATTTCAGCAGCTTGCAGGCCCATATGATCCCATTTCAGCACCGGGAGAAAACTTATTAGATATGCGATTAAATTAGAGTTATTGCTAATTCTTTCTATAATAAATCTTGATTAAATATCTGGAGTTAATGTGCACATTATCTACAAATTAGGGTAATTCACCCTTCAATATGACGTACGTGATGTCCCTATTGAGAGACACCTCCCAGTACAATTTGCCACAAATGATCAATTAAATACTTAGGTAGGTTTATGGGAGGGATTTATACAAAAGTAACTACTTGCAGTCTCTCACACTACGTGATCTAGAGAGAGAGAGAGAGAGAGAGAGATTTTAGTCTATTTTATATGAAACTTGTGATGAGGATAATATACAAATTTATTTGATGGTTTGCGATACTATTTAAATATGCAATGACAGTCGTTACCCAAGCATTGCCACTGGAGAGAGAGAGAGAGAGAGAGAGAGAGAGAGAGAGAGAGAGAGAGAGAGAGAGATCTTTTGTCCGAACGCTTATAGCTTAATGATGAAAACAAAACCGATACACTTGAAATTCAGGAGACGTCAAAAGCAGAGAGCAGAAATGAATTTGCTCCTCTCTCAAATATTTGGAGATCAGAAGATTCCACAATTGGTCTAGGCATACTATTCAACATTTTAGTTGCAGCCAAGATAAAATGAAGCTCCTCTCAAGTTGAATAGTATTAAAGGTGATCCTAGACAAGAGTCAGGAAAAAATCATTCACAGCAAGACTTAAATGCATGATTATATCTATATAAGGTATAAACAAGAAACCATAAACTATTTTGCAACTACAAATTCTAAACCGGAAGCTGAAGGAGGACTTTGAAAAGAATTATTAATTTATGCTAAGAGACAAATTAAGTTTCCCTAGATGCTTCCTTAGGGGACTGCCCGCCAGAGGAAGGAATTCATTTATCATTAAACGGACCTCGACTGTTACAGTCTCAGGGAGTCTGCAATTAGGGATTATTTCGGTTATATGATGCAACGTTTTGATCTCATGTGAGATTTTCTCTGAATTTACAGTATAAAATTTGGTAAAACTTTATTTAAATTCATTATTGGTATATATATATATATATATATATATATATATATATATATATATATATATATATAAATGTATATGTGTGTGCGTACGAATATAAATAATGCTTCTGTGGAAAACACATATCATTGTAAATCATCTTTAATTTAAAAGGAAATTCAGAGCAATCTTTCTCATAATTTGAGATCTTATCACGAGGAGGTTGAGGTAGAAGATTAATCAATAAACTGTAATTAATAACATGTGTTTATGATATTTAACAATATCCAGATATTTCGCAACATATTTCTCCTCTCTCCTCTTTCAGGGCAACTAATAAACACATTTGGCTAATATGCAGGCCCCTTAAATTACGCGAGCGTTAAATATCTTCCATTATTTAAATTTCTTTATATATATATATATATATATATATATATATATATATATATATATATATATATATACTGTGTATATATATATATATATATATATATATATATATATATATATATATATATATATATATATATATATATATATATATATATATATATATATATATATATATATATATATATATATAGTTGCTTAGCATGCAGAGCACAATATTCAAGGGAGGTTATTTTATCCCTTTTCTGCTTATACTTTTTTTTTCTGGTTCATTTCGCGAATAAAAAACTTACGAATTCACTAAATGTATGCATGTGTGTACGTATTTATTTATGAATTCCCAACCTAGTTCCTGCAAATATGACATATGTATGTCCTTTATTTATTTACTTGTACAAAATGGATCAGGGGCCTTTTTTTTTCCTCTTCGTTAAACTGACTGGGCTACTTTCTGTAATTTAAGGTATTATTTTTTACCCAGTTCTTTGTTACAGCAGCGACAACAACAACAACAACAATAATAATAATAATAATAATAATAATAATAATAATAATAATAATAATAATAATAATAATATTCAAAGTGTAGTAATTAACTGATATTTGCTTAAGCTTAATTAAACACTCCAATGCTCTTCATCACTGCAATTTGAATGTACAAGATTTCGTATCTCTTATGGTTAAGTAAATGGTTTTAGTTTGTGACTTCGTGATCCCGGATTTTCCTGTATTTCCCTTTTGTTTATTACCCCTTGGCAATTAACCATCTGGTATTCAAGTTTTCACATGTTTTTGGATTTTGTAAGACTAAACTTCCGTCTCTCTTGTTGTTTGGTCTATGGTTTTATTTTGTGACCGCTTGATCCCGGATTATCCTGCATTATCTTTCTGTTTATTACCATTTGACAACTGACCATCTGGTATTCTTTTTTTTTTTTTTTTTTTTTTACTTTGTAACCTTTTCATTTGTGTCTCATTTGTGGACAGACGATGCATTAAAAACCGTGAAAGCGCTTGGTAGTGAACTTCTACCTGTCATTTTCCTGTGGGATTCGCTTATACACTGAAGTCACGTGCATCTACTGTGATTTTTAGATCTACTGTGATTTTTATAGCATATATATATATATATATATATATATATATATATATATATATATATGCTTAAAAATCACAGTAGGATCGACGTGGGTTCCTGACCTGGGTTCGAATAGTCAGAATTTATTTCTGTTCCATGATTGTGTGTTGATGATTTCTATCTTATTCACTCAGAAGGGATAATTCAGATGAAATGTTGTCTATTGGGTCATTGCTGAGTCATATCATATATAATATATAGTTGCTCTCCAGGTACATTACATAACATATATATATATATATATATATTGTGTGTTGATATTTCTATCTTATTCATCATATATATATATATATATATGCAAGCAGTATTGCCCAGGTAATATATATTGCTCTCAGGTTCCATATATATATATGGTTAAATTAGGAATAATCAAAATTTATTTTTGTTCACAATTGTGTGTTGATGATTTCTATATGGAATAGAAATAAATTTCTATATATATATATATATATATATATATATATATATAAATTAGCCAACGCACAATCACGTGTCACATCAGGATCGAAACCAGGTCTTTCAATGGAGAGGCAAGGGCGCTGCCTACTAGGCTACACAAGTCATAAAAGAAGTTGGAACTTGATTGCCACTGCACACAAGGAATTACTTGGGCAAGCTAACTGCTTGCATACCAGTGAGTTTTCCCCAACTGTCCCTGGGTTCGATCCCGATGTGAGTCAGAAATTTATTTCTATTCCACACGTGATTGTGTTGATTATTTGTATCATATTCACCTCGAAGGGATAAATTGAATGAAATGCTGTCAATTGGGCCTTTGCTGAGTCAGGAAGTTGGGGAAAGCACGCTGGTATGCAAGCAGTTAGCTTGCCCATTTAATTCCTTGTGTACAGTGGCACTCAGGTTCCAACTTCTTTTATGACTTGTGTGGGTGGCCTAGTGGGCAGCGCCCTTGCCTTTCACTTGAAAGACCTGGGTTCGATCTTGATATGAGTCAGAAATTTATATATATATATATTATATATATATATATATATATATATATATATATATATATATATATATATATATATATATATATATATATTCTTTACACTTGGTATTATTTGAGAAATATCCATAGAAATAAAAAAGTACAAGGACCTGAAAAATTAAAACAGAAGTTAAATCATTCATTGAAAGTTAAGTGACTTATGATGTGCAAAACCTATCTGGTTATTTTATCTGAACATCACGTTGTAACGTAGATCAGTATTCAAGTTTTCTCGACGCAAAAAGTACATACATTCGCACACACACACACCCGGCTGTATATATATAAATGTATATGTCTGTGTTTGATAAATCACAAGTATCTTGTAATGCCATGTTCACTTTTCCCTGGGAATAACTAACTTACCCTGTGGGATTTACAGTATAACTGATAGATTGATCAGCCCCGGTTGAAGTTCGAACTTGGGCCTTTACTTTAGATACAACGATAAACAGCCAAGAGAGATATACTTTCATATCGACCTGCCACTTTTACTAACAACAATATTATCTTCAAAACATATCACGGAATGTTTAGTTTATTATTATGCCATAGGGGTTTCAATGCAAGACTTCTGTGTACTCTCTCTCTCTCTCTCCGGTGGTCATGCCTGGCCAACAACTGCAATTGCAGGATGAAATATTGTCTCACTAATCCCCAAATAAATTTATATACAATATTCATCACCAGTTTCGTTTAAAATACTAAAAACTCTCTCTCTCTCTCTCTGCTCTGGTAAAAATAAAACTTTAAAGACCAGACTAAAAGTTTTTATAAAATTTTATTGTATCCTAAATCAACAAACATTACATCACATATCCAAAGTTCTGAAGATCACATATTATCAGAGACTGGTTTTATCTGCATTAGTTACTTCTGTGTGTATATCCTTCCTGACACCTATCTTAATATTTAATTGATGGTCAGTTTATTCCCTATGTGGCACCTCTTTTAATACCCAATTTATGGTCAGTTTATCCCCTAACTGACACCTATCTTTCTTAATATTTAATTGACGTCCCATTTCTTTGTGGCAAATTGACAGAGAGGTATTCTCTCAGTGGGAACCCCACGTACGTCATATTTAGAATAAATTACTTTAATCTGTATGCAATTTGTACATTTACTCCAGATATTTAATCGAGATTTACAATAGGCAGAATTAGGTTGATAAGTCCAGCAATAATGCCAATTTAATCCATATATCAATGCTTCTTCTGGTGTCGAAATGGATTCATAAGGGCCTGCAAGGTGCTGCCACCTTCCGTCACCCGGGAGAAACATAATCAGCCGGCTTCTCAGCTCCCTCGGACGGTTGGCAGCTCTCACCACTAACCGGCGGACTTCTGTTCAGTAAATATTCGTTCGGTTTTTCCCTCATTCCCATGTTTATCGTCTTATTTACCGTTTAGTAAATTGTGTATTTATGCAGTAATGTATGATATAGTGATAAAACACCTAATTACAGGTATATGCATTAAACAAAAAACTTACGCTTAACGCGTTATATATTTATATGTTTAACGAAACAATAAAAGATAATTCGAAATATTTTGAAAACTGGGAGCTTGTTTGAATAGTAGTTAATTAGTGCTACGTAGAACTACGTCAATGTTGATTTTTACTTATGAAAATCGAAATATATTTTGATATGAAAACTAATAGACTTTATTGCATCACACAGTAATTTCAAAAAAGAAAATATTATTCGCAAAAGATAAATAAGTAACAGAAATACTTTCCGATTCCCCCGAGTAGTTCCTAAACATTGTAATTTCCTGCTTTCCTTGAAAATAATTAGTCCACATACTTATTGAAATTCTCCAGTTCCCCAGATTTTAGTTTCAGTTGATTGGATTCATATTTTTCTTTTATTTCCGAGAGAACTGGAATTGTTATCATTCTAGACGAAACAGAATAATAAAACCAAATAAACTGACCAGCCTTTTTTTAAAAAAAAAAAAAAAACAATAATATAGCATAAGAAAATATATATTTTTTAAAATATATGTATGAGAGTAAAATATATTTCGATGGTTTTGTTGGTAATTGTATTGTGTAATTATCAAATTTACGCAAATATTGTTCATTTGAGATTTGAAATAAAATGAAACATAAATAAAACCAGAATGAAGGAGAGGTAACATAGTTAAGTAAATATATTAATCATTTGTTGGAATAGTGGTTAAATTAATGTCTAAGAATCCTCCTAAAGCTCCTACGAGATAAATAAATATTTGAATAAACAGAAACGATACATTAAGTGGATTACCATAAATATAAACAATGTCTTATCATATATGAATCAAGGTAAAAATGTCACATTAATCTTTCCTAGACAGCGACCCCCAAAGGTCTTAACCCGGTATGTTTCCACTTATGCGGCGTATTTAGTACAAGCCCGTTGGGGATTACCGTAAGAATATAGATAAAAGACTGCAACTATCGTAAAGATAATGATCTCAAGGTATCTTGTGAATTTTTCTCTGTGACTTTATTACCTGCCGCTATAAATTAATGTGACATTTTTTCCTGTGACTTTTTTCCTAGCAAAAATTGTGACTTTTTTCCTGTGACTTTATTGCCGGCCACCCCATATACATCTATACATTAATACGAAGTATACATCTTCAACGCCAGGTTTATAGCTCTGCAAGGTCAGTGTCACTTTCATCTCAATGCCTAGTGGGAGGATATAAAGGTGGGATACAATAGGAGTATATAAAAGAAGTTATGGGAATGCCATAGAGATGTTATTCAACATAAACGTGTAGCATGTGTTGTGAATTTTAATCAAATTCATGATCGTTTTTGAAATTATATTAATAAAGAGGGTTTGAAACACGTTTTCACTTTATTCAACACTTTAAATTAAGTTTGTAAAGAATGCAGATATAATGAACAGATTTTTTGGGGGCGGGTTTTTAATTATTTAAACAAACAAATTCATAGAAATTATTACGTTTAGAAAATAAATTAGATACAATGAACAGCATAATTCTTACCCATTTAAAAAAAACCCTCTTGCACATAATTATGCAGTTCAACTATTGTGCATCATTTATTCACAAACACACACACGCGCGCACACGGTAACAAGCCGAATTAAGCACTTATTATTGGGCACATCACAAGTATCTTTTGGCAGTCCTGAATAGTCTCCACTCTTTCCCGTCTTCGTCATTTCCGTCAGCCTTGTAGCAAAGAGAGACAGACAGAGATAAAGACTGAGGAAGCAGAGAAAAAGTAAAGAAACCAATAAACAAAAAAGTCTTTCATGCGAATATGCAAATTAGTGATAACGATGGTTTAAATGTTGAACGGTATGTAAATTAGTTCTTTAAGAAAGAATTCATTAGACAGCATCCGGGCGTCATTTCCAGCGAAATTGGTGTTATATGTTCGATCGAATTAATCTTTTATGAAAAGAGAAGGTCTTGATGCAACAGGAGAAAGCGGATTTTTATTTCGCTCCTTAAATTCTGTCAAAAATTCAGAGAGAGAGAGAGAGAATAGAGAGAAGAGAGAGAGAGAGAGAGAGAGAGAGAGAGAGAGATATTGCCTTCAGATGCAATTTAACATTAGTCCTTTATCTCAATAAATAAATGTACTATATATATATATATATATATATATATATATATATATATATATATATATATATATATATATATATATATATATATATATAAATATATATATATATATATATATATATATATATATATATATATATATATATATATATATATATATATATATATATATATATATATATATATATATATATATATATATATATATATATATATATATATATATATAAATGCAACACAAAGGAACGTATGCTTGAGAATATCACTAAATCCACCACGTCGGAAGGCGAGCGAAAACTTGAACAAATACTTTCGTAGTTTATTCTACATTTTCAAGTTCACACTGAATACAAAAGAAGTTGACAGAGATTTATATACAAAGGCAGAAAGGGGGGGGGGGGTTACAGTTTGTTAATCTGGGCAGAATGTTCTTTAAGCAACAAAGACAGGTACAAAGCATCAAGGGATAATCCAGGGTGGAGATTAACATTCCTGGTGGAAGTAGCTTCAATGAACACGGTCTCTAGCATATTTCTTATCCGATGGTCGTTGACGTTGTAGATTACCGTTGATTTACCGCAGTTCACCGTATGACCTGTCTTAAGCCAATGATCCACAATCCCATTATTTGATAAGCCTCTTGAAATGGCATATTTGTGTTGGGAGCTTCTTACTTTTAGTCCTTTTGATGTTTGACCAGTATAAATCTTATTACATTCTTTGCAAGGAATGCTATAAACAATATTGTTTGAATTGGTTGGGCTATTCTTAATTAGTTTATTTCTCAAAACTTTAATATATTTAAATACTAGGTTAATATAAATAATTTTTAAAATGAGCACTGCAGGAATGAAATTAGGATGAAATGGTAAACAGAGAATATTCTTAAGTTCTTTGTTAACACTGGGTGGGTTGTAATATGTCTTTTTGCCTTAATTTTACAAAGTTCCAAAAAATATGGAGGGTAACATACTGAATCTCCTATTTTATCAATAATTTTAAACTCCTCTTCCAAAAATTCAGGACTACAAATTCTAAGAGCTCTAAGATACATACTGGAAAATGTTGACACGTTAATTTTTTTTTTAGCATGGTTAGAGTGAAAATGAATACATGACAAATTATTCGTGGGTTTCCTATACACTTTACGCAAACCAAATGAATAAAAAAGAATGAATCTCAATTCT
>NC_089743.1:40208976-40228976 GCF_040412425.1 Macrobrachium rosenbergii
AGGAAACTCAGGACGTCCAAATGAGACCAATCAAAGATCGCCTGACTAATCCAAAAATATCATTCACTTATACCTTGGCTGGCAGGAGAGCCCTCGACATTTACTGAGCCGAGGGTGAGGCTGGATGAAGTGTAATCCTTTAAATAATAGTACATCCAAGCAGGCGTTAGGTAGCAAAATCAGCAGTCACCAGGAGTAATAAGGCTCAGAGATCAACTGACTCCTTCAGTCGAAAGAACCTCCGACACAGCCATGGTGACAGCACCACTCAGTCACAAAAATATGAAAAGACAGAATGGTCATTAGTGACAATTACTAAACAGACAAACCACCGGGGAGGAGGAAAACAAACTAAATGGATAATAATAGTTCATTATGCTTTACAAAAACTAGAATAAAATGACTAATTATAAAATAACACAACAAAGTGACACCTCCTCTCCCAAAAAAGAAAAAAAAATACATATATATATATATATTTTTTTTACAGTAAATAACTTGGAATATTTAAAAAAACTAAATAGTCATTGAAAAGACCGACAAGCCAAACACAAGGTTTTATGCAACCCTGTAAGGAAAAAACAAAGGTATGAATTTGCAAAAAAAATAAAAATTACAAAACCTGATATCCAACAGGAGGGTGGCAAAAGGAACAAGGATGCAGCTCACAAAGGTATCTAAATTAAAATATCATTAATACAATGGAAAATCTATAACACAGAAAACCTCAAAAACCATTGCTAAATATAATTATTTTAAACCCAAGAGCTTCAAAACTCTCACATAAGTATACGCATAATTAAGAGCTACAATGCTCTAATCCGGACTCCATATGCCTAACTGTTCATAGGTCATAATTTACACACTCAACGTTGTTTCACTTTGTTTCACATCGCTCATTGCAACAATGTTCAGCGAACAATAGTCCTGATAACACAGTGACAACACTATATCACTATAAAAGTGTCCTACCGAATACATACACTAACACTGGACAACACAGAGAAAACCAACACAGTTTTCCCCCTGCGCAATCCTAACACACAAAATTTCGTGAAGCGTAATTATGCCTGAAAACCAAGAATGCCCGGATTAGTAGCTGTCCGCTAACAATGTAAATTCTCGATTAATATCCTAATCACCAAATTAATCACCTCAGCGTATTATACCATGTGCCAAAGACCAACAAATACCAACATCATTGTATACCAACATCATTATATCATACTTTTCAGTAACAATTTTACGATATTACCCATTTGTTTCTTACAACACTCATTCCATAACACATTAGAAGTACTTCACCAACCTTCATTACAATGAACATTGTCACAAAATATAAACACCGAGTAGCACCTTCTACCTTTACCTAAGACCTCAATATTAAACTAATCTTAATTTTATAGCCCAAGGCATTTAGAGAACTCCTGTAAAGGAAAATTATAATTAATACATATTTGTTATACACTCATCTACTCTTACAATACAAACCTAAGCACCTACTTCAACAGTACACACACCGTAACTAGAACGATACAGATACTACCTTAATATCCGTGCATAGCCCTCTGCAAAAATCTTCCCCTACTCAACGCTGCGAGAGAAACATCAGCCACAACGTTGTCTTTTCCCGGGACATGAGTGAATTCTAGATTCCACTCCTGTAACATGAGGCTCAACGCATCAGACGTTGGTTTTTATTTTGTATCTATTGATGAAGGTCAAGGGGTTATGGTCAGTCATAATCTTTATTGGAGTTCCTGTGGAAGAAAGATAAATGGAAAAATTATTAATAGCCAGAATGAGTGCGAGTGTCTCCTTCTCGACCGTCGAATATTTTCGTTGAGCGGAATTCAATTTCTTTGAGAAGAACGCGACCGGGTGAGAAACGCCTTGCTCGTCGTTCTGTAATAAGACCGCTCCGACACCGACATCACTTGCGTCAGTGGCAAGCGAAAAGGCAGGTCGAAATCCGGAGCCCTTAAAACGGGAAACTAAGAAGCACACCTTTTAAACACTCAAATGCCCTTTGCGTTTCAGGAGTCCAATTAAAAGGAACAGTTTTCTTCAGCAAATTAGTGAGCGGATCAGCAATGTCAGAAAAATTCCTTACAAATTTGCGATAATAACGCAAACTAGACCAGAATTTTCTGACATCTTTTCGACACTTTTGGTATAGATATTTTCTCAATGGCCTCTACATTGGCTTGTTTAGGTGCCACCTTACCGTCACCAACCTCATGCCCTAAATAGATTACCTTCGCTTTGACAAACTCACTTTTTCAAATTAATTACTAACCCAGCCTTTTTAAAACCTCAAATAAAGCCCTAATACGCTTCAGATGCGTTTCCCAGTCATCGCTATAAATTACGATATCATCAATATACACAACGCAACCTTCTAAACCATACACCAATGTGAACATTAAACGTTGAAACGTAGCCGCAGCGTTTTTTCATACCGAACGGCATTACACGGCATTGAAATAACCCTTGTGAGTCACAAAAGCAGATAAAGCCCTGGCCCGTTTTGATAAAGGAACTTGCCAATACCCTTTAGCAAGTCAAATTTACTGATAAACTTTGATTTTCCCATGCGATCGATACAATCCTCAATCCGAGGCAAGGGATAACAATCTGTCTGCGTGACTTCGTTAACTTTCCTATAATCGAAGCACAAACGAAAATCACCATCAGGCTTTTTCACCAACACTACCGGAGAGGACCATGGGCTTTTACTGGGCTCTATTAAACCATGCTTTAACATATAGTCAATTTCTTTGGCTACTACCTTAGCTTTAAAGGGTTTAACCTATAAGGGGACTGTTTTATGGGGTGGTTCCCAACCTCCACGTCATGTTCCAAAATAGACGACCTGGTACCTCTGGCACGCCAATTTGTAACGGTCCTTTTCCTCCGTTACTAAAATTAAATAACTCTGTTCAAACCACAATTCTTGGAATAAACAATAACAAAAAATCAATTCATAACAAAAATATGCAGATTTATTCTGAACCTAATAGACCCTTCGTTTCTCGCTACTGAGATGGGAGACTAAACCATCAAAGTTCTCAAATAATTCTTATTACTAGACAAGCAAATTTCATTATCATAATTATCATTATTAAAACCCTCTGAAAAGGAATAAAGATTATTATTATGTGAAACACCATCCGTAATAGCTGCTATCGGAATAACTTTCTCTCTTTCCTTATATGCTTTTAACATGTTAACATGACACAATTGGAAAGGCTTCCTTCTTTCCGAGTTTCAACCAAATAATTTACCTCACTAACTAACAAAATTTTCCATGGTCAGAAAGAAGCTTTCAAAGAAAGCAGGCAACGGCAAAGTTACCAAAAACCCTATCGCCTACTGCGAAATTACGCACTTTAGCCTTTCTATCAAAAAAGTATTTCATCCTTCTTTGACTAGACAATAAATTTTCTCTGGCAAATTTCCAAGCCTTCGACAATTTGTCACCCAAGTTTGTCACATAATCTAACAAGCTGATGTCAGGGATATCACCTTCCCACGATTCTCTTACCACATCAAGAGGACCACGCACACAATGTCCAAAGACCAAATCAAAAGGTGACAAACCTAAGGACTGACTTGGAGCTGACCGAAAGGCAAATAATAAATAAGGCAATTCCTTGTCCCAATCGGATCCATGAGTTAAACAATATTTCTTTATCGGTGACTTCAGGGTCTGATGGAACCTCTCCAGAGCACCCTGACTTTCTGGATGATATGGGGAAGAAGTCACATGTCTAATGCCCAATTCATTCATCTTACCTTTGAAATATTTACTAACAAAATTAGTCCCACAGTCTGACTGGACGACCTTGGGCATCCCAAACCTAGTAAAAAAGTTGGTTAGTACTTCTACAATTTTTCACTCTTAATGGTACGGAGGAATAGCTTCAGGATAGCGAGACATTTTATCCATTATAGTGAAAATATATTCATTCCACTACGAGTCCTCGGTAACGGACCAACTGCATCGATAATGACCTCTTTGAAAGGCTCGGAAACCACAGGGATGGGGCACAAAGGAGCTTTAGGAACAGGTTGATTCGGCTTACCGACTTTCTGACACACATCGCAACTATTAACAAACTTTAACGTCTGCTTTCAACTTGGGCCAGAAATAGTTAGCGAAGAGTTTGCTAGTCGTCTTATAAACACCAAAATGTCCAGCCAAACCACTTTCATGAGCCAACGACATCAAAACCATTTCTGTAAATATAAGGAAAACCATTATTTGTCTTAATATTTCATGTTCCGAGTTACCAGCCTCCATCGGCCTACTCACCCTGTACAAAATATTCTTAATAATTCTAAATTTAGGTACAGTCAAGTCCGATTCTTCACCCGACTCGATGGGTAGGTCGCGAAATTCCTTTTTCTGGGCTTTAACAGAGTTCTTCCACAGTCCAATTCGGATGATCTTTCAAAATATTAATATCTCCTACAATACTACTACTATTTTCCAAACTACTCAAGTCTACATCAGTTGCAACGTCAACAACTCTAGCACTAGAACGCGTAACTACTGCTACTTCTGGATTGATCAAAATTGGACAAGTCTTATTCTTAAAAGCCACGTCATTCCCCAAAACAATATCAACCCCTTTGACCGGAAACTTATTTACTACTGCCAACTTCAAAACTCCTGAAAAAGAAGGACATTTCAAATGAAAATTTCCGATGGGGTAAGACTCGACTGAATCAGGAAAACCAGACAGCAAAACAAACTCTTTATAATCAAAGTCAAAATCTTTAGGTAACGCGTCCCGTAAGATCAAAGACTGGGCCGCCCCAGTATCCCGTAAAATCCTTACTTCCTTTTCAATGGGCGAATTGACCGACGACACTTTCCCAGTAGACAAATACCTCTCAAAACAGCCTGTTAGTCATTGGTCACTGGGTTTTTGGTCGGAACAGGATCGCTGTCTTTTCTGCCGACTCCCATCACCGGTCTTCCTCTAGCCTGCAAGGATTTTTTTAAAAGCAAAGCAAGAACTCTTCAAATGCCCTTTCTTATTACAATAAAAACATGTAACCTTCTTTTTCCACTCTGGATCATGGGAACCATAACTTCTTTTATCATTATTAACAGAAAAACGTTTAACATTATTAACAGATTCCTGTACCGTAAAATTATTATTATTATGATTAGGCCGCATAAACGTCTTACTCTTTTATTATAACCACCTCGACCTGTCCTATCCCATTTCGGTTCTACACTTGTCCCTGATGCTCCTAACTCACTCTTGTGTGACAAAATAATATTCATCGCTAGCAATAGCGGCTTCCTGTAAATTGTCGATTTTCAGTTCTTCGAGTGAACTTTTAACTTATCTGAAACACACCTCTTGAATTCTTCTACATATAACAATTCTTTTAATTTTTCCATGTCATCCACCTCTTTCGATTTAAACCAATCTTCCGCAAATTGTCTTTTTCCCTAGCGAACTCTACAAAGGTTTGGTCACTACACTTTTGCAGATTTCTGAACCTTTGCCTGTAGGCTTCGGAACCAACTCGTAAGCTTTCAACACAATAGCCTTAACATTTTCGTAATCTGAGGACAAAGTTTCATCCAAAGTTACATAAACCTTTTGAGCCCTTCCTACAAGTTTACTCTGTATGAGAGTGGTCCAGTATTCCTGGGGCCACTGCAATTTAGCCGCAATTCTCTCAAATGAGACGAAAAATTCTGCAACATTGTTCTCTTGGAAACATGGCACAAACTTAAGGGCCTGCCCCAAATTAATGGCAGGCGTTACCAAACTACCGGGAGGCAGGAGGAGAAGAGGGAGCTGCATTTCGCATTTCTCTCTCAAACATTCTTTCTCTCTCTCTCCTCAGCCTTAAATTTCTCTAAATTAAATTCTAAAGTTTTCAGTTCTATCTGTTTAGTCAATACCTCCACCGACACCTCAGTCTTCGGTGTTATTACCTCACCCTTTTAACCATACTGACATAATCATAAACCTGGATTAACAATAGGCCTTTCCTAATAGACACATCATACTCCAACTCCAAATTTTGAGCTACTTGCTCCAATTCACTTCTATCAAGCTCCGCAAGCCTTGCTTGCCACCCCTCTCCAGACAGGAGATCTAACACATTAACTGTCGACATTGTGACTAAAACTAAATATCAACAAGCAACAAACTCAACCTGAGGAGGTGTAAAAATGTTGTTCAAAAAACTAAGCCCCAGAATTAATTTTGCACTGAGTGAACAGACAGGAACGTAAGATCCTGGCAAGGTCGCCAATTTATGCAGTCCTTTTCCTCCGTTACTAAAAATTAAATAACTCTTATCAAACTCTGTTCACAACCACAAGCTAAGTCCACAGTCAGTGGAATAGCTCTCAAACAATATTAATAGTGCAAAAATCAATTCATGGGGAAAACGAAACACCACAAAAAAACACTTAAATTTAATACAAAAATATGCAGATAGAAGTTATTCCTGAACCTCAAGAATACAATTATTAATGAACACCAATCAACCTGAAAGATTTATAAACCAACACACTTACCCAATTAAGACAGAAAAAGCAAAGATACATCCACAAAGAGAAGGGGTTCAGATAGGAGAAGGTATTCGGAAAGTAAGAACAACCTATCAATTACAAACTAATTAATCTAGTGATAATTTCCCTCCTCCGAAACACTGGAGCAGTGGCCGTGATCTCCTTAGTCATATATTGCTGTCCACCGTAACACTGGAGTTATAGCCGTGATCTTTTCAGATACTTATATGTCTCTGCGTCCAGAGACAAAAGTGAGGGGGTGAAGTGGTGAAGGCAAATGAATATAATTATGGTACTCGATAGGACCCATCCAACAGCGATCCTACGTCCACAAGGATGATCCTCCAGGAAACTCAGGACGTCCAAATGAGACCAATCAAAGATCGCCTGACTAATCCAAAAATATCATTCACTTATACCTTGGCTGGCGAGCCCCTCGACATTTACTGAGCCGAGGGTGAGGCTGGATGAAGTGTAATCCTTTAAATAATAGTACATCCAAGCAGGCGTTAGGTAGCAAAATCAGCAGTCACCAGGGTAATAAGGCTCAGAGATCAACTGACTCCTTCAGTCGAAAGAACCTCCGACACCGCCATGGTGACA
Source organism: Macrobrachium rosenbergii (assembly GCF_040412425.1). Classification (NCBI taxonomy): domain Eukaryota; kingdom Metazoa; phylum Arthropoda; class Malacostraca; order Decapoda; family Palaemonidae; genus Macrobrachium; species Macrobrachium rosenbergii. The sequence goes on from NC_089743.1 coordinate 40,216,133, forward strand.
GCACCACTCGGTCACAAAAAATATGAAAAGACAGAATGGTCATTAGTGACAATTACTAAACAGACAAACCACCGGGGAGGAGGAAAACAAACTAAATGGATAATAATACAGTTCATATGCTTTACAAAAAACTAGAATAAAATGACTAATTATAAAAAATAACACAACAAAGTGACAATAATATATATATATATATATATATATATATATATATATAACAATATGTATGTATATATATATATATATATATATTTTGATCATATTTTAATACAGCCTTTCTGAGCTAATGCTATTTTGATCATCATCCCATTCAGGTGATGAAATCCCCCGTCTAAGATTACTTACGAGAAAAACAGAGTTGATGAGATTTTTTTTATCACTGGTGAAGGAAGAAAGGAAGCCATATAGGAACCTTAGATAACTGAAAAAGAATATGAACGTGTAAGGATATTGAAATGGTAGAAAAAAGAAAAGGTCATTAAGGAGATAATTAAAATTGAAAAGAGAGTGGGAAATGACTACATTCATAAACGTGCTCAGGTCTCTGTAAATACCCAGAAATTAGAAAACAAAATAACAAGGATTCGTGAATAGAATGTAACATTAATGAAACTAAGAGATTATGGCTACGACGCCTGGAAATGCTTGTGATGAGAGAGAGAGAGATAATAATAATAATAATAATAATAATAATAATAATAATAATAATAATAATAATAATAATAATAATATTAAATGATATTGTGCATCAGCTGCATTTAATTTGTATAGAGTCATCTCTATTTTTCTAATTATTGCCTTTTCTCTGCCACTGCATCGGGCGAGTAACGTTCCGGTGTTGTTCATCTTCAGGAGGGGAAACAGTCGAAATTCAGGGACTGCATATATTTAAATGTGGAGGCAATAATCCGTAGATTTTTCTAGAATGTATGTATTTATTTGTCAACTGAAGTATACAATTATTTCGCCAACGTTTCTCGCATTTCCACCTACATAGGTATGCTCACGGCTGAGGGTAGGGGCAGATTGATGTTGATGTTGTTGTTGTTTAAGATTAAGCCAGCCTTGTGCTGGCACGGGCTCTTCCTCCTGGAGCAGCCCGTAACTGGATCGGTCTGTGAAAATACAAAGAACAGTGCTTTTGGCTGTTAGTTGGTGAAAAAGAAATGTGACAGGCAGGATTGCAACCCTTTTGAACCTTACGGTACCCATCAGTAGGAGAGACAGTTTTATAGCAGTGAGTCCCAGCCTAGTGGGAGAGGGCTGGGAAGGAAAAGGAAGAGAGCTTGTGTCTGAGGGAAAGGTAGCGTTTAAAAAATGAATAAATAAAACAAAATTATATATATATTTATATATACTAATATATATACAATATACATACAAATATATACACATATATGCGCACATACATATACGGAGTAGAGTTACATATACAATATGTGCACATACACTCACATGCACATATGTATGAATATATAAATAGCTGCGTATACATATGTAAAAAAATATATATAAAGGAAAAAACTCATGAGCAGAAATGGGTTTCCGTTGCTGTCCAGCTTACAGTTTTAACTATGAGAGTATTCTTTTACCTGGGGAGATGGGCGGGACATCAGGAGATTGCCAAGACCTAAAAATATAAATATATATCAGTTGCCAGCTGCATAGGTATCCTAGCCTTAGCCTATGCGTAATGACAGAGAGCTTTCTGGTGGTTTGCCTTGTGATGTCGTGAGGTTTGAAATTTGTGATGTCTACATACCACTTGGCCATTCTTGGGTTTTGCAGATAGTGCTGTCGCACTTCACTTTCTTCTTGAAGTCTGGCATATCTCTTTGCCATTTCTTTTAGTTGTGTGATTGATGGTTGCATCTTTATACTCACTGTACTGCAGCTGAGAGCACTTTTGGCTAGGGTGTCGACCTCTTCATTTCCCTGGATCCCGACATGACTAGGTATCCAGTTGAAGACGACCCTCCTGCCGGCAGCTTGATATGACTTGGCCACCACTGATTTCATTGCTAATGTCAGTGTCACATTTTCTTTGGGTTTTGTTGCTTTGAGCGCAAGGATTGCTCCTTTGAGTTGGTATGTACTGTTGTGTGCCCTTCTTTCCGGATGGAATCTTCTAAGGCTTTGAAAATTGCCATTAGTTCAGCTTGTAGTATGGAAGCATTGTTGGACAGCCTCCAGCTTCCTCTGAAGTCTTGGGCGACCACTGCCGCTGCTGTTGCCAGTGCTTGTGGATCAACTGATCCATCTGTGTAATATGTGTTTTCAGCTGCTGTGCTCCTGATTGCCTCTTCTGCTGCAGTCCTCATCTGTGCTGCTGTGCACAGTGCTTTGCTTGCCGGTAGTACTGTAAAATTATACCGGAGAGGGTCTTCGACCCAGGGAGCTTGTTCTTGGTATCCCTCGGGTGGGACATCCTTTGTCACGCCTTTCACTGCATTCTGCATATCTAGTTGTCTCAGGGTCTCGAATATGCTGCCAGCGTGTGTTTTAGGGGGATTTAGCTCCTCATGCAGGTTTATGCATGCACACATTTTATTCTTTAGCAGTCCATCTCTGTTGCTTTTGATAGTTTTGCACAGTAATGCAGCATTTCTTTGGCCTATTCTGTGGGTGAGAGATTGTAGTTGTTTCTCAGCCCTCAGGAGACATATTCTCGTCCACATTGGGGCCCCCAGCATTAATTTCATACCATTGTTCTGGATGACCTCCAGCCTCTGCTGCTGATCCTTCCTGAGACTTGTCAGGATTGGTGCTGTATATTCCACTTGCTCTCTGACGGTTTGCACGTAGAACTTTTTGAGCAGATGGTATGTGGCTCCTTCTTGCAGAGTTGTTATCCTCCTAAGAGCATTGAGTCCTGTTCTAGTTATGGCCTGGAGGAGCTGTATCTCTTTCTCAGGAGATAGTGTGTTTGCAATGCAGACTCCCAGGCATATGTAGCTGTCCACCCAGTCCGTGGTGTATCCCCTTAGCAGAAGGTTAGGTGGCTTTTTCCTTATTTATGTTGATCTTGAGTCCAAGTTGTGTGCATTTATCCTCTATTTGTTGCAAGGCTTCTTGCATCTTATGGAGTGGTCTTCGAGGGCTTGTGCTGATAATGCAAACGTCATCAGCATATATGAAGACCTCTATCCCCTGCAGTAAATCTAGAAAGGCTAGATTCTCCATTAGGACATTGAAAAGGAAGGGGCTTAGTATGCCTCCCTGGGGAGTGCCATTTTCAAGAGGGTAGTATTCTGACGTTCTGCCTTGGAACACTACCCTGGCTTCTCTGTCTTGCGTAAATTATATCCTTTTGTCCATGCAAGTAGGTTGCCTTTGATCCTCTTCCAGACTAGGGAGGAGAGGATGGTTGCTGAGTTTGCCAATTCATATGCCTTTTCTAGGTCTAGAAAGACCACTATGGAGTGTCTGTCATTTATAGCACATAGTATATCCGTGAGGCACTCATGGGTGCCAACGCCCTCCCTAGAGGCATACAGCCTAGGGTGTAAGGGCCCTGCCTTCCATGTGAGTCTGTTTAGGACCATTCTTTCAGTTACTTTCTCTGTGCAGCTGATAAGAGATATCTGCCTGCACCAGCCTGGTTCCCTAGACTTTGGGATTGGTTGTGTGTCCTGGTGCACCAATTTCGTCGGCCTGGTGTACTCTGTATATGCTCTGTTATCAGGAGGAGATAGGCCTGCTTGGCATGGTCGCCCATGTGCCTCGGCATGCTGTAGGTGATTGCATCTGCACCAGGGGCTGTGTCCTTCTTCCCTTTGCTGAGTGCACTGTTTAGTTCCTAAGTAGTGAAGGGTGTGTCTGTGGCATCTGGCATGTTGTAGGCAGCGTTGATTTCTCTCCACCTTGAAGGGGTAAGCTCGCTTATTTTTCCCTGTGTCATTCGAGGAAGATATTTTGATTTTGTTCTCTCTGCAAAGTTCTTGGCTATGTTTTCGGCTTCTTCTTGTGGGTTGGGATGGCTGCTTTTCACTGCCCTGCCCATTCCGGAAATTTTCGCAAGGAATTTCCAGATTTGGGTGGCTGGCGTTACTCTGCTAATGTTGGAACACCATTCATACCATGCCTGCTGTTTAATTTCCTTTGTCTCTGATGTGGCATGGGCTATTACCTCTCTGAGGGGGATGTGCATATCATCGGATGGATTTTGCCGAAAAAGTTTTCTGACTCTGTTGACTCTGGCTTTGAGTTCTCTGACTCTCTCACAATAGTACAAAGCATCTTTGTAGTTGGTCCTAGCTTGTTTAAGCTTTGGCATGGAGGGATTTGCTGCCTCTCTAAGATGCCAATGAACTCCTCATAGAAGAGCTCTATGTCGTTTGATTGGTTTTCCAGGTAGTTCGTGCCCATCTTGTCATGGTGGCTTCAAAAACAGCCCAGTTGGCAAACTTGCGGTTCCATCTCTCGAGGAGGGGGGCAGGGGAGTATGGGAGGCAGTTTTTTTGGGTCGCAGGACAATATTAATGGCTATATGGACGCTTGTGAGGGCTTCATGCAACCTCCATGTTGCTTGCTCCTTTAAGGCTGAGTTTACGAAGGATAGGTCCAGCCTCCCTCTTCTTAGATGAGTTGGCACTCCACTATTTAGCAGGCGCACTTCTTGGAATTCACATGTTAATTGGTGTGTCAACCTGTAGGACTGGTAGCAAGGGCTTTAACTTACAGGTTTTTACACCACACCAGAGGTTGTCTTGGTTATTTTGGTGGAAGATAGTGGTAGCAAAGGCATTAGCTTACAGGATTTTACACCACGCCAGAGGTTGCCTTGGCTATTTTGGTGGGAGGGGGTGGTAGCAAAGGCATTAACTAACAGGTTTTTACACCACGCCAGAGGTTTCCTTGGCTATTTTGTGGGGAGGGGTGGTGGTAAAAAAAGGCATTAACTTACAGGATTTTACATCACGCCAGAGGTTGCCTTGGCTATTTTTAGGGGAGTGGGGTGGTAGCAAAGGCATTAACTTACGAGATTTTGAATCATGACAGAGGTTGCCATGGCTATTTAGGTGGGAGGGGGTGGCAGCAAAGGCATTAACTTACGGGTTTTTACACCACACCAGACGTTGCCTTGGGTATTTTTGCGGGGGGGGCGGGGTGGTAGCAAAGACATTAACTTACGAGATTTTACATCACACCAGAGGTTTCCTTTGCTATTTTTTGGGGAGGGGGTTGGTAGCAAAGGCATTAACTTCTGGGATTTTCCATCACTCCAGAGGTTGCCTTGGCTATTTTTGGGGGAGGGGGGTGGAAGCAAAGGCATTAACTTACGGGTTTTTACACCACGCCAGAGGTTGCCTTGGCTATTTTGGGGGAAGGGGTGGTTGCAAAGGCATTAACTTACGGGTTTTTACGCCACAACAGAGGTTGCCTTGGCTCTTTTGGTGGGAAGGGGTGGTAGCATAGGCACTAGCTTATGTGTTTGTACACTGCGCCAGAGGTTGCCGTGACTCTTTTGGTGGGAGGGGGTGGTAGCAATAGCATTAACTTATTGGTTTTTACAATGCTCCAGAGGTTGCCTTGGCTATTTTGGTGTGAGGGATTGGTAGCAAAGACATTAACTTACAGGTTTTTACATCATACCAGAGGTTGCCTTGGCTATTTTGGTGGAAGGGGTTGGTAGCAATGGCATTAACTTACGGTTTTTTACATCACACCAGAGGTTAGTTGGCTAATTTTGGTGGGAGGGGGATGGAAGCAAAGGCATTGACTTATGGGTTTTTACACCACGCCAGAGGTTGCCTTGGCTATTTTGGGGGAGGGGTTAGTAGCAAAGCCATTAACTTACAGGTTTTTACACGACGCCAGAGGTTGCCTTGGCTATTTTGGGGGGAGGGGGATGGAAGCAATGGCATTAACTTACAGGGTTTTTACACCACACCAGAGGTTGACTTGGCTATTTTGAGGGGAGGGGTTTGGTAGCAAAGGCATTAACTTACAGGTTTTTACACCACACCATAGGTTGCCTTGGCTATTTTGAGGGGAAGGGTTTGGTAGCAAAGGCTTTAAGTCACCGGTTTTTATGCCACACCAGAGGTTGCCTTGGCTGTTTTTGGGGAAGGGGGTTGGTAGCAAAGGCCTTAACTTACAGGTTTTTACACCACACCAGAGGTTGCCTTGGCTATTTTGAGGGAAGGGGTTTGGTAGCAAAGACATTAACTTACGGTTTTTATCCAATACCAGAAATTGCCTTGGCTATTTTGGGGAAAGGAATTTGGTAGCAAAGGCATTAACTTACGGGTTTTTACACCACGCCAGAGGTTGCCTTAGCTATTTTGGGGGGGGTTGGTAGCAAGAGCATTAACACGCAAAGCATTAGCTTACAGGTTTTTATACCACGCCAGAGAGTTTGCCTTAGCTATGTTGGGGAAGGGGTTTACGCCAGCACCAGAGAGTTGCCTTGGCTATTTTGGGGGAGGGGCATTAATTAACTTACGGGTTTTACACCACGCCAGAGGTTGCCTTGGCTATTTTAGGGGAGGGAGATGGAAGCAAAGGCATTAACTTACGGGTTTTACACCACGCCAGAGGTTGCCTTGGCTATTTTGGGAGGGGGTTGGTAGCAAAGGCATTAACTTTGTTGGGGGGTTTTACACCACGCCAGAGGTTGCCTCAGCTATTTTGGGGAGGGGGATGGAAGCAAAGGCATTAACTTACGGGTTTTTACACCACGCCAGAGGTTGCCTTGGCTATTTTGGGGGGAGGGGGTTGGTAGCAAAGGCATTAACTTACGGGTTTTATTTTGGGGACGCCAGAGGTTTGCCTTGGCTATTTTGGGGAGGGGTTGGTAGCAAAGGCATTAACTTACGGGTTTTTACACCACGCCAGAGGTTGCCTTGGCTATTTTTGGGAGGGGGGTTGGTAGCAAAGGCATTAACTTTCACGGGTTTTACACCATGCCAGAGGTTGCCTTGGCTATTTTGGGGGCTGGAGGGTAGGGCATTAACTTGGGTTTCGTGCCAGAGGTTGCAGCTATTTTGGGGGAGGGCTTAACTTAACTTACGGGTTTTACACCACGCCAGAGGTTGCCTTGGCTATTTTTGGGGGAGGTGCTTGCCTTGGCTATTTTGGGGAGGGCCTTGGCTATTTTTAGGGGAGGGCTGGTAGCAAAGGCATTAACTTACGGGTTTTTATACCACGCCAGAGGTTGCCTTGGCTATTTTTTGGGGAGGGGGATTGGTAGCAAAGGCATTAACTTACGGGTTTTACACCACGCCAGAGGTTGCCTTGGCTATTTTTGGGAGGGTGCTGTAGCAGGAGGCATTAACTTACGGGTTTTACGCCACGCCAGAGGTTGCCTTGGCTATTTTTGGGTGGGCGTTGGTAGCAAAGGCATTAACTTACGGGTTTTACACCACGCCAGAGGTTGCCTTGGCTATTTTGGGGGGAGGGGCTGGTAGCAAAGGCATTAACTTACGGGTTTTACACCACGCCAGAGGTTGCCTTGGCTATTTTGGGGAGGGGCTGGTAGCAAAGGCATTAACTACGGGTTTTACGGGTTTTTTTTACACCACGCCAGAGGTTGCCTTGGCTATTTTGGGGAGGGATTGGTAGCAAAGGCATTAACTTTGCTGGTTGGAGGCATTAACTTATGGGTTTTACACCACGCCAGAGGTTGCCTTGGCTATTTTGTTGGGAGGGGCTGGTAGCAAAGGCATTAACTTACGGGTTTTTACGCCACGCCAGAGGTTGCCTTGGCTATTTTGGCAGGAGGGCGTTGGTAGCAAAGGCATTAACTTACGGGTTTTTATACCATGCCAGAGGTTGCCTTGGCTATTTTGGGGGAGGGGTTCTGGTAGCAAAGGCATTAACTTACGGTTTTACACCACGCCAGAGGTTGCCTTGGCTATTTTTTTGTGGGGTTGGTAGCAAAGGCATTAACTTACGGGTTTTACACCACGCCAGAGGTTGCCTTGGCTATTTTGGGGAGGGTTGGTAGCAAAGGCATTAACTTACGGGTTTTACACCACGCCAGAGGTTGCCTTGGCTATTTTGGAGGGGGCTGGTAGGAAAGGCATTAACTTACGGGTTTTACACTATTTTGAGAGGTTGCCTTAACTTCCTATTTTGGGCATTAACTTTTGGGGGTTTTTAACATTACGGGTTTTTACAGCCAGAGGTGCCTTGGCTATTTTGGGGAGGGGCTGGTAGCAAAGGCATTAACTTACGGGTTTTACACCACGCCAGAGGTTGCCTTGGCTATTTTGGGGAGGGGTTGGTAGCAAGGCATTAACTTACGGGTTTTACACCACGCCAGAGGTTGCCTTGGCTATTTTGGGGGGGGGGGTGTTGGTAGCAAAGGCATTAACTTACGGGTTTTACACCACGCCAGAGGTTGCCTTGGCTATTTTGGGGGAGGTTGGTAGCAAAGGCATTAACTTACGGGTTTTACACCACGCCAGAGGTTGCCTTGGCTATTTTTGGGAGGGCAAAGGCATTAACTTACGGGTTTTACCGCGCCAGAGTTGGCCTTGCTATTTTGGAGAGGAGGCTGGTAGCAAGGCATTAACTTACGGGTTTTTACACCACGCCAGAGGTTGCCTTGGCTATTTTGGGGGGAGTTGGGGTTGGCGTTGGCTATTTTGGAGCATTAACACATTAACTTACGGGTTTTTACACCACGCCAGAGGTTGCCTTGGCTATTTTGGGAGGGGGTTGCCTTGTTTTTGGGGAGGGTGCTGGTAAAGGCATTAACTTACGGGTTTTTATACCACGCCAGAGGTTGCCTTGGCTATTTTGGGGGGGAGGGTGGGTGTTGGTTGCCTTGGCTATTTTGGGAGGGGCTGGTAGGCATTAACTTACGGGTTTTACACCATGCCAGAGGTTGCCTTGGCTATTTTGGGGGAGGGTTGGTAGCAAAGGCATTAACTACGGGTTTTTACACCACGCCAGAGGTTGCCTTGGCTATTTTGGGGGAGGGTTGGTAGCAAAGGCATTAACTTACGGGTTTTACACCACGCCAGAGGTTGCCTTGGCTATTTTGGGGAGGGTTGGTAGCAAAGGCATTAACTTACGGGTTTTACACCACGCCAGAGGTTGCCTTGGCTATTTTGGGGGAGGGTGGGCGTTGGTAGCAAAGGCATTAACTTACGGGTTTTACACCACGCCAGAGGTTGCCTTGGCTATTTTGGGGGAGGGGCTGGTAGGGGGGGTTGCCTTGGCTAGCAAAGGCATTAACTTACGGGTTTTACACCACGCCAGAGGTTGCCTTGGCTATTTTGGGGAGGGGCTGGTAGCAAAGGCATTAACTTTTTACGGGTTTTTACACCACGCCAGAGGTTGCCTTGGCTATTTTGGGGAGAGGGGCTGGTAGCAAAGGCATTAACTTACGGGTTTTACACCACGCCAGAGGTTGCCTTGGCTATTTTGGGGGAGGGGCTGGTAGCAAAGGCATTAACTTACAGGTTTTATACCACGCCAGAGGTTGCCTTGGCTATTTTGGGGAGGGGCTGGTAGCAAAGGCATTAACTTACGGGTTTTTACGCCGCGCCAGAGGTTGCCTTGGCTATTTTGGGGGAGGGTGCTGGTAGCAAAGGCATTAACTTACGGGTTTTTACGCCACGCCAGAGGTTGCCTTGGCTATTTTGGGAGGGTGCTGGTAGCAAAGGCATTAACTTACGGGTTTTTACGCCGCGCCAGAGGTTGCCTTGGCTATTTTGGGGGGGGGCTGGTAGCAAAGGCATTAACTTACGGGTTTTAAACCACGCCAGAGGTTGCCTTGGCTATTTTGGGGGGAGGGGGCTGGTAGCAAAGGCATTAACTTACGGGTTTTTACACCACGCCAGAGGTTGCCTTGGCTATTTTGGGGGGGGGTGGGCGTTGGTAGCAAAGGCATTAACTTACGGGTTTTTACACCACGCCAGAGGTTGCCTTGGCTATTTTGGGGGGAGGGGGTTGGTAGCAAAGGCATTAACTTACGGGTTTTTACACCACGCCAGAGGTTGCCTTGGCTATTTTGGGGGAGGGTTGGTAGCAAAGGCATTAACTTACGGGTTTTTACACCACGCCAGAGGTTGCCTTGGCTATTTTGGGGAGGTTGGTTGGTAGCAAAGGCATTAACTTACGGGTTTTTATACCACGCCAGAGGTTGCCTTGGCTATTTTGGGGGGAGGGAGATGGAAGCAATGGCATTATCTTACGACCGCACCAGAGGTTGCCTTGACTATTTTGGGAGGAGTGGGTGGTAGCAAAGGCATTAACTTACTGGCTTTTACACCCTGCCAAAGGTTGGCTTTTGTTTGTTTTTTTCTCTATATATGCTGTCGGTATTTACGCTGTGCTTTATTTTTCTGCCTCTTGTTGTGGAGGTCAAGGAGAGTGTCCAAACGTTCGATGATTTGTTCTGCTTTTGTATATATATAACCACTATCACTCATATCCAGAATATCCTGTTTGAGAATGGGCGGGAATCCTCGGATCCAGATGCATCCTTTGAAGATCTTGATCAGACGCTGCACGTCGATGTCTGGTCCTCTCCATAATAAATCTGGTATTTGACTAAAGTGGATTGCTAGGCCAAAGTCCACGATTGTAGGCTGGTTGGTCTTTTCATCAATGACGACATTTAATTGGTGCAAATCCATATGAGCAATCCCTTTCCGATGGATCTTTGCGAGTATTTCACAGATTCTTCTAAACATCAGGAGTATTTCCCCGGCCTTTCTGCCCGGTGTTCGTAGCCAGTCAAACAAGGTAATGTTACCTGCATCGTTCATGATGAAAGCAATGGGATCGATTGGGGACACAGCGAGAACACAGGGCGTTCCTTCAATGTCTGCCAATTCATGTAACATTGCCACCTCCCTCAACATTTCTTCATTTCCAAGAGACCCTTGCTTCATGTAGACTTTCATGACGGCAGGCTGATCCAGATCGGCAAATTGGTATCGATAGCATTGAGCAAATGCACCTTTACCAACAATACTGGGGTCTTGGGAAAGAACTCCAGCCAAGCGGACAAGAGGGATTCCCATATGCCTTAAATCTCCAATTAACCGCTTTGTTTCATCTTGGAGAGTTATGTCCATATCGAGAAAAGCATCCTTACATTCTTCCAGTTTTATTCTCCTCGTTTGTGGCGTAGAGCAAGTATGTGGGTACCGCATCTGGAGAGAATTTGAAGGTGTAGGCTTTTGAAGTTCAGAGATTTTATTCGGTAGGGCGGAGAAGTTCCTTTTGAAGGTCCGAACTTGGTCAAATATCCATTTCCTTAGGGAATCATCCAGCAAGGATGCTCTGAAGGCGGGCAGAGGCGAACGACCTTCAACTACAGCTCTCAGGAAATCCAAGAACTCGTCTCCGGTCTTGTTGCTCTTTCTTAGATGTTCGACTTCTCTTTTCAGGTCTCTGATCTCCTCCCTCAGCCTTCTCTCTCTTTCCTGGTGCTGAGCATTATCTCTCTCCTTTTCCCTGGCTTCCCTTTTGAGTTTTACGATCTCTTCCCTCAGCTTTCTGATTTCTTCTTCTAAAAATATAACTTTCTCTTGGGAACATGTCGACTCAGGAGGGGAAGGTTGAGGAATTGGACCTTCAGGTGGTCTGTTAGGGAACAGCTGATCTTTTGGAACGAGAGGTAGAGAGTTTAGAAGGAGAGAAGGCTTGGGAGGAGGGTAAGGAAAAAAATGGGTTTGAGGGAAAGGAGAAGGACTTAGAAGAAAAGAAGGTTTTGGAGGAGGGGAAGGAAAAGGGTTTGGAGGGAAAAGAGAAGGATGTGGAAGGAAAGAAGGCTTTGGAGGAGGGGAAGGAAAGGGGTTTGGAGGAGAAGGATTAGATGTTGGAGGAGAAGGATTTGGAGGGATATGTGTTATTTCCTTTTGCTTTTCCGTCCTCTTCAAAGCCTCCTCTTGAAGCTTCTTTGCTCTCATTTCCATTTCAAGCCATTCGACTTTTCGTTTCATTTCCTCGAATTCCAGTTGATCTCGCAGCTGGAAATTGTTCCGCCGTCTATCTCTTTCCTTCAGTTCCGCATTCCGTGCCTTCAGAACTTGTACGAGGTGTTGTGCCATCGTGAGATCACCTTCAGCGCGTTTCAGTTCCACTCGAGATTGATCGAATCTCTTCCTCGCTTCCTTAAGTTCACATTTTTCCTTCTGAAGAGTTTGTGCTAGGTAGCTGTTTTGTCTTTGCAGCTCTTCATTTGCCCAAGCAAAAGCATTGTTCCGACTGCGAAGAATTTCTTTTTCTACATCCAAGTGTTCTATTTTCAGTTTGCTTCGTACAATATTACATATAATTCCCGCAATCTTCCATAAGACTGCAGGTCCAGCGAGTATTCCAAGAGCTGTTGCCAGGCCTTGTCCACAGTTGTTAGCAGCAGAATTTGTCGCTGCCACAGAGACACAATATAACAATGAACTTTTCAAACTTCTCATTTTTTCACTTGATTATAACGAACTTCCTCACCGAGCCTTAGTTTCTAATAATGTCCCGGAAGATTCTCGACGAAGTCTTCAAGGGTTTTGGAATCCCCTGAAGTTAGTTTCCGGAGGAGCGAATGAAGATTGCGCTTGAGTCTTAAGGGCCTCATAGACGTTACGACTGGCAGATCAGGTAGCGTTCTAACTCCGGTATCCGCGTTGCCCATAGACGTTCGGATTCACTTCAGTTTGCCGAAACCTGGTTGAAGGAAGACGTGTCAGCTCCGCTCGGTGAGACGCTATAGACTGCGCTCTTGAAGCAGAAATTGGAAAACTCAGCGAAAAAGGAGAACCTGGATTAAACTATGGTTGAGGAAGAGAAATGAATTATCTCACGCTTGTTTATTTAATGAATTGAAACTTTATCCTGGTGACTGGTTTAATTATCCGAGAATGGACGAGCAGACCGACATGGA
>NC_089743.1:40233976-40236476 GCF_040412425.1 Macrobrachium rosenbergii
CACTTGCAACAGAGAGAGAGAGAGAGAGAGAGAGAGAGAGAGAGAGAGAGAGAGAGAGAGAGAGAGAGAATTTTTTTTTTTACTTAATAAGGGGCTTAATCATTCTTTTGGACTTATATGATTATACAAATGAGAGAGAAAGAGAGAGGACACATAAACGCCAGCTTGCCCATCACCGAATACTACGTGATATATACAAATGAGAGAGAGAGACCTTACCTTACAGACCTTACAATTCGTTCGGGTTGCCCCAGGTCCCTCAGTGTGAGGCACCTTTGATGTCTACCAGAGAGTTGCTAACGCATCTTCCGGTATATTTTGCATCTTCCAGTCTTGGATGGTCTGGGATGCATCTCAGATATTTGTCGAGCTTATTCTTAAACACATCTACGCTCACTCCTGTTATGTTCCTCAGATGAACTGGTAGCGCATTGAACAGACGCTGCATTATCGATGCTGGTGCGTGGTGGATTAATGTCCTGTGTGCTTTCCTTAATTTTCCTGGTATAGTTTTTGGCACTATTAATCTACCTCTGCTTGCTCTTTTTGATAATTTTAGTTCCATGATGTTTTCGGTAATTCCTTCTATCTGTTTCCATGCTTGAATTACCATGTAGCATTCTCTTCTCCTTTCAAGACTATATAAATTTAAGAATTGTAGTCTTTCCCAGTAGTCAAGGTCCTTAACTTCTTCTATTCTAGCTGTAAATGACCTTTGTACACTCTCTATTTGTGCAATATCCTTTTGTTAGTGTGGGTACCATATTATATTGCAATATTCAAGTGGACTACGTACGTACGTTTTATAAAGCATAATCATGTGTTCAGCTTTTCTTGTTTTGAAGTGTTTTGAGAGAGAGAGAGAGAGAGAGAGAGAGAGAGAGAGGACACACAAACGCCAGCTTGCCTATCATCGGGTACTACTGCAGTTATCACGGTCCATTTAATATTCTCTGATTGTCACCGGGGAGCGTAACTGGAATTGCACCAATAGCTCATGGCTTAATTGCATTCGGCCCTAATGACTGTGACGTCACGCGAGAACGAATGAAGACTTTCATGGAAATTCATTTTAAATGTAATTATGATGAATTTTTAATGAGTATAGTTATAAGTCCTAAAGAGTGAGTAAGCTTTTTAATAAGTCAAGGATCTCTCTCTCTCTCTCTCTCTCTCTCTCTCTCTCTCTCTCTCTCTCTATCTCTTTCTCAAAGTTGTATAATCATATACGTCCCAAAGCATGATTAAACTTCTTAATAAGGCAAGGACCTTTCTCTCTCTCTCTCTCTCTCTCTCTCTCTCTCTCTCTCTCTCTCTCTCTCTCTCTCTCTCTCTCAGAAAAATTATGTTAATTGTTTACCTTATTTCCGTCTCCTTTAATCTTATTCCCTTGAGAAAATGACAGAATTCTTATTTGTCAAACGATGTAATTACTCGTTATATGAAAATAAATAATGATTCTTATCATTGCAAAACAGAAGACCCTTGTAACTGCCATCTACTACTTTCTTACTTGTTTGATCATCATTCACAACCATTTCAGTTCTACATCTACCTAAGTTAATGATCAGGTAATGATTGCTCATTATTCTAACAACTTACTTCCGGAACTTTTATTCTATGAAAAGATGCAAAAGGATATTCTAGAGGACCAAAGACCAGAAGATATACCAGGGACCTGGAATATTATTTAAAGAGTCGTTTTCATCTTCTCTGGGAGTTGGTCTTTGGTATCACCAAATCACATATTGACTGACTCTTTTAGGTCCTAGAAAAATCAAAGGAAATGAGTTTTGCTGAATAGGTAAGATAGTTGATTGTTGATTCTCTCTCTCTCTCTCTCTCTCTCTCTCTCTCTCTCTCTCTCTCTCTCTCTCTCTCTCTCTCTACTTTCACTTCCACCACTACCAATTTTTTCTAGAACCATCTTACTCCTGTTTATACATTCCTTCAAAACTCTCTCTCTCTCTCTCTCTCTCTCTCTCTCTCTCTCTCTCTCTCTCTCTCTCTCTCTCTCTCTCACTTGTATAATCTTGGATACCTTTTCATTTAATATTTGTTGCACATCTAATATATATATATATATATATATATATATATATATATATATATATATATATATATATATATATATATATATATATGAATATAAGAAGGCCCATAAAACACAATTTAAACGTTGAAACCATATATTTCAGGCACTTGCTTCTGTGCCCCTGTTCACTGGTAGAATATGGACAGGTGGAAAGTTACAATGGTATATATACAAAAACATAATGGTTTCAACGTTTAAATAGTGTTTTCATGGGCCTTCTTATATTCATATTACACTGTAGTATTACAGGAAAAGACATTCATATATATATATATATATATATATATATATATATATATATATATATATATATATATATATATATATACTGTATATATAAGGGCTAATTAAAAAATATTTTCATAAATGATCAAGACAGACAGCTTACCAATGAGTGTTTGATTA
>NC_089743.1:40241476-40251476 GCF_040412425.1 Macrobrachium rosenbergii
CAGAGAAATTCTGGTTTTAGAGAGGGTGTAATATTCTTTAATTTTTATTCACTTCATATTCAATATTTGTCTTTAGCAAGTGTTTCTTAGTAGTTCTGTTTAGCGTCCATAGATGGTTTCGATATTATATACACACACACACACACACACACACACACACATATATATATATATATATATATATATATATATATATATATATATATATATATATATATATATATATATATATATATATATATATATATATATATATATATATATATATATATATATATATATATATATATATATATATATATATATATAAAACAGATTTATCATCTTATAAATTCATGAACACTTGCTAAAGACAAATATTAAATATGAAGTGAATAAAAATAAAGAATATTACATTCTCTAAAACTAGAATTTCTCTGCCCAAGTACACACTTACAGATAAAATGATTGAGAGGCTCTCACCTGCAATGCTTGACTAGAGTGGCAGGTGAGGCCTAAGCCATGTAAACAAGACATGTTTACTAATGAAAACTGTTTATGGGGAACGATAGATAGAAATTCTAAAGCCTAGGTTCAGTTTCACCCGATTACCCTTGGTGAGCAATCAGGTGAAATTGCGATTACATTGCTGACTTCCTGTATCAACTAAGTATTAAATAAATTTCTGTCTCTGTCACCATGCATCCTGTATGGTGAGATAGACATATGATAATATTTCTGTTTTATAAATGTTTCTCTGAATTCATTCTCATCTGGACAGTTCGTTGTATCCCTGTATTTTAAAAATCATTTTACTTTGTTAAAACCCCCCAACAAATAAAGTAGTAATTCATTCTGGAGAAAAAATATGTCGGGGAAACTCACCTTCCCAACAATGCCAGACAAAGCGCAGGCAATCATGAAATACATTTCTAAAATATAACACGAAGCTTTTGAAAAGAAAGGAGATTGCCTTTGCACTCAACTGCAGGCATCAATCACCGTTACAATATTTATATTGTATTCCCTAACTCGTCACTGTCATTTTCTTCAAGTTCAGCCGATCACGCAGAATGTGAGAGGCTTCCGTGTTCATTGTGACCATTCACTGGAAGAGTTGCTTTATTAGGTTAGTCTTTGGAAATGTCAAGATTCGCATTTATCAAAATGGCGGTGATAGTCATTACAGGAATCATAAGAAAATGAAGGCAATGCCATGCCTTCTTCGTGTAAGTATCGAATTGGCTGCTTGTTATGTCAGTTTTAAATAATCAGTAGATGTTTCCGTACACACACACACACACACACACACACACACACACACACATATATATATATATATATATATATATATATATATATATATATATATATATATATATATATATATATATATATATATATATATAAAGAATTTCGACCATGACTTATTTCGACTAAATTAGGGTGTTTATAAACTAAAGCAGGAATAACTTCAGTGCACTAATATAATCCCATTGTGTAATCAGGATACGACAAGGGGTTTCCATAAATAAATTGTTCATCTTTCAGTTGCATAAAAAATAATAACATTGCAACGCGAGTGGTACCTGTAACGATGCCATTGCCTATCAGTTGTTGCTCACCATGTTTTGAACGATACAGATATCTGAAATATAGACGAACGCAAAGAGGAACCAGTGTATATATTCATATATGCATTGTTTTCAACAGTGTACATGAATTTTTTTTTTTGTTTTAATCCATATACAGTTCACTAACGTCAGTTTTTCTCTATTTGTTTTTATATGGATTTTTCATCAGCGGAACATTTTTAGAAATATTTTTCACTCTTCTTAATCTGGTACAATATGGCTACAAAAATGTGGAATATTCTATACATCTTTTTAGGCGAATGTATCATTCAAGTTTTATGTCTAATAAGACTTACAATACTGTATATTTATATATGTATGTATGTATGTATGTATGTATATGTATATACAGTATATATATATATATATATATATATATATATATATATATATATATATATATATATATATATATATATATATATATATATATATATATATATATATATATATATATATATATATATATATATATATATATATATATATATATATATATATATATATATATATATATATATATATATATATATATTCCACTTCACAACCATGCGTGTGTCTGTCCCTGGAAATACGTTGTTCACGAATGCATGAGGCGAAAAAGCCAATACTCTTTTCTTGCGTAACGAGAAATAAATCCAGGAAATGTGGAGAAACATTACCAACACGGCTTTCCAAATACAATAACTGGCTCGCTAGGTGTTTGCATTGGGTGGGAATTAATTAAGGCAAGTTTTTAATACGCCAGAAATAAAAAAAAAAAAGGAAAGGTAATTCCGAAGAGGATATAAATTTTTTAAGTTTTTTATTCCTTTGATCTCCTCTCCGGGCTACCATTACCAGCCGAATATACACGCCGTTGGTGTAAACATTTAGTGGAGATTAAAACGGTAGTATGATAAACATCTCTCTCTCTCTCTCTCTCTCTCTCTCTCTCTCACACACACACACACACACACACAAGGATCCACTATGGTAAACAGTTTTCATTTTCTTAAGAGTATACTATGACTGCACCATCGATCATTTGCTTTGAAATGCGTACACACGCATACACAGACACAAAGACGCATACACACACACGCACACACGCACACACACACACACACACACACACACACACACACACACACACACACATATATATATATATATATATATATATATTATATATATATATATATATATATACATATATATATTTGTTTTCGTGAAACTAAAACTAGGCGTCTGTTCAGGAAGATAATTATAATTTATAAGTATTTGACAGGTACCAAAATTATTGTAACTTGTGTAAGGTGACTATTAAAAATAATTTCTGAGTTTAACTTGAATAAGTATACGTACTGTAGGAAGGACTGTGACAAGATTTTTTGTGAAAATTCCAACGGCCGTTAAACGCGCTAGACAAAAAAAAAAAAAAAAAAAAAGTTAGACCTGACTTTCCGGCAAATATTGTTGCAAGAGATGTGACTTTAGACGGATAAGCTGAATGTATTGCCCATATACCTATAGAACTATTATTATGATGGAATATTAGTGAAAATGCAAATCAGGATACATACTTGGAACTATTGATAGGAAAATTATTAGTATTTTTATGAAAGAGATAAGGTATGGAAAAGAATGGGAATACAGTTGCAAAAATTTAGATATTTTTGTAGATCATCTCTACAAAATATATAGACTTCATTGGCGACTGTGCCGAGAAACTGCACTGACTGAGCTAATTTTTTGAAAATGATGGTAGGAAGAATAAGTTTAAACTAAAAATAAAGAAGTGTAGGGGTTTCACGTTGATTATGAAATATGCAGAGGAAAAACTTTTATTAGATGTACAAACTTCAAAGAAACATTCTTGAGTTTTAATCTAAAGATGTGGGGAAACGAAGTCCACTAAGACTTGGTCCCTTCCCTGAAGATTCTTTAGCGGGAAATATAAAGCTCTCTACGAGACCAGTAAATTCCTTACATTGCTTCTTTATGGTTACAGCAATGGCCCAATTTCCAGCCCACGAGGATTCGCCAAGGATTAGCGGGCAAGTCTATATACTGTATATGCTGCCTCACCAGATGGCTCTGGGTCCTGTCTTACCAGAGGACGAAGAGGTGTTGAGTTCTCTTTTTCCTTTTTTTTTTTTTTTTTTTAGTTACGTTCTTATTTTCTGTTCCAGCCTTATTGTTTATACATTCCTATATTTACTGTCTGGTTTGAGGATAAATACAAAGTTGATTAATTTTTTGGCCCTATGTTGATACCTATGGTATTTTTCCTCGATATTTAAGCGCCTGTGGTGCAAAAAACCTCGATTTTCCCAAGAAAACAAATAGATATGAAATTAGATTGTCAAAAATTTAAACCATTGTCCTTTCTAAATTATAATTAGCAACCAAACACCTCAGAAAAATTAATTATCAATTAGGTAACAGAATGAAAAGATATAAACTTGAATTCAACTTACATACTAAGCTTTCAACGGGATATGACTCCAGAAGATAAAATTAAAAGTTTCACCTTAATAATTTTTTTTAATAAAAAAGCTTTTCGGGAACTGGACGTATATATGTTTTAAATTTATTAAAACAGATTAAGAAAAGGAAGACTAAATTGCAGCTGATTCAATAAAGCTTTGATGGCAATAACAGAAGCAATGTTCCCAGGGAGATCTACCATGATCACCCTATTAGATATGCGTAGAAATTAATTAATAGTTTTTCAGCGAGTTCTTACAAATCTGGTAATTAATTTTCCATTAGGATGAAATGAGATTAATGATAGTAATCTCTATTCATGAATATTCCACCGAGTTTTATACAAACGGAATCCTGGCTCGTGACAGTAAGAATTTAATTCATGTATTCACTGGTATGTAGAAAAATATACTGGTTCTTTTGATGTGCTTAGATCGGAACTTTAAAAGTTCAGGCGATAACGCAACGCATTACAACCCTAAAGCAAATCTCCTATTTAGTAATTTACTTACATTTCATCTATTTATTCATTAATTTTTTAATTTATTTATTTCTTTTCTAATAACTAGTCTCTTCTTTCTGTATTTCCCATTACCTTCTGTTACTTCTTTCAAATGAACAACATATTCTTTGGAAGCTTGAATTTCAAGTCAAAATAATAATAATAATAATAATAATAATAATAATAATAATAATAATAATAATAATAATACGGGAGGAGACCTTTTCTGAGGGCAGATGCATTAAAAATTAGAGCTGTTTCCACGGCATTTAATTTATACAGTCTTCTCTCTTATTTTTTTTTTTTCTTCAGCCTGTAGCTGGTGAATCAGGTTTCCCAAGGACATCCAAAGATTTCTATTTTCTTAGGTTTATTTCCTCTGGCATTTCAGATGCGCTCTGGCGTTTATTTTCAAAGAGTGAATGAAATGGCATGACTTGCCAGGTCGGTTATTCAGCTGCGTTTTGGTTTGTCCTGGGTTGGTGACGAAGTCGGGTCCGGAGGCGTTGAGACCTTCTGGGCCTAATCGCTATTGGAATTTGGGAGTGGCTGTTATCCGGGATTATAGGTTGTTCAGGTGATCTGCCTTCTGTGTCCGGTGCTGGCTGTCTCTCTTTCTCTTTCTTCTTATCTTTCTTTCTCTCTCTCTCTCTCTCTCTCTCTCTCTCTCTCTCTCTCTCTCGGTGTCCGGCTCTCTGGTTTCTTAAATTTCTCGATGGTGGGAGAAATTCGGTTTCGTCACCGTGTTGGTGTTCGGCCTTTTTTTCTAAAATATGTAGTGCTTCGAGAAGCCGTATGCGTCAGCGGTTTGTTGCCTGGTTGATGATTTTGGTGTTCTTTACAAGTTCTCTTTCGGGCCTTCTTTGATGTTTTTGTGCGTAAGACAATAAAAATCTTTGTATGTCCTTGGGAAACGTTATTTACCAGCTACAGGCTGAAGAAAAAAAGATAATAAGAAGAGTAGAGAAGACTGTATAAATCAAATGCCGTGGAAACAGCTATAATAATAATAATAATAATAATAATAATAATAATAATAATAATAATAATAATAATAATAATAATAATAATAAGCGTTGGGAAGACATAAATAAGAAGTAAGTATGAAATTGATATTTATGAAAGGCCGTTTCAAAAAGATATACTTAGGTTCTTAATATTGTTTAATGATACGAAATTCAAAAAGACTAATGGCCTAAATGTGAATTACGAGACAATGTGGATTCCAAACACTTATTTCTGCTCATACGCACCAAATTCAAGGAACAAAATAGATTACCAATAGGTGGTGTTACTTGGAATAAAGTACAAAAGATAACACCGAAGCAACGACTAGCATTCTTATATTTGTGTAATCTCCAGCTGTTACTGGTTTTATGGAGAGAAAAAGAGAAATTTCTGCACCGGCTGTTGAGACATTTCCACCAACTTTGCCTTCCCCTGAGACAGCCTTCCCCAACCCTAATGGCTGTATTCACTGGTTGTAATTAATTCTCTCCCCCATTTCGCGTCTCCCTTTCCCTTTTCTATTTCTGGTGTCTGTAATTGTCTCCTCGATGTATTCACTCATTCCTGAAGAGGATAATTTCCAAATGGCTTTGTTATGACTCACGTCTTCCCTGGAAGACAAATTATCTGAGTGAGATTGCATTGTTCTTTTTCACTGCAGTCCATTAGTTAAGATTTGCGTGACATAATGAATGGATCTCGCAAGTATTTGTAATATATAAAAATATCATATCATCAGGATGTTGTGGAAAGGTATCTTTAGGCTAATAATAATTTAAAACAGAATAATAAAGAGAAAAGTATTCTATTTTGTTAGAGTAAGTGGAAGCCGGGGAAAATATATCTAAATGTATTAAACAGTAAACCCGTCACATTAACATCATTAAAACCGCGACAAAAGTCGTTATTTTTATGATAAATTACTAAAGTTGTTAATGCCATTGCAATAAGCATATCTTTCTAAAATCGCTTGCAATATTCAGCTTCAGGTCATGTTCTGACTGTAAGTATACCATCAAAGTAAACTGTGCTGTTTCATTTTTGTCCCTTCTCAGTATATAACACCTGCTAGAGACAAGGAAACAATTATTGTACTGCTTGGAAACAAGGAGCAGTCACTTCGAGTCCGTTTAGTTCACCTTTGGTTCTTCTATTGTCCATGGGAAATCAAATCTCCATATCCTTAGCTTAACATCATGAGACTTCTCATTCAGTGACGTGGTAGTGGTAGTGGCATTTTCACCAGTGGAACATTCAGTGGGATTCGTTCTGTGTGGTGGAACTTGACTTTTGCGTGGCTGAAATGTCAAGGACCGGCCCCCGCTCTCAATTGTGTCAAGTGCAGTGTCGTGTGAATGATATGTCATGAAATAATACGTCATGATGTGTCAAGAAATATTAACCTTTCTTAAATTCATAAACTGGATTCGTAGATACGTCAAACACTCAATGAATCTATGACGAGAACTGCTTCATTGTCAGTAAGGTACGACCAGGTATGTCTTCAAGTCCTTTTTTTTTACCTTTTACTTAATTAATGAGACACGAGAGATATAAGGATTTTTAAAAATTGCCAAGTGAATAATAATTCATGCAGAAGAAACTCATGTGAATATGATTATGAATCTCTTTCAGCCAAAATCTGTAACTTTATTTATGTAATGGTAAAAGAATTAACTATAGCAATACTATGGAATTCTTATTTAGTGAAAGTTCTGTCGTTAAATAACTTTCTACTCGCATAATATTAATAAATCTAGTTATTTTTCATATACGCAACGCAGCCATAATTTTCTAACATGCATTGTAAATACTGTATTATTTAGAATAACTTCTTACCAGCGAAATATCAATGAATATATAGTAGTTTATAATATGCTTAATGCTTTAGTACTTCTTCAGCATGTATTGTAATTACACTAATATTATAATTTTATGATTAAAGTTATTTTTTATATGATTAATGTAACAATACTTTACTTTTGAAGTATGCATTGTAACTACAGTAATATTTGTTTAACTGCAAACTCTGGAGAATATATAATATTAAATTCTGATATTCAGGTAAGTGTTACATATTACTAACACTTGCTATCATGCATAGTGCTTTTGGAAAATTAACATAACATTCAAAATAAAAAATAAAAATCCGTATTTTACCTATTTCACTTTGGGAACGATTTCCCAGTGCATATCTTCATGATATATATTGCTACAGGAATTACCATTTGGATTTTTTTCGTGGAAAACAGTGATGACAAATGTTAAAGCGATTAATCACAAAAAATACAGAGCTTTCACTTCCATAAATTTATTTAATGGGATTCATCATGTGTTTTTTTCGGGAGTTTCAACGTACTATTTACTTTTGTGCGAAAAATGGAAATTAAATCTGTATGTACATTTTCTGTTTACTCTGAAATTGTACATTGTTATATACTGTGATTGTAGAGAGAGAGAGAGAGAGAAAATTGTAGACGTGAATTAATGAGCATTGCTGTAAAAATGATAGACCTTTCGTACTCGCAATGCTAAGTTCTGTGAACCGACTCTCTCTCTCTCTCTCTCTCTCTCTCTCTCTCTCTCTCTCTCTCTCTCTCTCTCTCTCTCTGTCTCTCTGTGCTTATATTTATCTTTCAACGGAAATGTAAATAATAGCTAAGCTGTTTCCTGACTTGATCTGCACAGAGCAGCTGCTTATTTTTACAAATCCGTCTCGACTTTTCCACCTGTGCTTGTGCTTTTATCAAAGCACAGACTTTCCTTTTTGATAAACCTTTCATGAGAGGCTTATTGTCCCTCGTTACATTAACAGTTTTTAATAACTTACTGTATGTCCCTTCGGATTAAGTGCTTGGTATTTTCATTTGTTGTCAAAAGTTATTTATTTATTTATGTTTTTTTTTTTTTTGGCAATGCAGAATAATATTTATCACTTGTTACTACTGGGATTTGTCCAGTGATATTCCGCTTAAAGCTGTTTAAAAATAAAAGTTTCTTTCATGATTAAAATACTGATATTGGTATGAAAAAAGGAAAATGTATATTGAAAGAAAATGCTAGCATGTTTGCATATATGTGTGAATTACAAGAAGAGAGAGAGAGAGAGAGAGAGAGAGAGAGAGAGAGAGAGAGAGAGAGAGAGAGAGAGAGAGAGAGAGAGAGAGAGTTTAAACTAAAACGAATCATTTGTACATGTTACCTTCATTAACCAAAATGATTGCTATCATTTTTTGAAAGAGAGACAGTGGCAAATCTAGCATATTTTCTTAATATAGAAAACTAAAGATAGGTTTTTAATAATAATAATAATAATAATAATAATAATAATAATAATAATAATAATAATAATAATAATAATAATAATAATAAAGAATGAGAGACTGAGACTTGACCTTAAGGGGAATTTAAACGTCATTATCAGCCAGTCTTGCAGCATTCCAGATTCCCAAAAGGGAAGCGATTCCCTGGGAGGTATGAAGAAGTGAAACATGTATGTTTGCCTGATGTTCCGTCATCTTCTTTTATTATTATTATTATTATTATTATT
Source organism: Macrobrachium rosenbergii (assembly GCF_040412425.1). Lineage (NCBI taxonomy): Eukaryota > Metazoa > Arthropoda > Malacostraca > Decapoda > Palaemonidae > Macrobrachium > Macrobrachium rosenbergii. Next base: position 40,250,622 of record NC_089743.1, read on the forward strand.
ATTATTATTATTATTATTATTATTATTATTATTATTATTATTATTATTATTATAAAAGAATATTGCTTTAATTTTATATCTTAATAAATTATGCTAGATTTGCCACTGACCCTCTTTCAAAAAATGTCAGCAATCACTTTGGTTAATGAAGATAACATGTGCTAATGATTCGTTTTAGTTTCATCTCTCTCTCTCTCTCTCTCTCTCTCTCTCTCTCTCTCTCTCTCTCTCTCTCTCTCTCTCTCTCTCTCTTCAACTGTTGTTACCTTTTAAGCAACCATCAGAAATTCCTTTTAAACACTCCATATACAAGTAAATTGCTTTATGTTTTTCACTTATCTGCAAGTCGATTATTGCCTTATTAACATACGAATATAAGCCTTTTAATGATAAAAAACAAAGCCTGAACACTGTAAGATATACGTTATATTACTAAGAGACAATCATTTGATACGACCGTTTCAAGTTAGAGTGAAATTTCAGGAATACGAGGTTTCAAGTGTCTTCAATAATTTAAGCCTTCCAAAACATGATATAAAAATATATATATTTTAAAAGACATATACAAGTTAAAAGTTTGCCAAAACTAAAGTAAAACCAATTTTATCAACAACAACCTGGGTAAAAAAAAGGAGATTTCCTTGAAACAAAAAAAAAAAGAGTAATTTTAATTGCATGATGGGTACGTTCAAAGTTTATTAAACGAATTCGATTAAATTTTTGCAACCTTATTCGCTTTTTCCTCTCTTTGTCTAATGAGATCGCGACCTGACTTCCTTTGATGCCAATGATGAAATTGTTGTCAGGTAGGTACTGAAAGTACCTTTGTGTTTTTAATTAATTTAAAACCTTTTG
>NC_089743.1:40256476-40271476 GCF_040412425.1 Macrobrachium rosenbergii
GATTAGGTAACTGAGCGTTTTATTTCACAAATGTACAAATTCAATTTCATGGAGAGAGAGAGAGAGAGAGAGAGAGAGAGAGAGAGAGAGAGAGAGAGAGAGAGAGAAGAGGTTTTATCATTGACTAACTTTCCCTTTCATAGTTTCTTCAGGCTATTTCAAAATGGCAAAGAGAGAGAGAGAGAGAGAGAGAGAGAGGGAGAGAGAGAGAAGAGATTTTATCTTTGACTGAATTTCTCTTTCATAGTTTCTTCAGGCTATTTCAAAATGGCAAAGAGAGAGAGAGAGAGAGAGAGAGAGAGAGAGAGAGAGAGAGAGAGAGAGAGAGAGAGAGAGAGAGAGAGAGAGAGAGAAGAGGTTTTTATCTTTGACTGACTTACTCTTTCATAGTTTCTTCAGGCTATTTCAAAATGGCAAAGAGAGAGAGAGAGAGAGAGAGAGAGAGAGAGAGAGAGAGAGAGAGAGAGAGAGAGAGAGAGAGAGAGAGAGACAGAGACAGACAGACAGACAGACAGACAGACAGAGAATGGAAGATTTATTTCAGATCATGGGATAACTCTGAGATGTAATGCCAAATTATTTATCTGTTTCAAACTATTGTACTTGTGAATCAACTGTCCTATTTGTAACACAATCAGGAATTTAACTTTATTTACAGATGAAAATAAAAAAAAGTAAAACTAGATATCAACCACAGAGGCATTGCTTGCTGCCAACACACGGGTATTGGTTTACTGCGCATTTGAATTGTAGAAATTAATATGAATATAGTTCTGTATAGTTGCTTACTCTGGATACTATAACTAGAGAAATAAGCTTCTTCTAGATACAAATATGCTTTCATGGTCTAAAAGCTACACGGTTCTATTTCGTTCAGTCCTTGTCTCGTCTGTGTTGATTGCATATATACTGTATATATATATATATATATATATATATATATATATATATATATATATATATATATATATATATATACATATATACTATGCTAAAACCATTGAAAGAGCAACCAGCAATAAAGGCGCAGTGAGAACCATCAACTAGATTTATCTCGCATAAATGACGCCATTACGGCAATAGAATAAAGCATTTATAGAGAATTGCATCAGTTAACTGTTACGCCAATGAACCCTTACTGTAGTCGCAAAAATGTTGAAGCTTGTGTTACGAGGATCAAAAATTGCATCGGTTCTAAACAGAGAGAGAGAGAGAGAGAGAGAGAGAGAGAGAGAGAGAGAGAGAGAGAGAGAGAGAGGATTTCTTCAGAAAGAGAAAATATTGAAGAAAAAATTTAGCAAAATGATTCCTTTACAATATCGCTACTCGGTAGCTAATTTCCCTACAACAATGTCCATTCATTAAACATTCAAGCCAGGTCAGTGATCTGTACCCTTTGGAGAATGCAATAATATTTCACTCTTGCCAACAGTTTGCTTTATACCTTTTATTTAGCCATTAAGATATTTATCTTTTGCTCACAAAATGCATTCTGGGTCCCCGTGCAAAATTTCCATTTATATTTACAAAATTGAACTAAAAACATTATTTGATTAAACAATGATGGGAAAGATTGTAAGTGCAGAGTGGCAGGATGTGTTTATTGTAAAATGCTTTTTTAGAAGCGTTTTCTGGGGTGAGGAAAATAACACTGAAACGTTATAGTTTCCGAAATTATTTAGTCCCATCCTATGGGTAAAATGTTGTCTGCTACCACGGTATTTGTCATGGATATTTAATTACAGATCAGTATGCATTAAATTGAAATAAAATGGTCTAGAACCTTATATCTAATTCATTCAAGAACTTAGTCCATTGAACGTAATTGGCAAATATAATTACTTTACAAATATATAATCTAGAGAAATAATAAGGAATAAATGTATTTGGGTCAAGATTACTAACTGTATTTATAATTCAGAAACGTTAAATGCGTACATGCATTAAATCACTTAGTACAGAGAGTTGTGAGGCTGCAAGCTATATAATCATACTACCTCACTCATCATTCCTGAAACTGTAAATAAATTGAAAGTCTAATCTGCATTTGCGTTTTTATACACCCTGCTACTAAAACAAATTTGTCTTAAGATCCCGAGTATATTTTGAGTTTTGGAATTGTAGTCACCCTTTTAGGTATTTGTACATTTAATATTTATTTGTATGAAAATATCTACAGTACGTGTTTACTTACCTGACTGAGCCAACTAGAGTACTTTTTGTGCTTTTGCACCTCGACATCCAACGCACTCTGAACAACTTGAATTCCCATTTCTCGGTAGAACTGACTGAGAGAGAGAGAGAGAGAGAGAGAGAGAGAGAGAGAGAGAGAGAGAGAGAGAGAGAGAGAGGTTTTCAAAAGTTTAGTAACAAAATACGATTTTTTCCAGCCCATCTACTGTTAGTTTTTAAAAAAATTTATATAGCAGATATTGTTGTAGGTAGGAAATACTTATTTTCACTTGATTTGAAAGCATAAACTCTACAGTGATTTTAATGTTTTAATTATTGACAGTTAAAATTAATATAACAATGTACCACCGAACGGGTAGTTAACTCCACGCCACTCTTTGCACTCCACTCTCTCTTTGCACTCGTACGAGATTGAAAGCACTTCCATACATTTTTCGAACTTTAAAAAGAAATCTCTTCTAAAAATTCATTTCTTTTATCTCTCCAAAAAGGGACGAGTTTCAATTACCTCCTATTGGATTCATGTTGATGCAATGGCCCCTTTGAAGTGACTCTCTTTGATGGCCGGAGTAGTATAGGTGTCAACGAGACGCCATTTTCATTTACTCTTTCCAGATCTGTCGACTGGTTATTCATCCTGAATAAGGATGGAAGAAAAGGAAACTGTAGAACATTTTTATTATGTTACTTTTTATAAAATAAATATTTTATATTTCTTTAGTATTTTCTAATATAGATTTGAAATTTTGTTTTCACGGCTGTAACATAAAATTTTAGTAATAGCTAATACCTTACCTTGTTCCCTGCACGTAATATAGACAAACAAGCAGTCATGTATATAGGAACTCCAGTGGACGAATACATACATACATGAACATATACATACATACACACATATACATGCACACACACACACAAATTATATATATATATATATATATATATATATATATATATATATATATATATATATGTATATGTATATATATATATATATATATATATATATATATATATATATATATATATATATATATATATATATATATATGTGTGTGTGTGTGTGTGTAGATAGATAGATAGATAGATAGTGAGATATGTATGTATGTATGTATATATATATATATATATATATATATATATATATATATATATATATATATATATATATATGTAGATAGATAGATAGATAGATAGTGAGATATGTATATACGATGTATATATATATATATATATATATATATATATAGAGAGAGAGAGAGAGAGAGAGAGAGAGAGAGAGAGAGAGAGAGAGAGAGAGAGAGAGAGAATGCTACCAAAGCTCTTTACACGATGTCCGAAAGGAAGATTAAATTAAGAACTTTTCCAACAGAGTGTTGAAGAACTAAGTTCACAGGGAGCAAGAGTTAGAAAAATATAAGAGAAATATATGTCAGGTGAAACAGCTTTCCCCTGAGAGGGAGCTTCGAGTTTAATTAAAAACTTTGTCATATTCGTTCCTGTGGAGACATCACGAGTGTGTTTAGGAAAGACTTAACCTTTAGGTATTTGTAAAATGATATAATGTGAGACTTAGTGAAAGGAGAATGGTAATATGTTGTATTGTTTTCTCTCTGCATATACATGTAATAATAATAATAATAATAATAATAATAATAATAATAATAATAATAATAATAATAATAATAATAATAATAATTATAGTGAAAAGCTTATCCAAAAAATTATTGTTAGGAAATCAGACAGTCAGAAGTCACAGTGGCTCTTAATAATATTCATATATCTGGTGAGAGCATCTAGCAGTTTCTGTATACAAAATAAATAAATAAAAAGAAACAGAGAAAGTGACCATTCCCTTTTCCCTGCATTCGCTAATTTTCTCTTTCTTTTTCTCTGTACATATTTTCATACTTATTCTCTCGCGTTGTCTCTCCAGGCCTGTCAGATTTTCAGGAATTTAATTAAGAGAAACGCACCCGCCAAAGGTTTAGACTTATTCATGTTGGGTAAATTGTGCATTTATGTTTTCCCTCAAAGGCCGAGGTAATTTTTAGAGACTCTTGAAATTTTCTAGCTTAATGTTCGTTATATCTTTTAACATAATGTAGTGAAATGTAATACTGTGTCTGAATATTTTGTTTCTTTCGGGAGGACTTAGAGAGGGAGAGTGAAACAGAGAGACAGACAGACAGACAGAGGAAGAGAGAGAGAGGTTGGGGTGGGGGGAGAAGGATGAGAGAGTTGGAGAGATTAAGTAATTGGACACGAATAAAACTGTTCGATTAATTAGGCCCTTGGTCTGACGAAAACACCAAATCAGCTTTTTTTTTTTTTTTTAATTGTACCAAATCCTTATTCGAAACGGAAATGTGTGCTAACATTAAGTTTTTATTATTCCCTATCCAGAAGGCTGGCACTACAGTATGTATATATGACTATATATACATTCATACATATATGCGTACGTACATAATATATACATACGTACATGCAAAAAAAGCTAAAAAGATTTTCCCTAACACAAAGAAAGCGGGAGAAAGTAAGTCGTCTGGAACCGAAAGTTAAGACAGTCATTATAAAGACCACTTAATGAATAACAAAGTCTGAGAGAGAGAGAGAGAGAGAGAGAGAGAGAGTCTGTCCAACTTTTGCTACCTCCCGGCAGTGTCTCTCACGAAGGCCATTTAGACGCCTCGAGAGATTAAAAGGCGCCAAAGGCCTGAAAAGAATTTAAATTAACAGTCAGAAAAAGGTTTTTATATAAGTCGTTCTGTTTATAAACAGGATTTCATTTAAGACTATAAATATATGTTATTTGGAAATATGTATTGAATGAAATTCAAGGTTTCATTCTAACATCATGTTAACATAATTGAAGAAAAATGTTCCCTTTGGAATAAATAAATAAATAAGCAATGCCTATTTTAAAGGAAATAGTTTGTATGATGATTTAAAATATACATGCACACATACACACCCACACATACACACAACCTACTTTCAATCAGGGTTTAAACACAGAAACTTATAAGTGTTTTAATGTAGTGAAAAGAAAAATAAATCAATATCAAGGTTGATAAAAGAGAGAGAGAGAGAGAGAGAGAGAGAGAGAGAGAGAGAGAGAGAGAGAGAGAGAGAAAGAGAGAGAGAGAGAGAGAGAGGAGGAGAGAGAGAGAAAAGTATACCTTGGTTTAACCAGACCACTGAGCTGAGTAACAGCTTTCCTAGGGCTGGCCCGAAGGATTAGATTTATTTTAAGTGACTAAGAACCAATTGGTTACCTAGCAACGGAACCTGCAGCTTATTGTGGAATCCGAACCATATTATAACGAGAAATTCATTTCTATAACCAGAAACGAAATTCTCTAATTCTTCATTGGCCGGTCGGAGAATCGAACGCGGGCCCAGCAGAGTGCTATCCGAGAACGATACCAACCACTCCAATGAGGAACATGGAGAAAGAGAGAGAGAGAGAGAGAGAGAGAGAGAGAGAGAGAGAGAGAGAGAGAGAGAGAGAGAGAGAGAGAGAGACCATCATTACTCTACGAATGGGTAATTATCATGATGGATCTCATATCCACAAAACGCCAAGTGAAACTGGAATCGTACTGATAGTTCCTGATTGTTAACCCTGATTGACCTCTGATGAAATCAGGTCAACGTCACTTGGGACAAAGAGGCAAAAGAACTTTATTTCATTGACTTAGTTTTCAGATTGGGTGCGCTATTTCGGATTTCATCTCACTCTAAAACTTTGAAAGTCTTGAACAAAAGATCATATATACATACATACATGTATACATACTGTATATGCATACATATGACAAGTAAGTGAGAACCACATGTAAGGGAGAGAGGGGAATTCGAAGTAAGAAGACCCGAAACACTACTCTTGAAGATTAGTACAATCATAAGGATAAATATGCCAGTAACTGTTACCTTGTATTTCTTAAGAATTACCCTACTTATCGAAGAATTCTTTGCACTTATAGAAATTAACTCAGACTTACGTTCGTTTCAAGTTTGCTCTTATCACTGAACCTAGCTCCTGTGGAACCAGTAAGAATTGTTTTTATGGAAATTTGCGAAGTATTCAATGTTATCCAAACATGACAGTTTTTTCCTCCGAATGAAAGACAAAGATATTGTGGTAGCAGTTTAAATTTCGGAAGAAAGCAACACCCCAAAACTCTACCATTTTTCTCTTGCAGAAAAATCGAAACAATGAGAAAACAGTCTGTCGCTCTGAAAGCAATATTCCTGGCCGAGCACCGCTGGTTGACATGAATTAATCCGTCTATTCAACGGAAGAAAAGCTAATGAGTTCTGCCTCTCATCCCAAGCCCTGACATTTGCTGCTGTTTCTGTTAGCTCTGCATATCTGATGGTTTCGTATCCTAATCAACAGCGGTTTGGACCAAGCGAATTTGATCATTTTGAAGGTTAAATGCATGACTGAATGAGGTGAGTGCTGTTAAACGTTACTAAAAAATGAAATGAATGACAAATTTGTGTGATAAGAAAGAAAATGTGAGTCCGCCCTACATTTCATAAACACTCGTCGGTAACTTACCACACACACACACACACACACACACACACATCACGAGAATGTCGAACACAAGTCAAGGACTTATAGCTAGTTGTAACCCGAGGTTCATGTGATTATCCAAGCATTTGTCAAAGGTTTGTTGTCCTCCACATACGGTTTATTCTCCACAGAGTGTCGCTGACTTGTTTTCAACTTGTTTGTCATATGTATGAGATAAGTTGCCGGCGTGTGTTTACGATATGTTTCACCTATTGTGGAAGAACCTAACACTCACAAGATACGGAAAAATCCTGAATCCCAGTAGTTCTTTAGCTGTATATTTCCAAAAGGCTTTATCACGACTGTGCGAACATCACGAAGGCATTGAATATTCCTTGATCTGCCTTGGCAGGCGAATCTATTCAGAAAGAGTTGCAGCGTGCAACGAATATATATAATCTTCGTTTTGTATTTCGAATCCATATTGCAAAAATGTATTTTCACACCTCTAGGGACAAGGTTTGAAATGACTGGGATTTGTGAAGACGGTAAGAAAGCTTTATAACGTCAAATTTTATTGAAGTTGATGGTACGTTTCCAAAAATGTACATATATATATATATATATATATAATCACAAAGCTACAAACGTCCTTTAATATCCAATTCACTCTACCTCGGATAATATATTTTCATATATGTTACCGAAGGGGAATTTTAGTTGATAATATCCACCGTCCCGTGGATCGAACCAGCGACGGACGAGGAATCAGGACTACAGTGACACACTAACCAGTCGGCCACAAGAGGTAGAGTGAATTGGATATTAAAGGACGTTTGTAGCTTTCTGATTGTATATGAATCACGTGATGTGATAAATAGTCATATATATATATATATATATATATATATATACATACATATATATATATATATATATATATATATATATATATATATATATATATATATATATATATATATATATATATATATATATATATATGTGTGTGTGTATATATGTATATATATATATATATATATATATATATATATATATATATATATATATATATATATATATATTCCCGTGACCAAGTACTAGCTTCAGATTGAGCTTACTTGATCTTACCTTCAAGATTCCTGAGTTCGATTCCCGTTGTGTTAATCATGATGGCCATTGAAACGGGTATAAGATAACAGCAGTCATGAGAAAATATTAAATATGTTGTGTAATAGAAAAGCTGCTAATTTCATGAATAAATCAATTGAATTTATGGGGTTATAATAACCTCCCGATTACTCATCTGTATATATAACCAAATATCTAAATTTATTTTATTGTAAGATGTTCCGGTTTACAAACAATTAAAAAAACACTCTTCGTTATAAAAAAAATAGTAAAAGTTATGTTGAAAAAAGTTTTATGAGCAGTGAACAGAATCGAAACCTTATTTAATTCCCAAGACTTTTGCCCTGTCAAATAGCGCTGGCATATCTTTGAATATTAGTAACTGAAGAGATTCTGGACAGAGGAACAGGCGTCACGTGACCAAAAAATCTCTTAGTACTGGGATGACGTGTCAAGTGTAAATAAAGAATTATGCCATAGCGAGCCATTTAGAATTTCAAATGTCAGGTGTCTCATTCTTTAACAATAATTCACCAGCGTTCAGTCAACATGCAACCATGTCGAGAGATTGCTGTCCTGAATATATATATATATATATATATATATATATATATATATATATATATATATATATATATATATATATATATATATATATATATATATATATATATATATATATATATAGAGAGAGAGAGAGAAAGAGAAAGAGAGAGAGAGACACACACACACACACAGAATTGTCCCAGCAATACATCTTTGTTCGGAGATTTCTCTGGTAAAATAACTGAATATTTGTAGAAAGTGGAAGGTGAAGGATATCCCTTATGGTGGCAAAGAGCTTCCGGCTGTTCACAGAATTCGTAATAAAGAGGATATGAATTTCTGATGATGGCCTCAGAAGCTTTGCTTGTGCCCAAAACAAATTCAGTGTTTGTTCTTTGACGTCAAAGGCTTTCGTTCTCTGAAATATCACTTTGTTGATTACTAAGGAAATATATTTTGCTCTGTGTAGACTGCTTAGTTGTGATGTAAATCCTACAGCTTAGAAATAAGGGACAAAAAAAAGATGAAACAGGATTGTACGATTATATACAGGAAAAGTGAAACATACTGCATGAATTTCATGCTCAAGGCATACGGATTTTGATATATTTTTCGTACATTCATACAGCTTTCGAAGTTTTCTGTCAGGTATTTCAATAAATACCTCACTTTCTTTTCACAATTATATCATTCATATTGTAAATTAATTCACATAATACCTTGAGTTTTTTATTCTCCTTAATCAATTTCTAAAATTGTAAACAACTGAGTTGGTAATGAATTATTCCCTCCAACACTTTCTCAGTAATTTAACGGGGTAGAGAACGCCCCCCCCCCTCCCAGCTATCTTCGTTCCCCCTCCTAAGGCACCCCCACGTCCCCAAGGATATATACGTTCCTTTCAAACAAGTTTCTTACCAGAGTTTGCAAAATATTACCTTATTCCATATTTCAGGTATTTGCTAATATATCTAGCAACTCCATTCCTGCCAAGAAAAAAAAGGAATTCCTTAATCTGCAATATCATTATCATACTGAGTCAAAAGAATTTATGATTAAAGTTGCAAGGGAGGTATAATCAATCTTTGACATAATATCTTGAATACTGAAAAAACTCCTTATTAAATTGAGGGCCGATAATCTTCCGCAAAATCTTGGTAATATGATTAGTCTTTTGTGTGTGTGTGTGTGTGCATGTGTTTGTGCGTGCGTATGCGAGCAACAGGTAAACTCTAAAATATATTCTATGAAACGTTTCACTACCTTGGAAGAAAGGGTTAAGCTGCGGGTGTGTGGAATCATAGTATTTGGTTGCATTCCCTTTCCCTTTCATTTCTATAACAGCGACCACCAACAGTCAGGTAATTAAACAGGCACCTAATTCACTGCCAATGGCAACAAATATATTTCTGATCGTTTCAAGAACACAAAACATATGCCCTTCTCACTAGATCGGGGATCGAAAGATGTTCGTTCAGCTGTGAGCTGAAAGCGCTAGTCCTATTTCTACGGGATCAGAAAAGGGATCTCTCGACGAGGATGGGATTCGAACCCACGCAGGGAGACCCTGTTGGATTAGCAGTCCAACGCCTAATCACTCGGCCACCTCGTTGTGGACATGAGGTCAAAATGTGAGCTCTTAAGATAAGGGACCTGATTGAGGGAGCACTCATATAGCCCGAGTGGTTTACCTGGTAGAGCTGAGAATAAGATTATATCTGACGTCTACTGAGGCTGTATCCTGATGCTGCGCCTAAGCTGCGGTAAAACACATTTATGGTCTTTAACTTGCCATGAATGTCGCTAGCTTTCACGCATATGTCGATAACATGTTGAAAACAAGTCAGCGACCGTAAGTGGACAACGAATCCTAAATAATCGTTTGAAGCACTGGTCATGACTACCAATAAGTATTCAATATGTTTATGGTAATAAACGTGTCCTATACATGTCGCAAACATCCCTCACATGTCAAAACATGTTGAAAACAAGGTAGCGACTGTAAGTGGAGGACGAATCGTTGGACAATGCTGGATAATCGTATGAAGCACTGGTCATGACTACCGATAAGTTGCTGGCTTGTATTCAATGTGTATGTGATATGTGTGCGATAAGTTACCAACGTGCATTTATGACACGTTTTACCACGGTTTAGACGCACCCTAAAGCTCACAGTTTATAAATAGTATGACATATAGAAGGACTTAATACATGAAATAAGAATAGGAACGAACTTCCATTATAGAGTCTACAATATTATTTCGACGTTTATCCCATTTGGTCAACTCAGGACTTCATAATCTGGGAATGTGATCATCTGTATCAAATAGCTTCCACTCCAGTTCTCTTCTTTGGGGCCACTTTTGTGGTCTCTTTAAGGCAAAGGTACACTGGTTTGATGTTATCCATAATTCTTTACTTTATAAACTAGTCCTCTGCTCTTTTTACAATTTCTCAATGCCTACTGGCAGGGATTAAGCGAAGATCAGCCTTTTCCCCTGTGGATAAAGTTCTTCAGAATTTTCATCAGCAACAGTTACGAGTTCAAAAATACGTTCCAAGTTCCTGAGAGAAATGATATTAGTCGTGTGTTGCTTTACCTCTAAGGTATCTTCTGTTATTTGAATACACTCTAGAATTATATACATTTTCCTTACATATAACCTCCGGTCTAGGGTCAGATCTTAATAGAGCCTTTGGCTAATAGCATTTTTTTGAAGAATTATACCATATAGTTTTGCCTTTTCATAACAAAACAAAAATGCTACAATCAAAATGAACTATTTAAAAAAATTCCGAAGGTAAAAAAAAATTTTAAGAATAAATCCATATATGGAGACTCTCTCTCTCTCTCTCTCTCTCTCTCTCTCTCTCTCTCTCTCTCTCTCTCTCTCTCTCTGTTATAACCAGGTGTCGTTCGGTAACAAGCCAGAAGCCACCAGGAACCATCAATTTTGGCTGCAACGCTGAACTCGAAAAGTGTCCCATTTCCGATCAATAACTTGCATAGCAAAGGAGACAGAGAGAGAGAGAGAGAGAGAGAGAGAGAGAGAGAGAGAGAGAGAGAGAGAGAGAGACCCACATATCACAAGTCAGGATAACGGTTCGTATTTCTTGAAGAAAGCCAAAGAAGAAATGGGAATCTTTTGCCCTCAGGGTCTTACAGGTGTGTGATTTTAAAGGGAAGAAGGTTATTCTGTAACTCTAGGTAAATGAAAAAGCTTAGTAGACACCTCTTTCGTGTTTTTGCTAGTTCTTCAATTCATTAACATTATTTGCTAATATACTGATATACATTTTACCCATTTTGCTTAAAGGTTGGTCATTTTTTTTCTGCTTCAAAAACATCAACCTCTTCTATTTTCAATCACTCATCATTTCTTTTCACAGGTTGGACTAAAGGAGCACCATCTGAACTCCGCAACAAAAATCGATGATTTCTTTTGCTATTTCTTCACCGGCAACTCGAACATCTGTTGTTTCCAGCGTTTGGTGTAGACTGGTAGGCTACTTTATATATATATATATATATATATATATATATATATATATATATATATATATATATATATATATATATATATACATATACATATATATATATATATATATATATATATATATATATATATATATATATATATATATATATATATATATATATATATATATATATATATATGTACAATTATATATATTTTCTCCTGTTTTGGAAAGTTAAATGCATTTTTTTTTCTGGTGAAAAATTTCGGTTTTTCTCAAATCGAATTCGTCGTGTAAAAAAGGGAAAGCAATAATTATTTCTCATTCGAATACAGAAGCTCAAAGTACTTAGAAATACTATAAAGTTATGCAGATGAGTTTCTTCATTATCGAACCAGTTTTGTTTGAAAGCATCATTGGCAGATTTTCTTAACTCTCTTGTTATATCACTCAGCAACTCTTCATTGTCTATTAGAGAATAAAACGTGTGGTATTACGTCGTAATTGATTCAAGCAGTTAGTGAATTCTGGGCCTCGTCGTTTTTACATATCAAACGATTAATTCACGTCAATCTGTAATTTTATCTCGGAAGTAGAACCAAGACATCTCCAATAAAAAGATAGATATCTCATTAATTTTTCTAAATCTCGGGAATGTATCCAGGGTATCTCTGATATAAAGACAGACATCCCACTAATTCACCCTAATTCCCTGACGCACATTCACAAGAATCATTTCCCAAATTATCCCAGGACCCAGGTGAGCGGCTTGAGTGACGTCATCGAGTGATAAATGCGGCCTTTAAAATATTGCAGTTGAGATGGACGGTTCTTGTGCAATACTTCTGCCCCCAAAAATCCAAGGTGTTTGATCGCAGGGCATAAAATTCAAGGATGGTAATAACTCTCCTTTGAAACAGAAAAGGAATCGCGGTCCTTCACCTTGGGTTCATTGGGATCCGGAGGCTTCTTTACTTTGCAATTTTAGGATTTAGGATTTTTTTGATAGAGTGACATAATTTTTTTCTTTTTATTTTCTACGTTGTTGATCACTGAACATGAGGAAAGGGATTGGCATGTTAGCTTTCACGAAGGATTTAGGATTCTCTCTCTCTCTCTCTCTCTCTCTCTCTCTCTCTCTCTCAATATTTCAATTTTTCCTTAATTTCTTTCAACAACAATACACGTTAATAAGGTTCTAATCCTATATCTTAGACTTGTCTCAGATAGGAATTTCAAAGATACACATGGTGAAGTTATATTCTTTGTAAACAAGTAATCGTGTTTCTTTAGAATAATATATATATATATATATATATATATATATATATATATATATATATATATATATATATATATGTATATACATACATACATACATACATACATACATATATATATATATATATATATATATATATATATATATATATATATATATATATATATATATATATGTATAGATATATATATATATATATATGTGTGTGTGTGTAAACGTAATGCGAGATAAAAAGAGAGAGAGAGAGAGAGAGAGAGAGAGAGAGAGAGAGAGAGAGAGAGAGAGAGAGAGAGACAGAGAGACAGAGACAAATACTCCACCTGTCTTCCTTTAACTTGTCTATAGACAAGATGACAACCTTCACTTGTTAAAGAAAATTCGCACGCTCACACAAACACACTACAAACACATTCCAACACATGTCCCTTTCCTCAAAGGCGTCTCCGACGGAACAAGACAATCCCAGAAAGAAAATCTCGGCTCCAATTCTGGGCAGAAATTGCCCTGGACACGTGAAGGAACTGGAATGTTTTCACATTACACAAGGCTATTGGTTTCTTTTGTGACCTTTTCAGCAAACTCTTAGGAACGCTTCAGAACTATTTACACCAGTGGATACCTGCACGAGAGAGAGAGAGAGAGAGAGAGAGAGTTGGAGAGGTAAGAAGCCGGAAGAGTTTGCAGAAAAGTCGTGTGTTGATTACCTGCTAAATTATAATGTGCATTGTCTTCAATGAAAGGTACTGAAAATAAATGAGGATAAAGTTCTTTGTAATCGTGTGTATAAGATATTATACTTGACAAATTATCTTTCATTCTTCGTTTATCTTCCCCATAAGATGAATATCAACCTTCCTCAATCATATACCATGATATTATTGAACAAATGAGTGCTATCTTGCAACATCTCCATTAGTAAATCTAGTTTCCTTCATGAATCTTTACTCAATACTTATTCTACCTTTAAATTCCAGTAATACTTTTCTTGCTGAAACATAGTTTTGTTTGGGCAGTATGTCACTCTCTCTACTTCTATTATAAAAAAAAGAAAGAAAACTTTTTAGATAGAAAATCGTCTGAATGATGATTCTTCACAAAAAAACAGCAAAAACAAGTAACTGGATAGCAGAAGTTTTGAGCTGAACGCATTACAGACAGAGCCAAATGGATTACTGGCTGCCCAGAGCAAGACCTCTTGCTGGTATGGGGCTAGTTCATTCTGAGACAGTCAGACTGAATACAACCAATTACAAGACAAAGTCTCGTCTTGTAATTGGCTATATTCAGCCTGTCTGTCTTAGAATTACCTGGCCTTATACCAGGACGGCCTCTTGCTTAATGCGTTCAGCTCAGAACTTCTGCTCTCCAGGAAACCTGTCAAAATTTGACATCTGGCGTCAGTCATTACAAGCTTTTGAAGTGCTTGACACATCAGAGGTCAAGCACAAGCGGAGGAACAGCAATCGATTTGAAACTGACGAATTGGGGGAAATGGCCCACAAACGACACAATGAATCTTCTCGCCCCATTAAACCCTCCAGAAATTCTTTGGAGACTACATAAATCAGCGATACATTTCTCGGGGGAAGGAGAAGTGTTGTTTCTAACTCGAGAGATATATGAAAGGCGCTTTTGAGGTCCTTTTTCCACGCCATTTGCG
The DNA here is from genome assembly GCF_040412425.1 of Macrobrachium rosenbergii. NCBI lineage: Eukaryota > Metazoa > Arthropoda > Malacostraca > Decapoda > Palaemonidae > Macrobrachium > Macrobrachium rosenbergii. The sequence goes on from NC_089743.1 coordinate 40,271,303, forward strand.
ATGATTTGCTCTGGAATACGTTACCTCTCGTGACCTGACAAATTCGACGCATGTTAACGTGGGCTTTCAAAGGTAATGCAGTCGTAAATAAGAGTCGGTTCATGTCTCTGATATATTTAGTTTATTGTTCTATCAAGTTTTTTGGAGACAGCAATCCATAGTTATGTAACTGCA
>NC_089743.1:40276476-40301476 GCF_040412425.1 Macrobrachium rosenbergii
GTGGAGAGAGAGTGAAGAGACACTTCCAATCACGAACTGAAGTGAAACCTTTCATCCGCTTAATGTTAACACTCGGAAGATTAATTACTAGCCAGGAGTTGCGTTTGTTTTGCAATAACTTCATCCTCTTGTGATTAAATCCGTATCTTGCTGTTACATAACCTGATAACACTTATCATTGTAAAGTGGCGACTTCTGTTTGCATTATCATTTTCTTGTTGCCATTTTATGCAAAGGTGAAAGTCATGCGCTGAGGTGCCCTTTGCTTTTGGAAAGGTGATGAGTCATCTATACACATGCATTCTGAAGGGGGGTAGCTCAGTCAGTGCAACTCACACGGTGGACTGTGGGCATTACTTAAGGCTTTTTATAGCGTCCCTTCGGCCCCTAGCTGCAACCCTTTTTCATTCCTTTTACTGTAACTCTGTTCGTATTCCCTTAATGCAATCTTACTTTCCACCCTCTCCTAACAGTTGTTTCATAGTGCAACAGCAAGGTTTTCCTCCTGTCACACCTTACAAAGCCATTCACTCTCAGTTTCCCTTTCAGCACGGAATGACCATATCATAGGTGCCAGCGCTTGGCCTTTGGTCTATATTTTATATTCTATTCCACTCCATTCAATACACATGTAAGAAGATTAGGTGAGTAATCTATATGTTTAAGATAGGAATTGATTTATTCCTACAGAGAATCTTGTTCGAATAAAAAAAAAAAAAAAAAAACTATTTCCAATACGAAACCTTTGAAGTAGACTCAAACGGAACGCGAAGAAGCCGCAAATAAACTGGACATCACTGAAAAACTACAGTTGGTAAAGTTAGAGTGATTGTGTTATAAGTTAGTTGATGGCGAAAGATCAACCGTAATTTTTTAACTTAAATAAGTAACATGATTCTCGATTAGTTAATGAATTTTCTTTTTGTAGGGAATTTTTCTTGGCATTTTCTGAAAACAGAAGGATGGAGGATGGGAGTACTACAGATAACATAAAATTATAAAAGATTAGACTCGTAAAACATTTAGTAAAATGAGTATAATTGCATGATATATTATATATATATATATATATATATATAAAATATATAATTTATATATATATATATATATACATATATATATATATATATATATATATATATATATATATATATATATATATATATATATATATATATATATATATATATATATATACATATATATATATTGTACACACACACACACACATATATATATATATATATATATATATATATATATATATATATATATGTGTATATATATATAATACATATAGTATAATGTGTTCATAAGCGTGTTAGTATACGTACGTTTGTGCATACGCAATTCGTTTCTCATTAGGCACGAAAACTGAAACTCCAATAAGTGCCAGCAGCTAGAGTAATGGTGGCACTTTTCCTGAGATGCAAATGAAGCTGTTTTGAATATTATCTCCAACAGGACGCTCTCTTTATGCACAACTTTTTTAGATTAGAAAATACAAATGTCCCTGGGGAGATATGCTCCGACTAGGGCCACGGAACGCAAGGAACTTGTCACTGGAAGAAGTTTTCTTTTTTCATTTATCAAGTTCCTGAGGATGAGAATCGTGGAAAAATTAGTGATACCTTTTTTCAAACTCTGTAGGCGGATAGTGCGGTTAGTGTGTCTCACGTGGTGCACTGTAGGCGTTACTAAAGGTCGTTCGCGGTGTCCTTTAGGACCCTAGCGGCACCCCACTTTAGTTTAGCCTTTTAATTTACCTCCATCCCCGCTTCCTTTCTTTATCCTTGTTGTCCTACACGTCTAACCATTACTTCTTAGTGCAACTGTGAGGTTTTCATCCAGTTCCACCTTTAGATCATTGTGCTTCACCATCTTTATTTTCTGGATCTCTTTTATCTTGCTGTCCAACCACTCCAACAGTTAAAACCCACAGGAAATATTATGTTAATAAATATCAGTAAAATACAACGAACATATTAAGAAAAAAAAGTAGTGATATGTTTAAAATCAGAAAACAATATTTTAAAACATATATTTTCACATAATAGAAAACAGCGTATTGAACTCCAAATTATGTTAAATGCAATTTTAAACACATTTCACAAAACTCACTGAGAGCCCTTATAATAATAATAATAATAATAATAATAATAATAATAATAATAATAATAATAATAATAATAATAATAATAACTAAACCAGATCTAAGCCCCAACCTCCTTGCTGCTATAGGTAACAATAAGGGTCTATGAGTCTCAGCGCAGAAAAAAAGTATAAAGGTCGTGACCCCTCAATTCTCTGATGATTTAGAGAGACAGAACGCCAAAATGAAAAGAGGTAATTAACCTTTGTCGTAATTACAGGAATGAATGGTTGGTGGTCTCCGGTCTACGTGATACTTAGAGGAAGAATAAATCTCCCGGGGAAGGATTAACTGTCCGCAGAAACAGAGCGAGAATAAAAGATAAAGGTAGGCTAATTATAGAGTGAGGATTGTTACAGAGCTCATGGATTTTATTTTAGATATGAATCATTATATTTAACGTTTCCGGAATGTAAAGCTTTCTCTCTCTCTCTCTCTCTCTCTCTCTCTCTCTCTCTCTCTCTCTCTCTCTCTCTCTCTCTCTCTAAAAAACATCTAAAGTTTCTGGGGTACACACACACACACACATATATATATATATATATATATACCTATACTGTATATACTGTATATAATATATACACACACACACACATACACATACACACACACACACACACATATATATATATATATATATATATATATATATATATATATATATATATATATATATATATATATCATATATATTTCAGGTACCAGCTTCACAGCAGGAATGCGAGGACTAAGTACATTTAATATTCATTTGTACTTGGCTGCGAATCATATACCAGTGTAGCAAGTTTTATGTAATGGAACACACACAAACACACACATACATACATATATACTATATATATATATATATATATATATATATATATATATATATATATATATATATATATATATATATATATATATATATATACATAGAATATTTCATTATATATTGTTATGACAAAATATCCATGTGAATTAAAAGTTATTTCATCAAAGTGATAAAAAGAGATATGCGACAGGCTTATGCTACAAATTATTATGTGAACCCTAAAAGAAATTACGAGTTACGTTCAGGAAAACCTATTCATCGTGTGCTGTATTTTAAACTTCCATGAAAGGCAAATAAAAGACGGGAGTAAGAAATAAAAGTAATATGTGCAAAATTTGCGATTTCAAGGATATCCATAGATCGCATTCGGTCATGTTCCAAGAAGCAAGACACTACTCAGACTTGAGAGTCCTTGGCAAAAAGTTCGATTTCTTCGGACATTTGAACCTTCGGACCTGCGACTGTAACATCATTCATGGCGCTAAGTAATCCTTTGTTCCTCAGGAGTGGCGTATTCAATTCCTCCTTAATTTATCGAAACAAAAATTGGTCCTGTTGTGAAGTTTTTACGAAAAAACCGTTTATCACGCGACTAGACTGCAATTGGCGCTCGAGATTTCCATCGATTGTTGTCACTTCGTTGGTCAAGTTATAATAAACCCAGAGCTCCTGGAAGGTAACACTGGAACTTGACTATATTATTGCTAATATTGCATATTTGTTCTGGGGATTTTCGGATTTTATTCGTGATTAGTCTCGTACAGATCTTTGGCAGTCATTATAACTATTTCTGTGGGCGTTTGCCCATAATCTGACGTGAGTAAATGCCCAAAATTTGCAAGATTTAGAGTAAGTTACGCACAACTCTAAAGCTTTGTCTTTTCCAGGATGTTTTTGGTACGAGTTTGACTCCGAGTTCCTGTTCTAACGGTGAAGCTTCACGCATGATAAAGCCACTCTCTTTAGCAACAGGTATGTAGGTTTTTTCAGGCAAGTTAAGTTTTAAGTAATTTTTTGTCATAAATTTTCATTTTTTTTGTCTTAAATTTACTTTTAATTTTTGTAATTTAATCTTTTTTCATAAATTTACTTTTTACATTTTAGTAATAAATTTACGTTTTTAATTTGTCATAAATTTACCTGTTTAATTTTTGTAATAAGTTTATTTTTAATTTGTGCTAAATTTACTTCTTTAATTTGTATATACTGTTCTTGAGCAACTTCACCTTATCCTCCACCCCTGTAGGGGCGGCGCCCCTGGAAGGGTGGGGAGCCCCCATGTTCTGCATAGTAGTTCGCGTGATCTACTATGCAGAGTCTTGGGTGGTTTTATACAGTATGCAGCAAAATTCGTGTGACCCGATTTTAGTGAGTTTCGTTCGTAAATCACTAACTGGCAACTCTTACCTTCACATTTCTGATGACGCCGAGTTGCAACGACGAAACATTTTGCAACTTCGCTCAAAAAAAAAAAAAAGATTCAGATCACTAAGGATGGTTTTAAAGTATCAATGCTATATATTTTATCAAAATATCAGCTAGATCATTATAAAAACATTAACCCAGTAATTTTTGAATATGGTAAATATGAAAAGACGTAAATACTTAATGAATTTGACTTTTTAGCCTCCATAGTAATGTATTTAACACAATGAACGTATCTGAGATGTAGTAGTGGGCGTGGTCTAACTAGACGCCAACTGTTTAGCGTTTAAATGGCTCAGTTTGCCTTCTTCCCCCTTACCCGTAACCCGAGTGCACTTCGCTCTTCAAGATTATATCGTTCATATGAAGCCTATAGGCCTATGAAGAAAATAATGACGGAAATATGCCACACCAAGACTGTGGAACAATTTTACCAATCCTGCTTTATAGTCTCATAGACACCCTTTGTAAGTTACAAAGATTTGACGCAACTATAATAATTATTATGTTGTTGCTATCTGAAATATAGCCTAGTATGTTATGAAGCCAACAGCAAGGCCTAGACTCCAGAGCCATATTATTATTATTATTATTATTATTATTATTATTATTATTATTATTATTATTATTATTTATAATACGTCGTTGTTGTCATTCTCCAGAATCTGCACTCTATAGGTATGGCTGATAATGTCCGACCTGATTCCTTGAGTAAAAGTAAAATAATAAGAAAGTAGAATTAATTGTATTTCTAATAGCGAAGATTACTCTCCACCTCGCTTATTTATTTATTTATTTATTTATTCATTTTTTCTTCAAACTGAAAAAAACCCGTCAGGAGGCTAGAGCTATGTAGCCTTGGCTCTAGCCTAAGCTATGACTTGTAATAATTTATTGCAAGTATCGAAATCATGATCCTGACTATCATTTGCTTTATACACAAAACTACATAAGCGAAAAGAAGAATAACTTTGAATTCATATCCCAAATGCATCAATTTTTATCATTAGGCTCGGCTTAACTTGTCTTTCTCACTCCGTCGCGACGACCTCTTTCATTCCACTGTATCCAGACTGACGGTTCTACGACTCCCGGGAGTCGAGGTTTTAGTTTTCGTTCTGAAATATTATTGTAGCAGGAAATATTTTTGTTTTTCACGATCCAGTATATTTCAGTGATAAGATTCTACATAAGTGACCAGCTTTTCCTCATACAAACAGATGTTTACAAAAGATTTAATATTATACTAAGTGGCAACTTGAGAACATAATTTTGTCCAGTACAAAAATGAAAAAGTCACACGAGTTTTGCTGCATACTGTACGTGAAATGAGTTATGATAAACACGTAGGGTTTATTTATCACGTAAGTCACAAAGGGAAGAGAGAAGGGGGTTGGAGAAAGGGAAGGGGCGGGGGTATTTGTTTGAAATCTACCCTATTATGTTAGTTGGGTCAAATGATAGCCACGTATCAAATTTTGTTTAGACGGTCAAATGGTTCAGATTTCTGTAGCCGTGGCACAAATATTCAAGCAAGCTTGTACATTCAAGGTGTATATATATATATATATATATATATATATAGGCTATAAATATATGTATATATTATATATATACATATATATATATATATATATATATATATATATATATATATATATATATATATATATATATATATATAAATATATATATATATATATATATAATATATATATATATATATATATATATATATATATATATATATATATATATATATATATATATATATATATATATATATATATATTTTTTTATAAATATTACTGCTGTTCGCCCCTCGATGTATTTAGGTGTAGGAATATTAGTCCGATTGACCTCGACAGAGAACATCTCTGCCCCAATAAATAGGCTAGGCAATTTAAAAATAACAATCACCGCAGTAGACAAATGGCGCCGCATAGGCTGGAAAGTTTGTAAACAAAATATGCTAGGGCATTAGGGACCTAAGCCTCAGAGAGGGTTTACGCTCAATGACCCCTAGTTATGGTGGCCCTTAAGCTTTATTCTATGCATTCGACGATGCCTTTGTCAAGGTCGGATTGCCCGGGCGGTATAAGCCCTCATCTGGCGGAAACGGCGAGGTCGGGTCAGACAGTCAGAGAGATTCCAGCGGTCACTGAACCAGGGTGACGCTGCGTGCGTGCCCGAACGATATTCTTTGTTCTTTATTACTTTCTCTCCTACGTCTATCTTAATTAGTGAATTGGGAAGACTGCCAGAATACGACTCCTGAGGTCCCTCGTTTAAATAAAGCGACTCGACATTCACGGTAAGTCCGATTCTTGTTGAAGCTTCACGATTGACTAGTACTTTTCTGTATTTCACATTTTTCTTTGTTTTCTTCCTTCAGCCACCACTTAGGTATATGTGTTTACAAAGTCTAGATTAAGCCTAATTATTTTATTGTTAGCTTCAACCCCATTATTCCAGTAAAATACCTAGGATTTAGGTAAGCAAAATCAGGTTAAATCTCGATGCTTTTGATTGCCTCGCGTCGAATGTTTGGAAGAACTGCTATGCGTTTAAAATCAAATTCATCTCAAATATTCTTTGTTAAGGTTAATAACCCTAACTGGCGACCTTGGCTAATTAACGACTGTCTTTGAGGTTAACTTTTGGCTTCAAGTGACAGGTTACGTGTAATCTTGGTTTGCAGGGCCGTAAAATTTACGTAAATTGAATAATACATGATCAACCAAGACCCTCACACGTAACATTGGCGACCTTAAATAGAATCTAAAGTACATTTTAGAGAAAGAATCTGGAGAAAAGGAAATTAAAATTACATTAATTCCAAAAAAAAAAAAAAAAAAAAAAAAAAATAGTCAGATATTGAACTCCATTTCATTCTTCCAAACAAGGAACCAGGCATAATAATAAGCAGTAAAGAGAATAGTTATAATAACAAGTGTAGCGAGAATTAGCATAGGTAGGAAAGGTGTAGAAACAGAGAGCGAGTCATAATTTATAACGTCATAAGACAAGGGCATTTTTACCGTGTTCGGACATTCGAGAAGTCGTCCAAGTAACGAATCTTAAGGCCGAAAAGCGGAGCCTGTTTCATGTACACAAAGTAATTTAGAAATCGCGCGTCGGCAATTCCGATCGTTATTGTTTGCATATAGCGGGAATCATTCAAAAAACCGTGTCAGTGAAGTGGCGAACGAACGGAAGTAGTAATTGTATCATAAAATACATTTTCAGTAAAGTAAATTTGGTCCGTTCAAATCACGCAAATCTATTCCATTGTTTGCCGAGGATGTTTCACCGCGAGAGAACGATAACAAAAGACACAAAGTTGTTTGGTAATTTAGTTTTCCATCCGTAACGAAAACGCTATGCATGATTGGTATATTTAAAGTAAAATCTGGATACCTGCATTTGTTTCGTTGTTTGAATTTGTGAAAAAAGAAAATTTGTTTTGAAATTGTTAACTGTTTGTGAGAGAACGCCATTTTGGGTTGTTTTGAAATTTAGGCCTAACGGGATTTTCCGCCATCTTAAGACCTTGTTATTGTCATTCTCTGTTGTGACCACTCTGCTCCCAGCCCTTTTGGAACTACTTTCTCGGCGTAGTAGAAGTTAGACAGACTTCGGTAGACAAAAAAAAACCAAAAGATAATTTAGGCAGGAAAGATAGGCCTTAGTTAGAGTAATACCATAACAAGTTCCTATACGAATACCTACTATAAAAATCATATAAAGAAAATTTAAAATTTTACGATAAACTTTTGTGACGCCGGCTCCCGGGAAAATTGAGATAATAAAGTAATCCCTAAGGAAGCCAAGACGACGCATCTATATCATTTTATTAAGATCCATGCCATTGTGCATGTATAAAATCTTTGTTTACATGTTCTCAAGCAGCAAGAAATTCGCTGATTGAAAATCTCTCTCTCTCTCTCTCTCTCTCTCTCCTCTCTCTCGTCATTCAAGTAAGCATTCCTAACCTAAGTGTACGTGACCCTCTTCAAAGAAAGAACGGCCGACACTAGGCTAATTAATTCGAATACAATAAGCCAAATAAAAGAAACACCTCTGTCCCACAATAGATGAGGACAAGTTAAGAGTAATTACAATACAGTGATAAACTGTCGGTCACGAGTGAGGCCTACTATCCAGACCGAAGCCAACAGTAGTTTTCACCCTCTGAAAAAAAGGAAGGGGCCAGCACTGGGGCCAGCACTGGGACCAGCCACTCACGAGGATCTTTAAGAAAAAAAAAAAAAAAAAAACCCAAATTCACTTTATTCCACAGTGCCAATAATTTGCAGCACTCATCACTGGAATAGCTTACTTCTCTCTCTCTCTCTCTCTTTACCTTCCCTTTCTCTCTCATTCGATTGTTGCACTCTGCAGGGGTGTAGAGTGCCTTTCCTCCCATATAGCCTAGTTGGACTCCAGTAGAGGGTCCCTAGGAACACATTGGCACCATAAGTGCCACCAAGCAAGAATCCAGAAAAATAAATAAAACAAAACCAAAAGGGAACACAGAAGAGAAAGTTCTTCTGGAACCTAACCTGCACCAGTGCCTAGGGATACTGAGTGCCACCAGTGTGACCTGTACACGGCACACCCAAACTACAGTGCCACCTTTTGAAAGGGTGCCACGTCATTGAAGAGACACTTCCTCGCTGCCCAAGTACGCCCACTCGACCCGGTTAGACGCCCTTCCCCACCAGAACCATGGCAGCAGAGCATTATAAAACTTTCCTGGGGCTGGGGACGGCGGCAGGTCTCACCGGCTCGGAACTTACCACCTGGGTTAAGGAGCAAGTGGACGACTTGGCCAAGCGGGAGAAGGAAGAAAGACTCGAGCAGAGGAAGTATGAAGCCGAGCAGAGGAAGTATGAAGAAGAACGAAGGAAGTATGACGCCGAGCAAAGGCAGTATGAAGAGGAAAGAGAAGAAAGAAGGAGACAGCATGAGTTAGCCTGCAAGGAAACTGAGTTAGCCCTAAAGGAGAAGGAGCTCGAGCTTGAGAGAGCGAAAATGGAGAATGCCGAAGCTATGGCTAGCCATCAAGCCTCCAGTCCTACACCTGCTGCATCAAACGCTCCAATTTCGAGCATCAATTCCCTAGTCCCCAAGTGGACTGAGGACGAGCCAGAAGCATGGCTGGAGGAGATCGAGGCTCTTTTCGATAACTACAGCACCACGGAGACGGAGAGAGCCTTAATACTAGCCAAGCATATGGAGGGAAAAGCCAAGGCAGCGCTTCGCTCACTGGAGAAGAGCCAGAGAGGCAACATGGCAGAAGTTCGTAGAGTCATTACAAAGGCCTACGAGATAACCCCAGAAAATGGAGACAACGGTTCGAGGTCTTGCCAAGGAAGTCGGCTGGTCTTGGACGGAATGGGCATGTCACAAAACCCAGTCCGGGGACGCGCTGGTTCGACTCCTTGGCCTGCACGACGTTGAGGATCTCTTCAATCGACCATGCTAGAAGACCTTTTCCAATGTGTGCCAGGGCCCCTTGCAGTATATCTTAACGATAAACAGCCCTCCACACTTATGGAAGCTTGTCGCATGGCTGATTCATGGGAAACCTTCAATCAGTCGCATAGCACCTCTCAGAAGCGAATCATCCCTCCGGCCTACCTCTCGAACTCCACTCGCCCAAGAATGGACTGCCTAGCAAGACCCTGTGCAACTATTGCAAGAAGGGGGCCACGCTGAAGCTGAGTGCCGATACAAACTCGGCACTAATAAGCAGCCTAACCCTACCAGCCAGAACTCCGCTCCCCGATTCATCCGCTCAGCCCTCTCCTCCAACAGTTACTGCAGGCCACCGAGCCCATCCAAAAGGCCCGTGCAGATCCTGTGGGGCTGCTAGCCACTACAATGCTGGATCTCCGGCCTGTCCACATCATGTCCCCACCACCAAATTTGTCAACCTAATCAGCACTTCATTTTCTGCTGCTGGTCCGCACCGATCCTTTACCCCGAGAGACTGGAAACCCAGTTCATCTCGGGTGGCCCTCTTCAGAGCACTAGCCTGCCAGTGACCCTTCCGGTCACAGTAGACACTGCGGCAGACATTAGCCTGATCACTAGGGCCCAAGTGCCAGCCGGTGCCATGGTTGACGAAGAAACCGGTGGGAAATGAAGTGGATAGAGGGGCCACACCATTACCGTTCCTACTGTCCAACTCCAGGTTAGGACACCTTGGGGCACGATACCCCACCGCCTTGGCGTGGTAGGTGGAATTCGGCCCGGAGTGGTCTTCTTGTTGGGTCGGGATCTTCTCTGCGAAGCCCGTCACCAACGCCACTCCGCAGCCACGTTACCTCCTCCACGGAGGCCCCAGTTGTAAAACCCAAAAATGACAAACCTCCACCTTCCGCCCACCAAAGTGGTCCGCGGAAGGGGCACCACCCAACCTATTTCAGGCCTAGCCCTCTCCAATCGCGAAGGGCTGGCCCACCAAGAGGTCCTCCTCTCTCCGAAGAGAGATTCAGGAGGAGCAGTACCGCTGCAGGACGTGCAAGCGGGCAGACCACTCCACAAATTGGGAGGGCTGCCCAAGCAAGCAACGCCCAGCGGACGCCCCCGAACAAAACTCACCGAGAGGCTACGATCTCCTGCTGGGGCAGGAATCTCTGCCGCAGCCAACCCAAGTCGTCCGAGAGGTATTGCACCTCCGGACCCCTTGTCAGGCATGCCTGACCCTCAACTGCTGCTAGTGCCACTTGCGAGCACTGAGCAGTGCCAGACTCCGTCCGCCACGGACGTTGAGCTACCAATGGAAAAGGCCCCTATGCCGGGTCTAAATCATGAGGCTTAATCCTCCTCCGGGAGATTTAGGATTCCCATGCAGTTGATCATCGCGACTGGAGAGCCTCCAGCACCCGAAACTTCTTCTTTGCAAGATTTTTTTCTTGCAAAATTTGAATCCAGGATGAACCCTGGAGGATCGAAATGGTACCCCTCCCTTGAAGACCAGGAACTGGCATCCTCGGACGCAGAAGTCGAGATCGCTCTCGCTCGGTTGTCGCAGCAGCCGGAGTAGGAGTCCTCCCGCAGCTTTTGCAGTTGCCCCTGACTTCGCGCCCGCTAGCCCTTCTGGCCTGTCCCCGGAGTCGGTGCTCTCATCACCTGCTAGGCCAGCTACTGATAGGCCTTGGAGGAAACCGAAGAAGAAGAAGAAGGGGCGGAAGAGAGCCCAGTAGTTGCCGAGCTATAAGCTCCTCCTGGCACTAGTGCCCTCTCGGCACAGTGCCCTAACATCTAAGAGTGATCCTGGCCCCTTGCCCAGAGAAGGTAGCCAGTGTGATCTCTTCCTTTATTTGTACCTAGCCTAGGCCACCTTAAAGTACGGTACATCAATTTAGTAACCTTGTTCTTTCCACTTACCACCGAGCCGCAGTAATCATGTAAGTAGCCTAACTAATTTCAGTAATCTTAACTATTGTGAAACGAGCCACGATGCTCGTGACACGCATGGCCTAAGACCTCAGTGAGGCACCCATTTATCATATGAGGCAACCCTCATGAATTAACTAGTAAATTTTAATTGTATTAAACATAAACCATGTTGTAATTTAGTTAGAATGTTAACTCTTATGTTGGTGCTACGGTCGGGTTAGGATAGGTTAGGCTAGGGAATATCATAGAACGTACCACTAGGCTAGGTCTAAAACACATCATGATTGTAGGAGGTAGCCTATAATAACCGTGAGCACCTTCCAGTACTATTAGAATTAGGTAAAGTAGTGATTATAGCTCATATCCTATCTAGGGTTAGGTAGTTCTGTAGCTAGGTAGGCTAACCAGGACTAATCTGCTCAGGGGAAGGAGAGTAACCTACGAGAGGCAACAGCTTGCTTAGTATAGACCTTCACGCCCGAAAAGGGAGTGAAGGCCCTCTTAAGGGGGAGCTTTTATAAATATTACTGCTGTTCGCCCTCGATGTATTTAGGTAGGAATATTAGTCCTGATTGACCTCGACAGAGAACATCTCTGCCCACCGGTAGGCTAGGCAATTTAAAAATAACAATCACCGCAGTAGACAAATGGCGCCGCATAGGCTGGAAAGTTTGTAAACAAAATATGCTAGGGCATTAGGGACCTAAGCCTCAGAGAGGGTTTACGCTCAATGACCCCTAGTTATGGTGGCCCTTAAGCTTTATTCTATGCATTCGACGATGCCTTTGTCAAGGTTGGATTGCCCGGGCGGTATAAGCCCTCACCTGGCGGAACGGCAGGTCGGGTCAGACAGTCAGAGAGATTCCAGCGTCACGGAACCAGGGTGACGCTGCGTGCGTGCCCGAACGATATTCTTTGTTCTTTATTACTTTCTCTCCTACGTCTATCTTAATTAGTGAATTGGGAAGACTGCCAGAATACGACTCCTGAGGTCCTCGTTTGCAGCAGCGACTTCGACATTCACGGTAAGTCCGATTCTTGTTGAAGCTTCGTCGATTGACTAGTACTTTTCTGTATTTCACATTTTTTCTTTGTTTTCTTCCTTCAGCCACCACTTAGGGTATATGTGTTTACAAAGTCTAGATTAAGCCTAATTATTTTATTGTTAGCTTCAACCCCATTATTCCAGTAAAATACCTAGGATTTAGGGTAAGCAAAATCAGGTTAAATCTCGATGCTTTTGTATGCCTCGCCGAATGTTTGGAAGAACCGTTGCGTTTAAAATCAAATTCATCTCAAATATTCTTTGTTAAGGTTAATAACCCTTAACTGGCGACCTTTGGCTAATTAACGACTGTCTTTGAGGTTAACTTTTGGCTTCAAGTGGCAGGTTACGTGTAATCTTGGTTTGCAGGGCCGTAAAAATTACGTAAATTGAATAATACATGATCAACCAAGACCCTCACACGTAACAATATATATATATATATATATATATATATATATATATATATATATATATATATATATATATATATATATATATATATATATATATATATATATGGTTTAAAGGAAATATAAATACAATGGATTTGACAGATGAATTCTTTGGGAAATGCTTTGCCCTGACTTTTCTTAAGATCATTATCTATCTCTCTCTCTCTCTCTCTCTCTCTCTCTCTCTCTCTCTCTCTCTCTCTCTCTCTCACTGCACGAAACGTATTCGATTATCAAAGTGAACTAGAAAGTATGAAAGCTTGCGTTCCCTGAGCGCTGTTAGTTGACTGATGTGGGTCGAATCTTTAGTGGAAAATGAAATGAAAAATAAAAATGGTTAGCAGACAACATGTTACACAAAGAGAAAGCTACAGTATATAAAACAGAAAATTTATGTCACAAAATTACTAGTGCTGAATTTCTCTGATATTTAACCATAATCGTATAGAGAGAAACAGAGCCCCATATATATATATATATATATATATATATATATATATATATATATATATATATATATATATATATATATATATATATATATATATATATATATATATATATATATATATATATATATATATATATATATATATATATATATATATATATATATATATATATATATATATATTTGGGGCTCTGTTACTTAACCTATACAATTATGGTTGAATATATATATATATATATATATATATATATATATATATATATATATATATATATATATATGTATATTTAAGCTACAAATGTCGCTTAATATCTAATTAGCGAAGGGGAATTACCAGTGATAAATAGTTTGGTACCTAATTGACTTGAACACTCGACAGTACAACATAGTCTAATGGTTAGCGGCGTCTACTGGAAGTCGTTGGTTGTACTGTCGAGTGTTCGAGTCTCTTAGGTACCAAATCATTTATCACTTATAATTCCCCTTCGGTGATATTCCCGAAGTTACGCGAATTGGATATTAAACGATGTTTGTAGCTTAATGTTTGTATATAAAATGTTACGGTGCTGTGATAATATATATATATATATATATATATATATATATATATATATATATATATATATATATATGTATATGTGTGTGTGTGTGTGTGTGTGCGTGTGTGTGTGTGTGTGTTTACATCTATGCTGTGCAAGTACAGCATAGATGTTCATAGGCGCTGACAGGAACACTTCAGGTCCCCTACTAACGTAATCATTTTAAGTGGCCTCGTTCGGTCCAGCATAAAAACTCATCGGACAATCTGTCAGTTACCCTTATCAGTTGTCCCAACCTTTTAGTTTAATTTTTTGTCTTTGGAAAAGATTAGTGAAAGAAGTAAAATATTACAGTTCCTGCCGTCCCTTTGAAAATTCTTTTGATTCTATCTTCTTGTATTGTTTTCTCTTCCGAATTTACAATTTTATTTCCATATCCGGTTTATAAAGCTCGTAGTTTCACTCCCCTATTTGTAATTGCTTTGTGGAAGAAGAAGAAGAAGAAGAAGAAGAAGAAGAAGAAGAAGAAGAAGAAGAAGAAGAAGAAGAAGACTCTGTCCTAGAATAAATAATTTATCACAAACGCCCACTTTACATTTTCTTGTCTAACATCAAATCACAAGATTCACTTAATTTCTCGAAGGAAAACGAACGCACTTTTAGGACAGAAAAAGCTTTGAATTCTCGAGCCTTAACCCGTTCAGTCTCCGCGGCTAGGAAACGGAAGAAGGTTGAATCTTTACATCGACGGAGGCGTTCGAAAAATGTGTTTAACAGATCTCCGCTTCTTTCTCTCCTGAATGCCTAATCGGGAGTTTAAGCCAGGCCGTATTCAGACCCACAACAAATCGTTTTATTTTTATTTTTTACTTCTTTTTTTTGCGGATCAGACACTGAAGTTTGGGAGACGTCAGATTCAGAGGAAACCGTTTTTGTGGATTACTCACTGTCTATTCAATCTGAGTTTATTGATGTAATAACCAATATGTTTCTTAGGTAAATGCAGATCGAAAGAGATTCTATCTCCTGTACTTAAGCTATCAGTTGTCACAGCAACATTGCCTCATTAAAATGTAATATCATAGCTGGATCAGCTGTGCTATGAATCAGTTATGATCATATTAGTATATTCATCGCTTCCCGATAATTAAACCTGGAGAGCTATCAAGTTTATTTATTGAGAGGATGAAACCGGAAATGATGGACAACTTGCTTACAAGCAACTACTGATTGATAGTTTTATTCCTAATTGTTGAAAATAGATCATTTACCTCATTTTTTTCGTTTAGTTTGGGAGTTAATTTGAATATTTCGTTTTTCTGAATGTTTATTTGAGGTTTATTTTCTATTTAAAAACTTTAGATTACATTTTGATATTTATTTATGAATAACTAAATGCAACTAATTATGGGTTACACAATGCTTCACGGAATAACACATGCAGTAATTTTAGACATGAACAACCTGAAGGGTTAATTATGGCAAGCAGCCAGGGGTGTACCAGCTTGAGTATTGGATAGTTTGATTATGAGATTATGATCAGGGTTAGTACTACAAGATGCCTAGGGTGTTAGATGTTAGCCTACTTGGGCAGACATCACGCAGGCTACCTTCTCTGGCTAGGTGCCAGGATCACTCTGAGATGGAAAGAGCACTGTGCCAATGGGACACAAGTGCCAAGGAGAGCTTGTGGCTCTTATGGGTTAATTGGATCTATTCCACCCCTTCTTCTTTTTCTGGTTCCTCCAAGGCCTGGCTATGCCAATCCTAGGAGGTGATGAGGGCACCGACTCTGGGGAAAGACCAGAAGTGCCGTCAGGAGCAGGAGTAGAGGTAGCCCTAGTAGCTACGGGCAGGCTCCCTACTTTGGCTGCTGCGACAACCGTTGTAAGGGTAGAACCTGTATCTGTGTCCCGACTGGACAGTTCCTGGTCGACCAGAGAAGGTGTAACGTTAGGGTCTGCCAGAGATTCATCCTTGGCAGATGAAAGTGGTTGAGAGGAAGAAACGTCAAGGGTCAGAGGCTCACAATTGGTGATGATCAGTTCAGTGAGGTTTGGAGGATCTCCCTTAGGAGGATATGTGATATGATTTGGACCCAGCACTGGCACTAACTCGTGGCCAGGCACAGAGATTAAGGTTAGTGGAGGTGCTGTGTCCAAAATAGATGGAGCTTGGCACTGCCCAGGGCTCTCAAATGGCACTGGCAGAGAGTTGGAGTCAGGCGTGACTGACGAGGGACCCAGGGGTGCAAAACCCCTAAGTGTACATGAGGTAATGGGAGACAGAGATTCCTGTCTGGGGTGGAGGGCAGAGCCTCTTGGAATGGTTCTGGGTGTGGTGTCTGCTGCATTTTGCTTGCCAGGGCATCTCGCCCAGTTCGCTGAGTGTCCTGTGATATTACAGGTTTTGCAGCAGTACCTGGTGATTTCCCTTCGTGGTGAAAGAGGAAGTTTTGGGTGGCCATCCTTTTGTGAGAATAGAGAACTTGACCTGGAGTTGCACGGAGAGTGCTCCTTCTGTCGAACACTTTGGTGAGTGAAAGGTAAGGCTGACAGTGGCATGCCTGTCACATTGGAGGTGTCCCAGTCAGGTGGTTTTGGAGTGGCCTCCCTGGTGGAGGTAGCTAGGCAACAGAGTGGCATTGAGGAAGGACATCCCCAGAGGATGTCTCGTCCCAACAAGAACTCCACTCCGTGCCTGATTTTATTCACCATGCCAAGGCGGTGAGGTTGCGTGCCCCAAGGGGTGGTTACCTGAAGTTCAACTGTGGGAATGGTCTTGGTTTGCTCCTCTATCCAAGTCATTGTCCACCTGGTCTGCTCATCAACAGTGGCACTGGCCCGGCACTTGGGCCTGATCAATCAGGCTAACATCTGAGCCAGTGTCTGCCTTAGCTGGCAGGTTCACTGGTAAGCTAGAGCTATCCAGGGGTACTACTGAGACGGACTGAGTCCAGACCCGCTCAGGATGAGACATATTTGGCGGCACAGCCGCAGAGGTCATGGCACTAATCAGGTTGACGTGCTTGCTAGAGGAAATGTGCTTTGGGCAACCAGGATATCCAGCAGTATAGTGCCCTGGAGTTCCACAGTCTTGGCAGGGTCCCTTTGAATGGTGATGGTTGGTGGAGTAGGTTGAGTAGACATAGAAGGAGAGGAGTTTTGGTTGTTGGTAATATTCTGCCTATTGTTGCCCAACTTGTAGCGGCAATCAGCTTCAGCGTGCCCGAACTTCTTACAGTTGATGCAAGTAGGTTTGCTAGGCAGTTCCCTCTTAGGGAGAGTCAAGCCTGAGAGGTACCCAGGTGGCACTATATGGCAGTGAGACGTGCTGTGGGACTGGTTATAAGTTTCCCATGAATCGGCCATACAGCAGGCTTCCATAAGTGTGGTGGGCTGCTTATCACTGAAATACACAGCAAGGGGTCCAGGCACACATTGGAAAAGATCGTCAAACATGGTCCAATTGAACAAGTCCTCGAAGATATTGCATGACAGGGAGTCGAACCAGCGGGTACCAGACTGGGTCTTGTGACAGGCCCATTCCATCCAGGACCAGCCGACTTCCTTGGCAAGACCCCAGAACCGTTGTCTCCATCTCTCCGAGGTTATTTCGTAAGCTTTTGTGATAACCCTATGAACTTCAAGCATGTTGCCTCTTTGACTCTTCTCCAGTGAGTGGAGGGCTGCGTTAGCTTTTCCTTCCATGTGCTTAGTAAGCACTAAGGCCCTCTCCATTTCGGTGGTGTTGTAATTTTCGAAGAGTGACTCTATCTCCTCCAATCATGCTTCCGGCTCTTCATCAGTCCACTTGGGGGCTAAGGAATTAATGCTTGAGAGCGGAGCATTGGGTGCAGCAGGTGTGGAGTGGGAGGCTTGTTGGATCACCATAGCTTTAGCACTTTCTTTTCTTGCCTTCTCCAGCTCAAGCTCCTTTTCCTTAAGAGCCAGCACGCTTGCCTTGAGAGCTTGCCCACTTTCTTTGAGGGCTAATTCTCTTGCTGTCTTAACCTCTTCATACTTCCTCTGATCTTCTAATTCTTCTCGTTCCACCTGGAGTATTTTATCCAGCTGTTCTTTCACCCACTGGGTGAGTTCCCGTCTTGTGTAACCTGCATCCTTGCCCATGTTCATGAGGGCTTGGTGCTATTCTAAAGACATGTTTATAATCTATGAGGACACCTAGGGGAAATGGTCTGTGACGATGGGGAAATGTCCCATAATTTGGTGGCACTTAGGTGGTGTGGCACCTTTTCAATAAGATGGCACTGTGGTAGAGTGTACCATGTGAAGGTCACACTGATGGAGCGATCCTGGAGGAGTATTGATCTGCATGGGCGGATACGCTTGTAAAATGGGAGTGATGCTGAAGGAGCTAAGGTCCTTATGGGCAGATACAATGTTGTTGGCACTCTGTATCTCAGGTACAGGTGCAGTGGCTTATAGGTTAGTGCTTTGTCTTTGTGGCACTGGGGTGCCGGTGTGTTCTGGGGAACAGCACTGAAAGGCAGTGCAACCAAACTGCACTGAAGGAAATGGCACTCTGCCTGAGGCAGAATGTGAGTAGGGAGTAAGAGGGAAAATGGAAAGGTAAGTGCTTCAGTAACTTAGGTTGCTGGCAGTGCCTCATCTTAGTGGCACTGTGGAAGGGGAAACCCTTGGGCTTTGCATTTTTGGGTGGCTAGTTCTAAGAGCTAGTGATTGCTTCCTGACATGAGGAAAGGAAGCTTCCTTCCTGACATGAGGAAAGGAAGGTTATGGGGTTTGCACTCAGTATGCGATTTGGTGCTTGCGGTGGACACCCACTCGTGCATGACAGTTGATAACTGTTATTAAATGGTTGTATGTACGCTCTATGAAACGCACGAGAATTCACTCCCAGGGCTGAAGCACTTAATGTGAAAAATAGAAATGGAAGATAATTCAACGAACACTGGCACGTATATAAATTCGTGCACTGTATGAATGAGTAAAAGGAATAATTGAATAGCATATGTAAAGGTACAAATAAACAAATGTCTGTTTATGGTTCGTGTCAGGTGGGGCCTCAGCGAATTGAGCAAACATGTTACTCGGCCTTTGCTGGTTGCTCTCGTGTCCCCTTGGATAAACAGACATTTGTTTATTTGTACCTTTACATATGCTATCAAATATTATTTATTCTTGTACCTTTTTTTATTTATTTGCAAACTAACATGTAAGATTATACTAAATTTAAAACACGTATTTAAGGAAACACTAGCGCATGGTATTATATTTTGAATATTTATTTAACCACACGTTTAAACTCACTTTTGTTATCACACATGTTCTTTGTACCCAAAACAACACCCTGAAATGGTTAAGCTGTTAATCCCTTGACCGACCAGTACCCAGACCTCAAGGCCATTCTCCCCGCACGATGATATAAAAGGTCGAAAGGACGCATTGTGAGTCAGTAATCGCTTGATAATACCATAAAGGTGAAACAGCTGTCGCGACAAAAATCAATAAATGGAAGAAGGAAGTCTGCGTATTTTTCACCAGAAATTGGTGAACGAGAATTGAAAAAAACTCCGTCGGTATGAAGATACCTGTAAGAAACTTATTGATGCCACTAAAGCAATTGCTTTTAACAAAAAATGTATAAGAGAAAAACTATGTCCTAAAAGTATATATATATATATATATATATATATATATATATATATATATATATATATATATATATATATATATATATATATATATATATATATATATATATATATATATATATATATACAGTGTAAACAGCTTTCCTTAACGCTTGTAAACTTCTGAAACAACTCAGTTATTGAATTTCAGCCACCGGATAATTCATCTTCCTTTACATATCCTTCTGGGCACTGCTGCGAAAACGACTGAAAAACCGAAGATAGCAACTTTAGCAAGCTGCTAATCCTCTTTATCCTAATCCCGTTTATTCAAATTCCTCAGACACTTGTTATCTCATTTGCAGACGTCGAAAGATGATTATTTGCTTTCTTCGATATTTTTTGAGTTTATCTCTGCTCGTAAAAATGGATTTAAGTTAGCAATTTGGAAGGAATAATGATTATATGTCTTGAGTAGAATTATGAAAGAATGTTAAGAATATTATTTTGTCAAAATCTTTTCCGGCTCCTTGAAAAATCATTGAATATATCATGATAAAAAAAAAAATGAAAACTTCTGCAAAGCCGAATATTCCCGGTCGACCATTACTGATTACGCGGACTAATCTCGGGTGCGACAAAAATCGTGAATAATTTCCTGCTCTCTCCGCCAACTTTGACTCCCGCAGGCTCTGTGTCTCTTTGCATATTTGATGGATTCCTGGCCGGGATCGACAGCCTCCACTGATAGATTCATAAAACAGATGTTCTGTTGGATTGATGGATGTTCTAAATACGAATGTGAAATTCTAAGGAATACTAAGACTGCAGTTGGCAAATGCGTGTGAACTGAAGTCATGATAAGGAAGGAATTTCTTCAGAATCGTAAGATAATTCTGTTGGAAATTATTCCACATCATTAATGTGAATTATTGAAGAACGTGAAATGATTTCAAACATGAGATTTATCCAATGGATGAAACTAGTATTGAACATGTATATCGTTAGCTCTTCATTTCCAAGAGAGACTTTGGGGAAGGCAAGAACGCAAAAGGAAGATATATTCTCTCTCTCTCTCTCTCTCTCTCTCTCTCTCTCTCTCTCTCTCTCTCTCTCTCTCTCTCTCCTCTTCTTTCCCCTCCCTCCCTCTCCTCTTTTCTCCCTTCCTTTCTCCCCTCTTTCTCTCTCTTCCTTCCTCCCCCCTCTCTCTCACCCTTCCTTACCGCCTCTCTCTCTCTCTCTCTCTCTCTCTCTCTCTCTCTCTCTCTCTCCAACCGATCCAGCCCTGAAGCCAATTACCTTTGAGGCTTCGAGAGAATTCGTTATCCCAAAAGCCGTTTGACTGTCCAGGTCGGTCTGGAGCAGAGCAAAGCCTCGATTTTAAATTTTGTCATTTGTATATTCCATAATATTCAACGGCTCCTACCTGGGAACGACCTAGTATTTCTGAGCAGTAGGTGAATCGAGTAATTATATTGGAGCATATTGCTTGTGTAAGAATATTAAATATGCTTTTACGTGAACGATTGCTTTAAATTCTTTGTAAAGGAGAGGGCGAATAAAGAAAAACTATGTACTAAAGGAAGTTTTTCGTCAATAAAATGGGCGAAACAATGAGGGAATTTGTAAAGAAACTTTAAAAACGGACGGTGTATGTTACTGTAGATTTAGCTAGGCATATGCCAGCACTGGTTACTATTCTTTGAACAGCCCATAACGACGATCAGGTTTTCAGAGATTATGTTCAGAAATAAATTAATTATCTTTTCGAAACGTTCGATAGAAATTGTGAATAGAAATAGAACTTATATCTTTTTATAAACGTTCCATAGAAACTATTATCAGAAATATAGCCATTATATTCTTATAAACAATCAATAGAAATTATGAACAGAAAGAGAATATATTTTTATAAACGTTCGATAGAAATTATGATCAGAAATAGAATAATTATCTTTTATAAACGTTCGATAGAAATTATGATAAGAAACGAAATAATTATATATTTTTTAAAATTCTATAAAAATTTTCATCAGAAGTTGATTAATTATATTTTTATAAAAACGTTCGAAACAAATTATGATAAAAAAAGAGAATAATTGCCTTTTTAAAAAACGCTTTGTAGAAATGGAATTCATTCTTAACCAACTGGTCTGTTACTCCCGAAACCCCTCCCCCTCAAAAAAAAACTAAAACAATAAGTTTTTACACCGTAAATTGGAGCAATTTATTATATAACCTCTCTTCTGCATACGAAGTAGCTATAGGCTGAATCATGCGCGAGGGAATTTTTCGGTCAAGCAACTTCGCAAGCAAGTTTAGCAGGCAAGCAATCAGACAGCTAACGAGTGACAATGAAGTTTATGGACAATAACTTCACACTTCATTAATTCACGTTAGGCTTATCATCACGACCTGAGAATTATGTCAGGCAAAAATGAGGTTCTTGTTTCCAGAACACGTAACCTTAGTTGCGTTGCATGCTAATACTTGGCGGTTTTAGAAGCGTGTGGTTAATGAATATTTTTTTTATGCAAAGTAAAATTCTATGCTAAAGTGGCCTAATTATGTAGATAATTTTTCACTGATGCGAGGAAAATTATGGCGAAGACTTACAGGAAATTCTGAGTTCTTTTCCATTTGATATTTCTCTGAAAACAAAATCCATTTCTAATTTTTCTGAACCATAAAAGCTCAATGATAGGCGTTTCGTCAATAATACTAGTTTAACATATTATCACTAATATATTATACTAGTTTGCATTTTCAACGGAATAGGTTAGGGGCGCAGTGCACTAATATATATATATATATATATATATATATATATATATATATATATATATATATATATATATATATATATATATATATATATATATATATATATATATATATATATATATATATATATATATATATATATATATATATATCTTCTTCTTCTTTTAACGTGCTTTTATTCCCATTTTTGTATGGGGTAAGCACGATGCCTTCTTTTGAAGGACTTTTTGATTTGGCTTTGGGGTAGACCTGTGGTCTCGATCGGCTGCCCTGCCTGACATCGCTTAGACCCCTGTACGTATGTTTCATGTATCATACCCGACCCAACGCCCTTTCTTCCCAGCAGCGAGAAGTTATTGCGCGGGTATGGCGAGAGTTCGAGACGTGTGAGATGTTTGTTATGCTTTTAGAAGGTGTTGTAGTGGCTTTGTTTTGTGTGTGTATTTAGTCTGTAACATCCATTTGCTTTTTAAGCAAACCTATCCGTTGATTACATATATAATCCCGGGATGTCTACACGGATAGCAAAGTGTCTGCCTCTTTGATCAGTCGGCTGCGAACCCGCGCCACAGACCTCTACGAAGTCGAAAGCTGCTGCTGTAACCGACTGAGCCATCGAGGCTCTTATATATATATATATATATATATATATATATATATATATATATATAATCAGAAAGCTACAAACGTCTTTAATATCAATTCATCTACCTCGAAATAATATATTTTCATATATGTTACCTGCCACATAATAAGTCCACCGTCCCGTGGGATCGAACCAGCGACGGACGAGTCAGGACTACAGTGACGCACTAACGAAATCGGTGGCCGATTTCGTTGGTGCGTCACTGTAGTCCTGATTCCTCGTCCGTCGCTGATGGTGGACTTATTATCATCAAAATTCCCCTTCGGTAACATATATGAAAATATATTATTTCCGAGTTATTAAAGGACGTTTGTATTTCTGATTGTATATGAATCACGGTGATGTGATAAATAGTCATATATATATATATATATATATATATATATATATATATATATATATATATATATATATGTATGTATAAATATATACTGTATATGTGTGTGTATGTATGTATGTATATATGCATGTATGTATGTATGTATTCCGAACAAACAACACTTATTACCTATCAAATCTGTTGTATGATACACTTAGAGATATGAAAATTCACTAAAAACCTAAAAATGAAAGTAAACGTGAAAGAGACGGGATTGAGAAGATATCAAAACAGTTGTCACAGCCGAAAATAATTTTCAAGCTAAAACTTCCACCAAAATGAAAAAGGTAATAAGAAAAATACTTTAAAAATCTGATTGTCATTATTTTCTCATAACCTCCTTTACTGTGATAAAAAAAAAGCTAATAAAAGTGTAATATCCTTCACACCTTTATATCTACTCAGGATATGAAAGGGAATCGCTTTAAAGGCTCCAGTTGCATCCACTATGCCCTGATTGATTAACACGCACCTCTCTAGTCGGCGAAAGATGATTTCCCTCTTTCTAAAAAAAAAAAAAAAAAATACAGAGAGAAAGAGGTGGAAAGAGATGGAAACAGTTTTAATGTCGAATACGAAAAGTAGAGGTAACAGAAATTTTTATTCCAGGGGAAAGTGTTTATTTATTTATTTATTTGTTTGGTAAATTTCATGGCTAAGGTGGGTGATATATATATATATATATATATATATATATATATATATATATATATATATATATATATATATATATATATATATATATATATATATATATATATATATATATATATATATATACATGAATGTATGTATATGTGAGTATACGTCTTCCCAAGTCTAAGTAGATCATTCGAGAACCGAATATGTACCTCCTTCGCATTCAAAATATATTTGAAAACATCCCACAGGAAAATACTTCGGTAATACAAACATGCAAGATCATAATGCACCACTCAAACGAAAGAAAGTGATACTGAACAAATCCTCAGTATTAAGAAATCAATTTGAGATTAACTAGATTCCAAATCATTCGAAAACAACAGCTGGTATTTCTTTTACCTGCTGGTAAGTTGCTTGAATATATTTATTCATTTTACAATACCTCATGAATTTTGATGTACGAAAGGCAATAAGGCAATCTACAGTCAATGGACGGAAGACCTTGGTTAATGAGTGTAGTGAAAGCCTAATCGATCATCTTGTGAAAGCAGAGAAAGGCCCTAAAAACGGAGAAAGCAGTTTACAGACAATGGCAAACAGCTCAGCCTAATTAGTGAAAGGGGAAATGAAATTAGATT
>NC_089743.1:40306476-40321476 GCF_040412425.1 Macrobrachium rosenbergii
CTTAAAGACATCCCTTTTTGTGACGTCTACGAGCCTATGGTCATCGTACCAGCAACATCTCTGCTGAGTTCCCATCCGCCCTTCTGTGACGTCTTCAAGCCCAAGGTCATCGTGCCAGCATCATCCCTTCAGCTGAAACCCCAGCCACGAAAGGATAACTCACCAATTCACCATTTAAGTATTAAGATTGCTCTACCTTGCAACCTGTTCCCCCTATCTATAACTGCTTAGATTTATTTTGTTTGGTGCTGCGTTGAATGAGAGCAAAGGGGAAACATTTCATCTTCTTTGTAAATAAGGTTGTGAATAAATGTGTTGTAGTGCTGTGAGAGTTTCTTTTTATAATCATGTCCCATTTTCAGTTGCTGGTGTTGACACATTGTTTAGAGTTTGAAAGAATCTGGAACGATTTTTGGATCGTGACAATATATATATATATATATATATATATATATATATATATATATATATATATATAAAATACTGAAACTTTCTTGGTAAAAATAATAATTCCACAAGGATTTCCATTGTTACTAACACTGCTTACAACAACAACAACAACAACAACAACAATAATAATAATAATAATAATAAACAACCTTCTGAAAACACCACTTGATGGTGTATTCCTGTAATGCCCCACAAATCTAGATATAATTTCTTTGCCTTACCACGAAATAAATCTGGAAATCAATTGAAATTTCTGTTACATTCTTCCACAATTTATTAAGAGCCCTAGTCCATTAGCTATGGCAGGTCATATCACCAAATGGGTATCCTGAGACGCTAGTGGGCATTCCATTTATGACGGTACATTGTCTCGGGAGGGAGATAGGAAGCATAAGTGCAGTAGCTCCTATCTGGGCAAATCTGGGATGCGATTATTGGGGCTCCATTAACGATTGATACCAGTCACTGTCCAGGTTGTATGTATAGTATTGAGTTACCGGTAAGATTAAGTTATTGCTTCTGTTTAGGTAAATATAACTGGGTTTTCGTGACTTGGAGTATTTAAGACTTTGTTTATTTGTTTTGAAACTTGGATAAAATGCTTGAAGGAATAACTGTATAATATAAGAAGTCTGAAGTCGAATAGTTAGACGTCATTGTGGTTATAAGAAATATGACTCAAGGGATTAATCATTGAACCAGTATTTACGTTTTTAGATATTCTTGAGTATGTCTGCTGATTGTATTCATATGAATAAAGTTTTCAATTTGAATTTGAATATATGTAAAGTAAAACTGACTAGGACACACACACACACACACACACACGCATATATATATATATATATATATATATATATATATATATATATATATATATATATATATATATATATGTATATATATATATATATATATATATATACATATATATATATATATATATATATATATATATATATATATATATATATATATATATATATATATATATATATATGAGAGCCTCTTCCAGTTCTCAGTATGTTTCTACGGCTGAAGTTGCTATCAACATTTGATTTTACTAGAAAGACTAAAATACCCTTTTACCGAATATCTTTAATAACAATTACAAAATATAGCGAGCCTTTCGACGTCTGAGCATCAGAAAAAATATATATATTTATATTTTTCATTTCCGTTTGTACATCCCCATAGCTACATATCATTACTCATCAGGATAAATTCCGGAACAGATGGCCGAGCCAGTAGTTATAAAACGCTTGTGGAATGTTGTGCATTCCTCGGTAACCTAATCCCTTTAAGTGGACTCTCTCCAGCCACGGTTAAGACCGCTGGGACAGCCTGTCGGTAACCGGGATCATAGTTTGATGTAAATGTTATGGACATGTTACCAGAGAGTGGAGGAATATTTCGCAGCCTTTTAAGAATATTCAATTTCTTTTTATTTGTGGCCTTGTATCGGCTGATGGTTGGTTAAGCTGATATTTGACGAAGTAAGGTTCATAGTTACTTTTGCTTGTTTGATTAGTTTCCAGGTATACTTGAAGGTGGCGGTCAATGATAATTCTATTTCCTGCATTTGACCTCATAGTAGGCACATCAAAGTTGTATATTTCTAATTTACGATGTTGTATACGGTATAGCTACAATTAAATGGTTATTATGTGACCAAGGATTCATATTAAGTTATTATAAACCTTGTTATTTTTTGTAAAAAGATCTTTAACAGTAAGTCAAAACACAAGATCTCATTTTGTATAACTGTCAGACATTAAATCGTCAGAATGAAGATAAGTTTCACTCAAAATTATCAGAAATACTCTACAGCAAAAAAAGTTACTATATCTTCAGCAAAAAAAAATAAATATATATATATATATATATATTTTAGTGCCATTTTGAACTTGACCACGTACAATTTATAGTCGTGTTCTTAAAACAAAATGGAAAAACAAATAAAAACAAATATGAAATAACAAATGGAAGTCAATCTGGAGAAAATATTGTGCCACGAAAAATTTCAAAGAGAAAAAGGAACCGAATATTATTGTTCTCTCATGCAAACTACGATAAATTTTCTTGCCAATATATATTGTTACTGGTTATTTATAGCAGTTATTTTACAGTACTGTTCCAGAAAAAGTATGCACCAGTTTCTAGTGGGTTTGCATTTGAGAGAGAGACACACAGAGACAGACAGACAGACAGATACAAGCATATACAGAAATAAGGTCATCCACACTATAAGCAATAATTGTATCTATATAAGAGCACAAACATAAATCTTAGCAAAACAAGTGAATCAGAATAAGTAATAAAAGTGAATGATTGGTTTTTACTGCTTTGAGCAGTGGGAAACCTGTACATTCTTTTGTGCAATCCTCTATTAGGGAGGAAAAGGGGTCCAGTTAAAAATAAAAGAAAAAGGAAAGAAATATATGGGTGTTTATGTCTATGTCTATAAGCAATAGCAAAATGGAACGGTTTTAAGCGCGGTAGGTACGGCAATCCTGTATGATTCCCTTTGTATATCAATCCTTTGATATAATGAATTTGATATTAATGAGTTCATATATATATATATATATATATATATATATATATATATATATATATATATATATATATATATATATATATATATAATATATATATATAAAATTCATTTATATATATATATATATCAAAAGAAATTTATACAAAATTCATTTTACTTAAAGTTGAACTACACTCATATTCTCTGACCAAAGGCCACTGGAATTTTTATTCAGAAATAAGAAAATGAGCACTTCATTGGTGAAACATTTCCATTCTAGAGGGAATCTTTATCCAGTAGCGTGAGTATACAGCGCAATGAAATGCAATACAACACAATGCACAAAATGCAAAACAGATAATTACTTGTGAAGGTATACATTTAAAACAATATTCGCATTACATTTCTCACTGTTTATTTTCGCGACAAACGCGAAACGACAGAAGGATTTATAGGGATTTAAATCGGATTAAGAACGAAAGAGAAAGCTCTCGCCCTGCCCTCTCCAATGGGGATTTGGGGATTAAGCTCTTCATTCGAACTAAATACGTTTTTCCCTCAAAATAAAATGAAGCTGCATTTGCATTATATATTGAATTTGAAATGCTGAGTTGAGTTATATTCATTCCGCGCATTTGCAGGTAATTCTTCCGCATTTTTATAAATGCAAAACTGAAAACAGTGTATATGAGTATTCATACGCTTAAATTTATAGTAAATACATAAACAGTTTTTTTTTTTCTTCAAATATAAATATCACAGAAACACATAACGTAAAGTAACTTAGGATGTAAGTTAGGAAACGCAGAAAATGACAGTGAACAAGATTATTTGTCAAAATACCTCAGTTATATGAGATAGTCACTTCCAAAGTTTATCAAATACTTAAGTGGATAAACGAAAGCAGAATCTTAAACTGATTAACAGCCACTTTTCCAAAATATACCACTAACAACACTCTTTGATCACAACATCAGATTTCAGTTGCCTTCTATGAGTAAAGTTGCATGCCAATTCTCCCTTTATCTGTTATAGATATCGCATTATCTAATATGCTATTAATAAATGTATTCTCTTCAAAGATGTTAATTTCCTTACGTCGTCGTATTCATTCCTTTAAACATTTAAAGGGATGAAGATCACTAACAATATTCATGCATATCACACTGAAAGAAATTCCTGATGACTCCTTTTAACTGAAGCAGTTTCATCTCAGAGATAAACTGAAACTTTGTTTTGTTTGCAATTAAATCAGTAATTCGTCTTCTCAACGATCTCTTCCCACAGGCAGGGGAAGAATCTCCCTTGAGCTAAACTTGCTTGATTTATCAAGAGACTGAAGCTTTTACACATGTGAGTCTCCCTTCATTTTTAATTTCCCTTTCACGGCCTTCCTTGAGAGAGAGAGAGAGAGAGAGAGAGAGAGAGAGAGAGAGAGAGAGAGAGAGAGAGAGAGAGAGAGAGAGAGAGAGAGAAAGGAAGGAGGAGAGAGAGAGAGAGAGAGAGAGATAGAGAGAGAGAAAGAGAGAGAGAGAAGGAAGGAGTGGAGAGAAAGAGAGAGAGAAAGGGAAGGAAGGAGACAGAGAGAGAGAGAGAGAGAGAGAAGAAAAGGAAGGAAGGAGTGGAGAGAAAGAGAGAGAGAAAAGGAAGGAAGGAGTGGAGAGAAAGACAGAGAGGACGGAAGGAAGGAGAGAGAGAGAGAGAGAGAAGAGAGAGGGAATAAATCGCTACTGTAATAATTACTTTCTGAAAGTTGTCAAGAAAATAATAGTTTTCAACAGACGACGCTGTACCCATTTTCTGTATGTATTTTATTCTAATAAATTTACAGAACAAATATTGTTCAGTATAAAATTATAGAACAAATAAAATAAAATATAATAAAATAAAGATAATAAACCAAATATACCACAGACATTAACAGGGAAGTGATACTTAGCATAATGGCATACCAGAGAAATTTTTTATATTTAGAAAAATTCTTAATTTGATTAAATTTTTCAATAGAATTATTTGCCTTTGGGACACGATGGCTACTAACGATGGTTAATGGCAAAATTCCACTTTTCTAAATATATATCTTTTTTTATAATTGCCTTGCTAGATGGTTTTTGCAACAAGACAATTACTAAAATTTCGTTACTATCGACGTCGTTAGAAATTAGCGATACGAGGAAAATAAAAATATTACTGATGACTTGGAAAATTAAAAAGGTTCTTTTGCTGTAGATTGTCTTTTCCACACTGGTTGAACACGATAGCATCCGAATCGAGAGAGAGAGAGAGAGAGAGAGAGAGAGAGAGAGAGAGAGAGAGATAATAAGCCGTCTTATCTGAACGAGAAGACCACTACTTTTATAGATTACAACCGGAGTAGTACAGTACAGTAGAGGAGAATCCATTCACGTAACCGTCGATGAATGGAGCAGATAAGTCAGGCCTCCAGAATCCAGCAACGTCTCCTCCAGATATCTGGAATGAGAAACTCAGATTTGATCTTAAGTAGAATTTAAACGTCATTATCACGCAGTGCTCCCGAATTCCAGATTCCCAAAAGAGAAGATATGCCGTGGGAGGGATGAGAAAGTTAAATATATCATTATTATTATTATTATTATTATTATTATTATTATTATTATTATTATTATTATTATTATTATTATTATTATTATTATTTATTGTAAGAGGAAACGCTTCATAATTTTGTATTGAAAAATATACAAGACATTTCAGCTTTATCTAAAATTACAATACTATTCGACTTATCACGTATGCAAGCCCTACTGGATGATGATACGACTTACAAAAAACTAACAAAAAATCCCCTTGATCAAGTCATAAAAAATTTCAATGGCACAGTGAAAAATATCCTTAAAGATAAGAAAAGAACTAATAGGTCAGTTGTCAGTAAAATTTCCCTCTTTACCTTACTTGTACGGATTAGTAAAAACACAAAGAGAAAATAACCCTATGCGACCTATTATTAGTACTGTTGGCTCAATATCATATAAACTTTCGAAATATATTACCAAGCTCTTGTCTCCGTTACTTGGAACTATCTCCGATTCTCACGTGTATAATTGTCTAGATTTAGTTGATAAATTAAACAAAATCACTTTTTACCCCACTGATAGATTCGTTAGTTTTGATGTTTGTTCTCATTTTGCTAAAGTCCCTTTGGATTCTATTTTAGATTTTCTTAGTAATGAACTAATCCATCATGAATTACGTCTACCTGTAAGTCATATTATTTCACTCACTAGGTTGTGCATTTGTGATTGTAAGTTTATATTCAATGGTGCATTTTACCAACAAATATTTGGTATGGCAATGGGCAACCCTTTATCACCACTCCTCTCAAACTTGTACATGGAATTCTTTGAAAAACGATATTTACCTAATATCATTTATACTCTTTTAAAGTGGTATAGATATGTTGACGATATTTTAGCTGTTTTGCCTGCTGGTATTGATGTAAATGATTTACTCTGTAATTTGAATAACCAGGTACCATCCATTAGGTTTACTGTAGAATTAGAAAAAAAGACAACAGCCTCACTTTCTTAGATGTTTTAATACATAGAGAACCTTTTCAATGCAAATTCAGTATTTACAGGAAACCAACCAACAACCTAACTTATGTCCATTTTTATTCAGGCCATCACCTTAACATCAAAATATCAATATTTTCTTCCATGTTTTTACGAGCTTTGCGCATTGTCAGTCGCCAGTATTTGGATCAAGAAAATGAATACATAAGAAAAATAGGGATAGATTTATGTTATTTCTGTTCCACACGTGATTGTGTGTTGATTATTGCTATGCTATTCACTCAGAAGGGCTAGTTTGAATGAAATGCTGTCAATTGGGTCATTGCTGAGACGGTAAATTGGGGAAAACACGCTGGTATGCAAGCAGATAGCTTGCCCAGGTAATTCCTTGGGTGCAGTTGCCCTCAGGTTCCATCTTCTTTTATCACTTGTATGGCCTAGTGGGCAGCGCCCTTGCCTTTCAATTGAAAGACCTGAGCTCGATCCTGATGTGAGGCAGAAATTTAGTTCTGTTCCACACGTGATTGTGCGTTGATTATTTCTATATATATATATATATATGATTATTTATATATATATATATATATATATATATATATATATATATATATATATATATATATATATATACATACATATATATATATATCAAAAAAAAAAATATATATATATATATATATATATATATATATATATATATATATATATATATATATATATATATATGTATATATATGTGTGTGTGTGTGTGTGTGTGTGTGTGTGTGTGTGTGTGTGCGCGCGCATGCGTACGTATTTTTGCAAATATTTAAGCATCAAATCTGACCATATAGTAATTTATGATTTTATATCCAGTCGTTCAAAATAAGAAGAAAATATATACACACGTATCTAAAATATATATAAATACTTCGCGTATGATTCCGTTCCACGAGGCTTTTATTGTATTGGCCTTGTGTCAATTGACTTTCTCAGTTACCTATGAATAAATTGAAGCAAATCCCGATGGGGGTTTCCGAGAGAGAGAGAGAGAGAGAGAGAGAGAGAGAGAGAGAGAGAGAGAGAGAGAGAGAAGAGAGACTGCATAGGAGATTCCGATGGAATGTAATCCCCACTCTCTTTGTTTTTTTTTTTATTAACCCTTTTTCATTTAATCCTCGCTCTGCCCTTACAATAGTGTATATGTGGTATATCCTTATGATTAGAAGACTCTCATTCACATATATGACATAACATATTACCATAATTAACCAGTTAACATCTATGTTTCATGCTTTTTAGAAGCTATCATAACTTGAAGATGTCTCCTAAAATACCCAGATAATGACAAGGAATACGATGATTATAATGCCTCTCAGATAATGAATCCTTTCTTTCTAATCCCACAGGTGCATTATCTTCCCCCGCTCCCCCCCAGGAAACTTCTTGGAATGGGGAATCTTAATGAAGTCTCAGTTCCACTTCAGATTATACCCTAATTCCTCCTGAATCCTTGCATTAGGAATCGCAAAGGAATTCTGGAGACACGAGGTATCTGCTCGATTCGCTGACAGCAGGATTAATGGATCACTCCACAATTTCTGGAGTAAGTTACCATTCACTCCATTTATAAACTCCTTGATTTCCTCACTCAGGAAATTTCATTATCACTCAGTTTTTCCTCAAGTCTTCTTCTGGAATCTTACCCATATTACTAACAAGTGGAGTACTGTTTTCACTTCTTCAAATATTTGAAAAAGTTAAATAACTTCATTGGAAAAATTAAGATTTTATTGCAAACGTTTGAGATAATTAAATAACTTTATCACTCAGCTCCATTATGATTTCTATATGAAACTAACTAGTGGAGTACTGTTTTCACTTCTACAAACATGGAAGAAAACTGAATAACTCCATTAGGAAAATGATTATTCAAATTCACGAATATTACGATGCTCCTCTTGCAATGAACTGAATTCAACTTCCCGCAAGACGACACAAACCAGATCTTGAATTCATCCCAAAGGGATTCTGGAATACAAGGGGTCTTGCTGCAATAATGTCCAATGTATGCCCCTGGAAGGTGAAAAATACCTGTGTGGACTGTAATAGTCCAATCACCTGGGACTTGTTATTCCCTGTTTGTGAGCTCAGTGAAGCTAAAGGAAAATTAGAATTATTAATGTAGCATTTGTCATTATATAACACCTTCATCGTTGTTAATGATTTTATTTTCGTCTTGATAATCAGTAACATAATTATAACCAATGACTTGATAATTAATTCATGATTATGAGCATCGTCTGGAGTGAAAAAATTGATGTTACTGTATCACTGTTTTACTCTCGGTTGGCACGCTGTTGGCCCAGCGTTCGACTCTCCGACCGGCCAATGAAGAATTAGAGGAATTTATTCTGGTGATAGAAATTCATTTCTCGTCATAACGTGGTTCGGATTCCACAATAAGCTGTAGGTCCCGTTGCTAGGTAACCAGTTGGTTCTTAGCCACGTGAAATAAATCTAATCCTTCGGGCCAGCCCTAGGAGAGCTGTTAATCAGCTCACTGGTCTGGTTAAACTATGATATACTTAACTATTTTTTAACCCATATTTATCATAGTGAATATAGGAAAACTCATTTCTTGAGAGTTTTTCCCCTTTTGGTTTGTTTTCAGCTGTTTTATTAGCCAGTCGGACAGCCTAAACTTGTAATGATGGTGGTTTTCAAAGAAGACACATCTTATAGATTTCTTGGTTTTATTATGAAAATAGCAACACGGGGATCTGATCGGGCAGAGTGTCCCCTGGATCTCTCTCTCTCATTCACACATCTGGCACACTTATATGGAACCAAGGAAGATAGGGTTACCAAGTATTGCGTTATCAGTTAGAATAGCATTACCTTTATACCAAAAGTGATATAAACATAGATACCACATGATGAAAAAATATATACTCTGAAATTAGTTATATATTTCTCATATTCGAAAGATAACATAACAGCACTACTTTACATACGAGTGCACTTCCGGTCATGTGACCATTGAAGGGTTTCACACTCCTTGTCGTTATGCCAAAGTTGAGTCGTGAGAGCGCGAGGGCGAACGTCCGAAGAAGGACTGTGTACTTGGCAGAAATTATGTCGCTGTGTACAGCTAAGTTTACAACATTCCTTCCATTAAGCAGAAAAATACCAACGTCCTCATTTTAGAACAGAAAACAAGCTCTCGAGGACCACTTCACTCCTTGTTTCAGGACACCTGCTTTTGAGTGTTATGATGAAAATATTCTCTGAATATTAAGAATTGATTTTATAGTTACAAACTAACCTTTTTCTGTGCAGGGCCAATATGTCTAAAGAGAATCTGAACGTAATTGACATTACTGTAGTACTATTTTACCATATTTACTATGGTGAATATGTTTAAAAACTACCGTTTCTTAAGAGTTTTTTCCTCTTACGTTTTTGTCTTCAAATCCGTTCTATTTACGCTCAGACAGACCAGACTAACCTTTTGCTATGCAGTCGCCAATAAGTCTAAAGAGAATCTGGACGTAATTGATAATACTGGATTACTATTTTACCCATATTTGCTATTGTGAATATGGGTAAAACTATTCTTTTTTTTTTAGTGTTGTCCCCTTATGTTTTGTCTTCATATCTATGTTTTATTTATTCATTGAATGATTTATCATTGTATTTAATCTCCTTGTCAGGTACTTAATCATAAACATATGGATTAAAAGGAATAATTTATGACTATATTCAATATCTTTGTCAAGTACCTTAATTATAAATATGAGGATTAAAACCCCTTGTCTCTCGTTTCACATCTTGAAAGATTAATTTACTTTCTTAAGGAAAGGGTTATTGGGTAAGACTGTGAAGAAATGAATATTGTTATTATCATTATTCAGAAAATGAACTCTATTCATATGGAGCAATCCCACAGGGACATTGACTTGAAATTCAAGTTTCCAAAGAATATGGTGTTCATCAGAAAGAAGTAAGAGGAAGTAAAGGGAAATGCAGAAGGAAGAGAGCTCAGTTATTAAAAAAAGAGTAATACATTAACAAATTAATTAACAGCTAAAAATGTAAGCAAATGATTAAAATGCAATGAGAATTGAATTAGGGTAATATCTGCGTTCCTTAGGAAACTAACACCTATATCAGTACTGACATCTGAACATCACATAATTTTCACTTATCTCCAATATTCGTTTTCCTCCTGGAGAGTCGTGTAAGGTTTCGACAACTAATTAACCTTAATTAAGCGCTGCATTCCTACTCTCCGGTAACCTCAGTCTATATTACAGCTCACTGAACTCCAAGAGAAATTGGACGCCGTTGTAAATGAGGATTTACCGTAATTAATTCACTCTTGAGACAGTTATGCGAAGAGTTTGCGACTGGGGACAATTTTTCAAAGAGAATTGTTAAGTATTTCGAGAAAGGGTGGTAATGTGTTCAGATGTTTATGTACATGGGACTGAAAATGTACTTACGTTAATTGAATGATATCACTGCCAACTATATCAAATTCCCAATTTAAAAGGAATTAAATCATTTGCTTTTATTGTGATAATTTTTTTTTTTTTTTGTATTCTTGCCTAAAAATATTAAGATAATTTAACGTAACTCCAAGATAGGATTAAAAACCTGAACCTTTTATTAAGCTGCTTTTTTCCCTTTTTAGCTTCAGGAGAAGTCATATATATACATACATATATACATACATACATATACACATATATGTATATATATAAAATGTGTGTGTATGTGTGTGTGCGTATATAAAGACATTGAAATATAATGAATAATTACAGGTTAGACTTACTAAAAAGATCATTTTAAACAGGCAGCTGAAACACTTGATGTTTACCCTAATGTGGAAACAGGAAATGAATGAAAGGCTTAAATAAATATTTGTTGTGCAGTTTTCTTCTTCAACGGGGAATCTGTTGGAGTTCTTGAATAAATATCGTAAGATATATATGAAAGTACTCTTAAAGAGAAAAGGTAGACGGTGAAGACACTAGAGAGTAGATAATTCTGAAACTTTCTTACTTTATTTATTAGTTCTGTTGTGTAGTAAACCTTATATTAGACTCTAAGTACAGCAGATAAACAAGGACACAGTGCTTTATAAGGCACGATCTTAAGAATTTGCATTGCAGTAGTGTCTAAATACAGAGCAAGCATAACAGCCTCACGAATTCTACAAGCAAAAACGTCAGTGTTTTCAGTGCTGCATTAGATGGGAAGCACTGCAGCAGTATCTAAATACAGTGCAAGCAAAATAGCCTCACCGATTTATCAAGAACAAAAGTCAGTGCTTTCATTGCTTCATTAGGTGGGAAGCATTGCAGTAGTGTCTAAATACAGCACAAGCATAATAACCTCGTGAATTTCTGAAGCAAAAACGTCAATGTTTTCATTGCTACATTAAATAAGAAGCATAGCAGCGGTGTCTAAATACAGTACACGCATGGTATCACGAATTTCTCAAGCACGAACATCAATGCTTTCACTGATACTTTTGACGGGAAGCATTGCAGTAGTGTCTAAATACAGTGCAAGCATAATAACTTCGCAAATTTCTCAAGCAATACGTCAATGCTTTCATTGCTGCACTAGATAGGAAACAGATTAAATTAGTTACTAAAGCTAAAAATGAATCGACGTCACAATGACTTCGTAAATTGATCATTCATTCTTTTTTTTATTGCTACCGAAGTTATTTTGTAACCAAAAGGCCAAGATAATGGATCTCAGAGGCAAACTAAAATTACCAAAAATTTGAAGACACTCGTTAGAGCAGCTACCTTAAATGACTACTCTTTATCCTAAAATAATGAAAATTTAGGAAATGTTGAACTTTAAAATAACAGAAGGAGAATAATAATCGGCTACTTTAAACAAGCAATAACCTTAGGTTACTTAACAATTCAAATTCCTATGTGACAAGTCATTAAATCTCTGACACTATATGTGTATATATATATATATATATATATATATATATATATATATATATATATATATATATATATGTATATATATATTATATATTATATAGCTCTATGACGGGGGTAACGAGGAAACTACAGTGCATTTTCATGTTTATTGTGCAGACGTTTCACAACACATCTCATTGCATTTTCAAGGTTGTAAAAATGTGAACACCATATACTCGTAATAACTCTTAGAATATTTTGACAAAAATATAGATTTATATAATTTACATCCCTAGTAAAAGTAAAATATAACAGATATGAAATTGCAAAAACCACAGCAGAATACAAAGAGATATAATAAAAAACCTAAAGAACGTAAAAAAAAAAATATAAATATATATATATATATATATATATATATATATATATATATATATATATATATATATATATATATATATATATATATATATATATATATATATATATATATATATATATAACGTAAAATAACCTTGATATCACTGGTTACATCAATATATTTTAAAGTGAGACAAAATAAAAAAAAACAGTAAAAACCAGCGGTAATAAAAGAAAATTAAAGATCAAAATAAAATTAAAACAAAAACACTACGGCGTAAAACACCCACCCAGCGGGCTGCTTCAAAGAGAAACTCAAAACAGAAGAACCTTCGGAGACCGAGAAACGAAAGACGAAGTACAACGGGCTATTACGTAATGTACAGTTGGATGGAACTAGCTTTTTTATCATTATGGACTTCAAGACTTGAAGTTCGTTTTCATTTTGTACGTGTCCTATAATTTGGAAATCTTTGACCTGTATGTGAGTTTTACAGATCTTTGAATGATTCCAAATATTTGATTGTTCTGGATTGGACAGTCTACTCCCTGTCCTAAAACTTACCCCTCTATGAGAGTCCCAGGGTACTTTTAGTAGCCTTTTTATATGTCCCACATAGGTCCCTCGACTACTTCTAGGGCAAATATATTTGTATACAACGTTGGATGCAAACATTGGAATAAGCTTGTCTTTGTATCTGAACAGAGAACCAATGGTGACTAGGTTCTTAGGAATAGTTTCAAGTTTAGAGCTTGTAACTCCTTGTGTATTATATCAATTAGCTTTTTCCTGAAATTGTCATCATGTAGAAAAGGAAAACTCGCATACATTTTTAGTTTGGGAACAGTGCTGATAGAGACAGGAGGTAACATTTTCCGGTTGAGTATTTTATTCAAGAACCTGAGAAAGAATTTACGAGGAAATCAATTGTTTTCAAAATAATCACCTAATTTAATGATTTCGTCGTGGAAACTCAACCAGGAAGATGTGGAGGAGAGTGACAATCGAGTTCAACTTAAAATCAAAATAGCACGAACTATAAAAATTCATTCCTAGACCCGTGAGCGTTCCTTTGCGGTAAATGCTGACGCTTTTCTGGAGTTCGCCAATTCCCAGCACCCTAATATAAAATTTACCAGGAAAGAGAGTCGGAAAATAAACTTCCATTCTTGGATGTGTTGGTTTCTAGGAGCGACCAAGGTTTTAGTACGGGCATTTACCGCAAAACGTTAAGTATACCTTAGTTTGACCAGACCACTGAGCTGATTAACAGCTCTCCTAGGGCTGGCCCGAAGGATTAGTCTTATTTTACGTGGCCAAGAACCAATTGGTTACTTAGCAACGGGACCTACAGCTTATTGTGGAATCCGAACCACATTATAGCGAGAAATGAATTTCACGGGTCTAGGAA
The DNA here is from genome assembly GCF_040412425.1 of Macrobrachium rosenbergii. Taxonomy (NCBI): domain Eukaryota; kingdom Metazoa; phylum Arthropoda; class Malacostraca; order Decapoda; family Palaemonidae; genus Macrobrachium; species Macrobrachium rosenbergii. Next base: position 40,320,728 of record NC_089743.1, read on the forward strand.
TGAATTTTTATAGTTCGTGCTATTTTAACTTGAAACCTGTCCAGGTGAAGCAAAAATATAAATTAATATTAGTCAAGGAGCTACCTGTTCCATGGCTATCTAAAAAAGACAACGTACCTGTATAAAGACACATAAAACACATGACCAGAATTAAATAATGACCAGTTTATGCATGATAGATTCTCCAATTTTAGATTTGACTACGACTCAAACCGAATGAAAAGTCGGTAAAAAAATGAATTAAAACTGGAAGTTTTTTCCACTTTGTAATCGAGTCCTATCCCTGCATCTGGCGTTTATAAGATCTCTCTCTCTCTCTCTCTCTCTCTCTCTCTCTCTCTCTCTCTCTCTCTCTCTCTCTCTCTCTCTCTCTCTCTGCAGATGTGAATGACTGTTGCTGCCCATATAATATTATCCATTCTAGTCTCTTGTCCATATGAGCCTCACTTTCATGATGCATAGACGCTACATGATTATATTACATTGTGGATGATCTTGTGCTCGATAAAAGCTCTTTGTATTTTGTATTATAATTTAGACTTTTCTGTGGCAGTAAACAATTTTATAAATTAATCGCACAGTATGAATATTTCCTCTCATGGAAACGACCGTGATAAGGGGTACATCAGAAACAGGTGTATCAACAAATCAAGCGACCATGTACTCAGTTACTAACGAGGGTTTTTCTCCCTGACGCTGTGTGTACGTTTCGCCTAAGTAGCTTCCTTATAGGACAGAGCTTTAAGCAA
>NC_089743.1:40326476-40376476 GCF_040412425.1 Macrobrachium rosenbergii
AGGTACTTTGATTTAGTTACAATAATAATAATAATAATAATAATAATAATAATAATAATAATAAAATAATAATAATAATAATAATAATAATTGAGAAAGCTCCTCTTTTGGAGGGTATAGCTATAATAATAATAATAATAATTTTTGGAGGGTTGATAATAATAATAATAATAATAATAACAACAATAATAATAATAATAGATTAGAAAGTGTCCTTCTTTTAAGGGCAGTACTACTGGAGAAAATTCCTATTGAACCAGCAATTTTTTTCAATAATAATAATAATAATAATAATAATAATAATAATAATAATAATAATAATAATAATAAATGGTAGGCAGGCAAAAATTATTAGTTAAATTTATGCCAAATTATTTTAATAAGAAAAGAAAGCTGATTAATGCTTAAGTTAACTTTGACAAATGCCAGAACTTCTCAATATGAGAAAAATGACCTTTGTGTATAATGGGATATATCCCCATTTCAGAAAACCTCCAACTTTTCGAGAATATTAATTGCCATTTAAAGTATGCTCTGCCTCAGAATTCACCTATAAATTTGTAATATTTTCACCTCAGCTGTTCTGTGAAATCTACCTTTGCAAGAATTTTACCCCAAAATTCATGGCTTCCTGATCCTAAATGGAGCGTCCGAAATCACGTTCACACTTTCCCGGCTCAATATGTCGTCAGCGAATGTATAAAATTGATCTCAACATGGCAGGAACAGAGACGAATCTTGTTGCCAGCGGATGCATTTGCATTTGTCAGTGTCTGGCTTAGAGTTTTCTGAGAGAGAGAGAGAGAGAGAGAGAGAGAGAGAGAGAGAGAGAGAGAGAGAGAGAAAGAGAGAGATTTTTGTTGCTTCGTCCCCTTAAGCTCCGTAAACTCTTGTGAGATCCACCGTGTTGTTTACATTAATATTTTGCTATCGTGGAATATTTGTTTTTCGGTACTAAAAGAGATGGTCAAGACGGGAAGTCCCTTCCTTGGGGACTTTACATACCGCGCAGTCAGAGGGACCGGTCCTCCTCTGGAGGAGAGAAAATTTAACTGATGAGATATATATAGCTATATATATATATATATATATATATATATATATATATATATATATATATATATATATATATATATATATATATATATAAATATATATATATATCATATAATATATATATATATATATCAAGTACCTGGTTGTTGCAAGTACAACTAATCACAGAATTCAAATTTTACCTCACTTCAGCCAGATACCTGAATTCTCATAATAATAAAATTACAACTGAGTACTCTTAAGGCAACAGTGAGCCTTAAAAAACTTATTAATCACATGAAAAATCAGACTAATTTTATCAAAATAAGTGTGAGATATCAACATTTAAACAAGAAATATACTAAAGTAAAAGGGCATCACTCCTTCAAACAAATTTTACTGTTTTCCTGGTCTTAATTCACTTCAGCAAAACTAAAGGAACAAAATATGTTTATCACTTTGCCTTATGCACACAATTAATCCTACTCACTGGCGGTCAGTAAATGAAACACTGTTTTTAAAAATTTTAAATACAAAAATTTATTTTTAAATTCAAAATTTATAATTAGAATTCAAAATCTGAAAAAAATTTATTATTACTTGAAACAACACAAAATTGAATTAATTCTTGAGTTAAAATTCAAATGTTAATTTATCAAGAAATTGAGTCAATCAAGCAAAACTTAAACTATTCAGAAATAATTCAGATTTGAAAAGGAAATCTACACAGTAAAAATTAGATCAAGTAATGCAATGTAAAATTATCAAGAAATACATAAAATGCTAAGTAAATAAATGTTAAATCACCCCTACATAAAAGGTGAAAAATTAAGATATTGCAAACACAAGAACACAAAAATACACAAAAGATTTACCAAAAACAATTTCACTAAGGCAAAAACTCCTTAATATACCCTATTATACCATGGTAATAATAAGTAAAATTCACTTTACCTTACACAAGCTTGTGAAAACTTTCACAAAATTTACTCCAAATGTAGCTGCGCGAGATCCACAAAACACACTTTAATAGTTGCCATTACAAATATATACACTTTTACTACTATCAGACCTAAAGAGCTAAGATTAACATCAATGACCACACAAATATTTTATGTTAATAACCTCTCTCTTTTGAAGAAAGAGAGAGAGGGAACCATGAAAGGTCTCTGAAATCAGAAAGAGCAAATTTTTAGGATTTCAACAAGAAGCAAAACCCCCATAGAATTATGTCATTACATTTTGAGAACGAGATACAAGAGAAATTTCTGGATAAGGAAGATGACGTCACTTCCTGAGTAAAACGTTTTGAACTGCAACCTTAAAAAACATGACGTAATTGATTGAGACATGTGCTTTTACTCTCAAAAAGACATACGTGACTCAAACAGAAAACCGTATGGGACGCAATCCGAAAAATACATGTAACATAGTGAAATCATTCATCTTTTTCTCACATGGGACAAAAATCTTACATGACTCGATTGTTATCTCTCGCTTGTCAATGATTAACTCAAAACAAAGTGCTGGCTTATCTTAACAGATGATGGCTGAACAAAAACACAACATCTGGCCTAATTCGAATCTCTCTTTCTCTCACTACGTCTTATTAAAAGCGCATTATTAATTCTTGGGAGACTGACATTACAAAGACATTCACACACAGCTAATACTAATATACAGAATACATGACAACTAGAACAGTAAATCCATCAAAATCATGGAATGATATTCATATTACAAAGCAATGTCTTGAAATATATATATATATATATATATATATATATATATATATATATATATATATATATATATATATATATATATATATATATATATATATGTATATATATATATATATATTATATATATATATATATATATATATATCATATATATATACAAATATGTTTATCTATATAACAAAAATTATATATCAAACAGAGATTCAAAATAAAATATATACGTTACAACAGATACAGAAAGAGTTCCGCTTCAAGAGTAGCGTACAAAATAATTATCGTTTGTATGCCTTACAATGTAATGATTTCTTCAATGAAGGACCGTTGTTGTATTAAATAAATAAATAGTTTTTTATCTATGTACACATTAGATTTATATCTATGTGTACATTAGCTTTATATATATTTACATTCCCTGTCCTTTCGTGTATACTCTTTTGCTGAACAAATATTATCACCCTCCGAATTTATTTGGCATAAACACTTTTCAATGCAATAGTTACTATACTTATACTTTTCTTTGACTGGGTCGAAACCTACTTAAATAAGTTATTGCAATATTGTCCTGTGTTCCAGTTACGAGTATCGTTTATGTAAACGATAATCTTTTATTGTCATATAATGAAATATCATTATTTTACATAGATCATTACAATAAATAAATCTTTCGAATATTTTTGTTTTCCAAATGGCTCTTTCTGAAGTGGTTAATTTGTGTCATTATCTAAAATAGATTTCGCGCTTCATTTTCTTTTTTTTTTTTTTTGAATGGGGTAAATGGAAACTAGCACTTATTACGAATTAAGTAAGCGAATGAAAGGATGATTAAATACCAAAATAGATAAGTACATGGATAAATGGATAAATGGATAGGTAGATGAATAGATAAATAACAATTAGATAAAAAATAAATTAGTAAATAATTATTAGATGAATAATAAATACTTAAATAAATATATAAATAAATAAATAATGACTAATTAAATATACAAATACGTAATAAATAGATAAAGACCTAAAAAAATGATCAATACACGAATATGAATAGATAATATATAGATAAATAAGAAACATATAAATAAATTAATAAATAGATAAACCAACGAAGGTAAATAAATAAGTAAATAAAAGTAAAAATAAATAGATATTCAGACAGAAAGAACGAAAGAAAATAAATTTATTTCACAAAACAGAGTTCCAAACAGATTCTGCTAACACGTTGCCATCTCCAAGAATTTCAAATTCTCAGTTCCCCTTCCAGTACCGAAATCTACCTCCGCAAAACAGACCTTCATCAGACCTTTCTTAAGGTCAAAAAATGTCAAACGAGGCAATACAAGCATCACACCTTCTCCTCTGCCGAGACATTATGCAAATGACCAAAAGGAAAATGAGAAGAGGGCGCTAAACAGAATAGCTAAATATATGCGCAGAGTCGAATTGAGTTTCCAAAGATATCTTCACGGTGAAATGCTCCCCCCCCCCCCACCTCTCCCTACCTCCCCTCTTCAAATGAAGGAACTTCAACTCCATTTAACTTATTTGACTTCCTTTCGAACATTTACATGGAATTACTATTAATCAAAATGTGTCGGGGTGCGTAGGGGAAGGAGGAGGTTACTATTACAGAGTATTGGGGAAGTGGTTTTAACTTTAAGGAGGGGGTTTGATAAGGTGAAATGCCCAGGAATGTTTATGATTTTTAATTATAATATTTATATATTTATATATATATATCATTCTTGTATATATATATATATATATATATATATATATATATATATATATATATATATATATATATATATATATATATATATATATATACACTCTAAACGAAGACAATTCTAATGGCAGTTTTTTTTTTTGAAGTTTTAATCTAAATACATTTCTTTTCATAGTATGTTTAAAATACTTGAATCCCTACAGACTTTTTAAGAGAAGAGTTCATTTTTCTTAATTCCAGCCACTAAATGATTGACATATATTACTTCCATGATCATCTATTTAAAACAATAACTTTGACTATAAAGTTACTAATGACACAAATAACGATTGATCTAATTTATAATTAATAGTAAATGCCAGATAACTTGAAACTGAATTAAATAATATTTTATATTCGTGAACAAAGTAATACAATATTACGGTAAGAAATTGAGAAATAACTTGAAAACTAAAACAAATCTTTGTACGAATACACACACATACACGTACACATCCACACACACATGACAACCAAATTTTGTTAAAACACCTTTCTAAGAACCACAAACTGATCATTTGTACAAACACACATACATACGCATTCACAGCTACACACACACACACACACACACACACACACACACACACACACACACACACACACACACACACACACACGAGTATCAAAATTTGCTAAAATATTAGTTTAGGAACCACAAAACAAATGAGCAAAATCTCTTGGAAATTCTAAATCTAAAAACAAGAAGGTTATGGCAGGATTTTGTGGTATATGACCGCCCCTCGACTTCCACTGAAGACTTTTTATAATAATGAACGATATCTTACCAGATTAATTAGACCTCCCCTGCTTCTGACTCTGCTGCTGGTCCAGTTAAGCGATTTTTTTTAAACTTCCAAATAACTCGACCTTTTAAGCAATTGCTCGGTGCAATGAGAAAAGAATGGGTCCCGTTTCCTGTTTTAGGGTTTTTTTCTAAATAATTTTCCCATACTGTATTTTGCTTACGAGGTCGTGCATTTGCATGGATGTATGCAACAGATAAGAAATGACTGACAGCTGATTCATTTAATAATTATTATTTTTAGTCGGACGATGAACCCTATTCATATGGAACAAGCCCACAGTGCCCATTGAATTGAAATTCAAGCTCCCAAAGATTATGGCGTTCATTAGAAAGAAGTTACAGACGGTAATGGGAATTATAGAAAGAAGAGATCGTTTATCATAAAAGAAAAACGAATGTAATAAATTAATAAATAAAGAGATAATAATGTCAGTGAATAAAATACAAGGAGAGATTGCTGGATGTTTTGACTCTGAGCGACGCCAATATGAAAGGTTATATAGTCAGAATTGCTGTAGCAATTTTTATTTTATTGAATAAGTATTACGTTTATTATCAACCTCAAAAGCCTATATACAGGCACAAAACTATCATTGCAGCTTGATCAGAAATGCTAATAATTATGGAATAACTACTCATTAACGTCGGCCATACTAGATTTGGCCCTCTGGCGGTGATGGCCCGAACTTTTAGGAGGGGCACCAGGCCTAAATTTCTTTTCTAATTGCCTAAGTTTGCCAAAAAAACATTCAAACCTTGATATTTGTAAGTTGGGAAATGTGAACAAAAATATATATTGGAATGTAAGTATATAAATCTTTTATATAATTGTTTGGAATCCAGTGACATTCACACTAACATTAGCTATGTTATTTTGGCTAATTTATCATGAAGGGTATCTCAGATAACATTGATATTTCACACGAATCTTTATAAAAATGCATAAACCATTCAATAACTGTTACGTTTCATTATGGAGAGAGAGAGAGAGAGAGAGAGAGAGAGAGAGAGAGAGAGAGAGAGAGAGAGAGAGACTACCCCTCGAGTGTTGTCAGAAAAGAATTGTCCATGTACCTACTTCGGTAACTTTTCGAAATCTCAAGATCCTACTCGACCTTTCACCTGTATTTACCTTTGATTTTTAACCGGAAGCCTTAGCAAACTCTTCTTCATTATGACATCGAATGATTTGAAACTATTTAATCTCGTTATTATCTAAATTACTAGTTTTTTTTATAATCTTACAGGAATTTTTTCTTACTAAATCATAGTTCATTCCTGAACAGGATTTTTCCGTAAGTTGTAGATTCCTCGTGGGAATAATTAAAAAAAAGTTATTTATCAAAATATATTTGAAAGGCAGAATACTTTGTAAGCATTTCAGTTGCTGGTTTAATCCAAAGAGAGAGATGTATATGGGATCATATATACAATTTCAAAATCGTTATCTAAGTGATATATAGCAGAGTCACAGTTGAATGTAGGCCTAAACGTTAGTGAAACTGAGAATGTAAATGGAATCTAAAGCACTGCCTCAAAATTGTTATCAAAATGACACACAGGAGACACTAGCTGATCCAGAAAAATTTCATGGGAGGGGCACAAATTTTCATGTTATATATATATATATATATATATATATATATATATATATATATATATATATATATATATATATATATATAATATATATGTATATATATATATTATATATATATATATATATATATATATATATATATATATATATATATATATATATATATATATTATATATATATATATATATATATATATATATATATATATATATATATATATATATATATATATATATATATATTATATATTTTAAAGTCTGTTGACAAACTATGTGCTGGCCTGTCAGAAGTATTCGTACATCCGGGCAGGTGCATTTGTGTTGACATTGGATGTTTCCACAGTTAGACACAGCAGGTATCTGACGCATTCAATTGTGTTTTTTGGTCATGGCCTAAGCGAATGGAGACAGTGTGACAGATGGATGGAAGCATTGTGATCCTCCGAACATTAAACTGGTGTCGTCACGCTTCCGGGGAGTTATTAAGTGAGTGTGCATGTGTATGCCCTCTCTAATTGTATACTATGAAAGGAACATACGATGGCTATGGGACTTCGATTTGCAGCTGGGTATGATTTGCTTGTTGTACAGTGATAATGGATAAGAATCGCCACTGTGAGATTCATTATTTGCGGCCACAGAAAATAAGCAAGATAACTCATTAACAAATATCTTTTCCAGATATTATGTGGAAATACCCTGTAAGTGGTGCAGTGAAATTCCTCTGTTTCTTCATTATGCATTTCCGTTCTGTTCTCCATTGTGCATTTTTCCATTTGATTATTGATTTCTTTAAACACCATTTCAGGTTTTTCTATATGATATGATTCTTTTAACAGGAATTCTGGGTTCGTCCCGTGAGGACGAAAATATTGGTCTAGAATAATTATGACCTTTTTACTTTGTTTGGTGACCAGGGTGTTAGTCACTAGTATTGATTGGTTTAGAATCATTAATTCTGACTAATTGTTAATCAGAATTTCCTCTAGTTATGATTTGCATTTGTAGAGGGTGTGAATCACTCCATTTCATGACCATAGCTTTTGCTGCATTACTTTCGTTAAATTTGCAAATAAAGTCTAGTTTTGTATCTGGGTGGTTAATTCCAGTAGGCCTTTGTCTGAGGTTGGGTAGAGGGAGAGGAGTCCACGAGGGAGAAGGAATGTGCTGACCCAACGCTGGGCCATTGCTACCCAAGAGTCTTAGGGATGTAAGATAATATGATGCTATTCTTAAAACAGATGCCGTAAGAGACTGACTGACCTTGTGGAAGGTCATAACATATGTATATATCCTTTATTTCTTTAGTCTATTTTTTATTTTTTTCCATTTTTATATTTCTTATTTATGTTATTATCTAAATCTTCAATATTTTAATTTTATCATTATTTTTCATGGGGGCACGTGCCCAGGTGGTCGCCACCCCGCCCCCCCCCTGGTTCCGCTAGTGCCGGAGCGCTATCACATGAATGAAAGTGAGAACATCTATGGAATCACAAGTACCACTTCAGAACCGTTGTTAAAATTACACATACGAGAACCATAGCTGAATATAGATCTGAAAGTAGGTCTAAAAGTGAAATTTAGGACGTATATGGGATCAAAATCGTTATTGCAGTGATACATAGGAGAGCCACTGCTAAATATAAGTCTAAATATAGGTCTGAATATAGGTCTGAATATAGGCCTAAACATTAGTGAAACTGAGGAAGTTTATGCATCAGATATACAATCGCAAAATCGCTAACAAAATTATACACAGGAGAGCTACGGCTGAATATAGGTCTAAGTATAAGTCTAATTATAGGTCTGAATATAGGCCTAAACACTAATGAAACTGAGAACGTATATGTTATCAAATGTACCACTTCATTATCACAGAGACTTACGAAAGCCACAGTTGAATATAGGCCTAAACGTTAACAAAATATAACTAAAAATCAAGCGTAAGTCGAGGAACAAGTAATTCCATCCAAGAATTTCATAAGAAAAATCTAAAGCCCCTTTTTCTGTCTAGAACATACTCCCAGTGAATAATTACCAGCCTCATATAGCACTAGGCTCTACGGATTTATTCATCAACATTACGGGGTATTACGGCTGGCGTAATTAATTCCTCACCAGCCATAATTTCCTCATTATTACCCTACTTGTGTTTTTGTTTATGCGAATGTGTTTTCTGATTAATGGGGAACCTCATTAAGAATGGTTTGATGAGTATGGGGCTAAATATGCGGACTAAGTAATCAATATTTTTTCGGTAAGGTAAAACCACTCAACGTAAGGAATTGTGTTAAGAGAGTAATAATTTCATTAATATTCCCACATCAATCGTGCATCAAATAACTAGGCATTATCAAGCATTTTTCAAGATGTTCACATTAGCTCCCTGAGACTTAGAGGCTCATTTAGGAAAAGAATTAGAGATTCTATTATGCTCCTACTGTGATTTTAGAACTGGGGTTTATTACCATGGGCAACGACTACGTCAAGAATGTGGAAAAGACTAGAATTGGAAAAAAAGAATGGTAATGTTAAGCAACGGAGAGACTCATAAACGATGTACTGGAACGGAGAATTTTGCAGTAGGTCTCAGTGTTCTAAAAAGTAATGAAAATAGGGATTTGAAATAAAATAACTGCAGTCGTTCTTTTTCTAGGAAGCTTTGTCCGTTAGGAGTTGGTATCATGAATTTTGATAATGGCGGAGACTGGAAAATATCACTATTTCTAAAGAAACCTGACGTTATCTCTCTCTCTCTCTCTCTCTCTCTCTCTCTCTCTCTCTCTCTCTCTCTCTCTCTCTCTCATTAAGCACGCTTCATGCTTCTAAGATTCTAAGAAGCAAAACTCTCAGGTCTAAACATTTGTTTTAATAACAAAAAATTCTCACCAGTAACTGTCAACATAAAAATGACAGACGATTTTATATACTCATATAAAGCTAATTCTGTAACTTTTTTTGGCCAAATGAAATTTCATTTGCTTTACCAAATTTATTTTCAAAGTTCATTTAATCAAACTATATTTTCCCGTACTTCTTACTAACCCCCCCAAAAAATTAAATGATAAATTCTTATGGTCTCTTTATTTACATAAATCGTTCTACAAGAAATAATTCACCAATAAACAGCTTTTATAAAACTGGGTTTCTAGAAAACCTAGAATGAAACATTTCTCCTTGTATTTTGATAATTTACTTACATTGTTGTCTATTTATTTATTTTTTTTTCTATTCTAATAACTGATCTCTTCTTTCTGTATTCCCCATTACCTTCTGTTACGTGCTTCTAGTGAACGCCGTTGAGCTGTTAATCAGCTCAGTGGCCTGGTTAAACTATTTTTATTAATAACAATCATAATAATAGTGAACGCCCTATTCTCTGGAAGCTTGAATTTCTACTCAGTGGCCCGTATGGTGGGCTTGTTCCATTCGGATAAGGTCCATCTTCTAAATAATAATAATAATAATAATAATAATAATAATAATAATAATAATAATAATAATAATAATAATAATAATAAGAGCGTAATTGGTACTGGCACATACCTCTATAAATGATAATTACACAGGCTAACTTAATCATGCATTTTTTCATTCAAACAATTCAATTTCCTTGTTCAAATTAATCTAATTTTCTTTTTCTTCTTCTTTTAAACACGCTGTCACTGGGCCATGTTATTCTCACTTATCACCCAGGAGTGGGCGGAGGAACGCCCACGTAAATTTTTGGAAATTGCTTATGAAAAGGGAGATTTTATAATTTGCTAATAACGCGAGCTTTTGATTAAAGATCACACATTTTTTTTCTTTCCAAAATATGTCTTTGGTAAAGGGTACAGAAAAACACGTGTTGAAAAAATAAGGCAAAATTGTCGAATATGTTAGGGATTAGGGTAGATTTATTTCAGTTTATTTTGGGATTAAACTTCCATTTTACATATGAATAATAAAACTGGAATGCAGTTATCATCTTTTTCAGCAATCAAGTGAATGATAAAGCACAAATTAAAGTTATTAGTCTATTTAAACAACAAAGTTTTCTTGAATGATAACACGATTTACTACGGCTGGTATGACGTCATGTCCAAGAACTGGTCTTCCACTATTTACCATATAAAGGTTGGTTGCCCAGATTCCATAGGTCCACTCCAGGTTTTGTATTCATTCCAGGAAACTTATTTGGCAATGCATGTGATAGCATCAAAACCCTGTCAGTCTGGTATCTGATAACAGTGTTATAATATTACTAGAACCTTTTTTAAGATTCTTGAGAAATATCTTATTGTAATCATACTGAAACTTTTTTAAGGTTCCTTCAGAAATCTTATTATCATTCTACTACGAGCTTTTTAAAATTCTTTATAAGTATAGTTAGCTTTGTCGTCTCACTAAATATTTTTAATAACTCGACAGTAAACCTGATAAGTAATGGCGAATATTTCATTACCATTTCTGGTAAAATTAATTGGCAGTTATATTACTTAGACATAACTGTTTCCGGCCCTGTGAAGGTAAGTGAGCGCATGTAATTGCTTAAAAATTAGTGTTAATACCGAAAATTGCAATAATTTTACAACTCGACATTGCAATTGGAGCCTCAAGAGCTCAAGCGAATATGCATTGCATTACTACTCTAAAGCAATTCTACTTGTATTTAAATAATTTACTTACTTTTTGTTTATTTATTAATTTGTCAATTTATTTTTCAGTTCTGATAATTGATTTCTTCTTTCTGTACTTCCTGTGACCTGTTGCTTCTTTCAAATGAACACCATATTCTTTGGAAGTTTGTAGTTGAAGTCAGCGGCCCATGTGGGCTTCTTATATATGAACAGGGTTCATCTCTTCTAAATAATAATAATAATAATAATAATAATAATAATAATAATAATAATAATAATAATAATAATAAAATAATAAAAATAATAAAATAATAATAATAATAATAATAATAATAATAATAATAATAATATCATCTTTTATTGGCCAAGTTCTAAGACAGTAATATAATTTCACATGCTATGATTGTTTCATGATCTTGTGTAGCCAGGTACTTCTTCGTTCTGTTTAAATCACTTACACAGTTATGGAAAGAAGGCAAACTTCCTGTTTGAATCAAAGATCTTGTATAATGTAAATAAACGCATCAAAGTTTATCTTTCAAAACGGCATATCAGCTTTAGAAACTTCAGCAGGTCTTTCGGGTTAGCAAAAGCTATTTGCAGTAGGAAATATTTTTAAGGAGCGTTCAGTGTCAGAGAATTTAAACATTAGTGGATTAAATAAACCTCATTTTTAACGAGAAACCTCCTCTAATCACGGGATCACTCAGGTAGGAACGTAAACATCACATCGTTAGGATAAGGATAACTAACTGGCAGTCTTTTAAGAGTTTTATTACCCTCCAGGCTCTGAAAAGCCTTCGCCCAGATAGTAATTAGATATACTGTACATAGAGAAGAGCTAGTTTTCGGGTTTTACACTTTATTGAATATTTTTTGCTTTATTTTTAGACTGTATTACCCAACTCTAAACTTAAAAAAACGAATAATCATACTTCTTCTTCTTGAACGTTTAATAATGAAAACTAAAGTAATGTTGTATTAATCAAACTGTAATCGACCGAGAATAATTGTGTTGATAATTACCAGACATCAAAGATAAAGACAGTAGTAAATGACAATTATTATTATTATTATTATTATTATTATTATTATTATTATTATTATTATTATTATTATTATTATTAAAAATGAGATACACCCATAAATTAGACTATTGCATGTGTTAACTTACGAAAGTAACCCATATAAAAGAATGGTTTTTCTTCCCTCTATATAATTTTTTTTAGACATTCACAGCAGGATTTATATTTCGCAATAATGGAGACAGACAGAGAGAGAGAGAGAGAGAGAGAGAGAGAGAGAGAGAGAGAGAGAGAGAGAGAGCGCAATGTGTTGAAGAGAAAGTAAGAGAGAGAGACAGAGACAGAGAGAAATGTGTGGAAGAGAGAGAAAGAGAGAGACAGAGACAGAGAGACAGACAGAGGCAGACAGAGAAATGTGTGGAAGAGAGAGAGAGAGAGAGAGAGAGAGAGAGAGAACAGCTTACCGTGTTACTAATTAGATAGAAATTTTAGTCTTGAGCAGCAAAATAATTGCGGCAAAAATAGAGCAAAGCCTGGCGCAAATTGCCTCTGATATTTTTTAGCTCCTGAAATTCGTGTTAGTGTTTAGTTTGACCCAGAATGAGAAGGAGGACGTTTAAACATCCACATTCAACGTATTTCATCAACATCAGACTTCACTCTAGTTATTTACATTCACAACTGATCTCTGATCCTCTTTTCTTTCTGAGAGCAACCAAATTCGCTGAACACCAGCACCAGTATGCAGTAAATGTGGCTCGCTGTCGAAATTCTCGGTTTCGGAGGTCCTTTATTCCTCACACCATTGGACTGTGGAACAGTCTTCCTGAGGATGTCGTGCAATTGGAACCTCAAAAGTTCAAGCTAAGATGCAATTCATTGCTACCCTAAAGCAATTCTCTTTGTGTTTTATAATTTACTTATACTTTTATCTATACATTTATTAATTTGTAAATCTATTTTTTCTCATAAAATAATTAACCTCTTCATTCTGTATTTCCAGATTACCCTTTGTTACTTCTTTCTAATAAACACCATATTGAACCAAACAAAAACTTCTTTCAGTTTCTTTCTGAAGATGGAAAGGAAACCCTTGTGTATAACTTGTTTACTGGTAAATATTGAGGGCTTTTGAACCAGCCTGACTACCCCATCTCTTGAAAAAAGGGTCACAGTTAGGACCTGAAAGTGCTCGAGATCAAAGTAATATTTTTTGGTTACCAGTAAACAAGTTATACACAAGAATCTTGCTTTTCCAAACACCATATTCTTTGGAAGCTGGTCAGTGGTCCCTTGGGCTTGTTCCTTATTCCGTAAGGTGTTCATCCTCCGAATAATAATAATAATAATCATAATTTTCCCACTAATAATAATAATATATTTTTTGGGGGCGGGTCTAACACAGCCAACCTATTCAACTGGGTGGTTTTTACAGTGTGTTCCTGGTTGCATCCTGCCTCCTTAGTCCATTACCACTGTGTGCTGTTTCTAGTAGCACACTCTCTACATGAGTCCTGGTGTTGTTCGGCATCTAGTTTTTCCAGATCCCTTTTTTTAGGGATCTTGGAAAAACTAGATTATTCCATATCCTTCTTAGTTCGATTTTCAGGTCTTGATACTTATCGATTTTTTCTCTTTCTTTCTCATCTACTCTGGTATCCCATGGTATTGCCACATCAATGAGTGATACTTTCTTCTTGATTTCATTAATCAACGTCATGCCTGTTCTATTGGCATGTATCGCCCTATCTGTTCTGATACCGTAGTCCCTGAGGATCTTTTCCTGATCGTTTTCTATCACTCCCTCAGGTTGGTGTTCGTACCACTTATTACTGCAGGCTAGCTGGTGTTTCTTGCACAGGCTCCAGTGGAGGGCTTTTGCTACTGAATCATGCTTCTTTTTGTACTGGTTCTGTGCAAGCGCCGAACATTCGCTTGCTATGTGGTTTATGGTCTCGTCTTTCATATTGCACTTCCTGCATATGGGTGAGATGTTATTTCCATCTATTGTTCTTTGGACATATCTGGTTATTAGGGCCTGATCTTGTGCCGCTGTTAGCATTCCTTCTGTTTCCTTCTTGAGTTCTACCCTCTGTAGCTATTGCCATGCTTCATCGCTGGCCAGTTCTTTAGTCTGTCTCGTGTACTGTCCGTGCATTGGTGTATTGTGCCATTCTTCTGTTCTGTTTTTTATTCTCCTGTCCCTGTATATTTCTAGGTCTTCTTCTACTTTTAGCATTCCTTCTTTTCATGTACTCTTTTTAGCATTCCTTCTTTTCATGTACTCTTTAGCCACTCGTCCTTATTGGTTTTCAAATATTGCCCCAGTGCTCTGCTCTCGATGTTGACGTAGTCCTCCATGCTCAGTAAAAATCTCCCTCCTTCCTTTTGCGTTATGTATAATCTGTCTGTATTTGGTCTTGGGTGTAGTGCTTTGTGTATTGTCATGTGTTTCCTAATTGTACACACGTGACCATTTTATGTACACAATTAGCAAACCAAAAGTATTCCTGAGGTATAGTGAATCAGATATCAAAACGATATTTGTGGCATGCATATATATATATATATATATATATATATATATATATATATATATATATATATATATATATATATATATATATATGTATATATATATATATATATATATATATATATATATATATATATATATATATATATAAACTTATACTTCTCCCAAAGCTGTATAATATCCACGCAAATAAATTAGCACTAGAATGGCCAAGCAGTCATTTTGACTGCTTTTGGAAATAGAGACGCCTTGCATGGCTTAACTATCATCGTTATTTAGTTGAATACATCATGACTTTTCCTAACTTATTGATTAGTTCGTTATGCTAGAAGAGTTTAATTATTGTGCTTGTTACTTTTTAAATACAGCCCGAACTACCACAAACGGCCAAGCAGTCATTTTGACTGCCCCGTCTACAAGCCTCGCCCGCGCCTAGGAAGCAAACCTGCATGAGACTCGTACGGAAAGACGCGCTCAGTTCCATCACAAAATACACTTCTTAGCTAGATTAGTAAGCGTTCAGCATTCCCACATCCAATATGTCTCGTCGAAGTTTGGATGAAGATGAAATATTAGCAGAATTGTTGAAAGATTCACATTCAGATTCTGGCGGGGAAATTAGTGAAGATGAGTACATTGCAGAAGAAGAGGAATCATCAAGTTCTGATGATGAAGTCAGCCAATCTGAGGGCGACGAGGAGTCTGGAGTGATTACATTGACTGTAGGTTACTATCATATTCTCTCTCTCTCTCTCTCTCTCTCTCTCTCTCTCTCTCTCTCTCTCTCTTTCATGTCCTTTTGTAATATATATATAGTTTCATGTCCTTTGTAATATATATATATATATATATATATATATATATATATATATATATATATATATATATATATATATATATATATATATATGTATATATATATATATATATATATATATATATATATATATATATATATATATATATATATATATATATATATATATATATATATATATATATTTTTATATATATATATAGAAACATTTTTCTTGTCTATGTTTGTTTGTTTCTCATGTTTTATTATTATTATTATTATTATTATTATTATTATTATTATTATTATTATTATTATTATTATTATTATTATTGTTATTAGGGGTCTTGAGCTGTGCTGAATTATGATTGGCTGCCCTGGCCAGGTCATTTTGGCATTTTCTCACCCATGTTGATATTATTATTATTATTATTATTATTATTATTATTATTATTATTATTATTATTATTATTATTATTATTATTATTATTATTATTATTATTATTATATTGTGTTGAAATATTGCTCTGTAATTTTTCTCTTCCTACATCCTTTATATATATTCCTGTATTTATTTTTACAGTGGAACTCCCATTTTAAGACGGAGATTCATCATCAAACACGATTAGAGCTAAATGCAGTGCGGTGTAGAAAGTAGTCTCATACAGCTGAAGATTGTGGAAGAATTTCTCAGCAAAACATATTGAGGGAAACTCCCTCCTGGCCCCTAACTCTTTTGCAAAACGTCTTATACAAAAAAGCAGCTGCATGACTGTCTTTGGGAGACTCATAGATGATTATATTATTCAACCCATCAGGAAGTGCACTGAAGCTGAAGGCAAAAGAGTCTTGAAAAACGATGATCACAAAGTATCTCATGGAGGAAATTCTAGCAGCTATTAGAATCATGTATGCTCGTGGGATTTTGGCAAAGAATCAGGCAATTGATCATTTATGGTCAAGAAAATAGGGTCCACCCTTTTTCAGGGATACAATGCCGCGTCATCGATTCAAAGAGATAGTGCGGTTTATAAGATCTGACATAAAAACAATGAGGTCACGTGTACGCACAGACAAATTTGCTCATATTTCTGAAGTGTGGTATAGATTTATTGGGAATTGCAGAGTGGCTTATAAGCCACACGAGAACATCACAATTGATTAACAACTTTTCCCTCAAAATGCAGATGTCCTTTTCTACAGTATATGACAAATAAACCAGACAAATTTGGAATAAAGTTTTGGGTTGCTGCTGATACAGAATCAAAGTATATGTTAAATGCATTTCCTTACTTGGGAAAAGATGAATTTCGACGAGGAAATCAGCCCTTTTCAGCTTATATTGTGCTACGACTAATGGAATCATTCACTGGGAAAGGTAGAAATGTCACAACTGACAATTTCTTCACATCTCTTCAATTAGCTGAACATTTGAAAGCAAAAAACACTAGTATTATTAGTACAATGAATCGAGCCAGTAAAGAAATTCCACCTCAAATAAAGTCATGGAAAGGTCAACTGTATGATACACATCTGTTTAAGAATAAGGATACAACATTGACAGTATACCAAAGCAAGAAAAACAAGACAGTCTGTATACTCAGTTCACTTCATCGTGCTGTTTCAGTCGGAGATGGGCAGAAGAAGAAGCCAGAAAATGTTGAGTATTATAACGCAACCAAATTTGGAGTAGATGTACTTAACCAAATTGCACGTAATTATTCCACAAGGTGCCCTTCCAGACGTTTGCCTGTGCATATATTTTACAATATTCTCGATCTTGCAAGTATCAATGCATGGATATTGTATTCAGAGGTCACAGGGTAAAAGCTGAGCCGTCGTGATTTTAATCTTGGATTAGCAGAGGAATTGCAAGATTCTTTTACAAATTTAAAGATGGCTGAAAGTGATGAATATTCTGATGAGAATTTGGAAGAGGTTAGTAGTAAATCCAATAAGAAACGGAAGCAATGCCAGATCCGCATGTGTAAAAACAACAAAACAGTTATGACCTGCAAAAAAATGTTAAAAATATGTGTGTGGAAAATGCACTGCTGTAACTAAATAAATTGTATTTTGTAAATTGTGCAAGAAGTAAGGATAAACGTGTTCTCCGTCATAGACCTAATATTTTTTCTGTCCTATTCATATCTGCAATTTTAATAACCACTGTATATTCTATGCAAAACAGCAAAAATATTTCCAAAAATCAATAGGATGTTAATTTTACTCATTGTTTGGCTAATACCAAGTGAAACCTAAACAGTATTGGAGACAGGTTTCCCATAATATATACATTTTTATTTGCTTTGAATTTTTTTACACTTTTGATATTATTGTATATTTTCATTTAGAAGAACATAACGGAAAAAGTATGTTTTTTATGAATGAGAGGAATTTATTTCTGGTATTAGAAATTCATTTCTCGGTATAATGTGGTTCGGATTCCACAATAAGCTGTAGGTCCTGTTGCTAGGTAACCAATTGGTCTTAGCCACGTAAAATAAGTCTAATCCTTCGGGCCAGCCCTAGGAGAGCTGTTAATCAGCTCAGTGGTCTGGTAAAACTAAGGTATACTTAACTAAGTTATACTTATGAAAATGTAAAATCATAAAGAAAATAAATAAGAAAATAATTTTTTTTCATTCGTATTGCCGTTTAGACTGGAAAAATTTGGTATGTAACATGAACAGCACTCTATGCGCTACTTACAAACTATTTGTAGACATAGCCTTATCATGTAATTCCTCTCATTGCCATGCAAATGGTATACTAACTGATATAAAGTCGCAAGAGAACTACTAAACTAATTTTATTCGGGAATTAGATACTTATCTATAAAAGCGGTCAAAATGACTGCTCGACCGTTAATGGCAGGTGTAGGACCTCGGCCTCTTTACTGTTAGTACACGCCATGAAGCCATTCAAATAAAGTAGAATCAGATTCGAGTGTAATCATTCAATTTAACATCTAATCCTGCCATAGCATTAGTAATAAATCATTCAACTTACGGTTTGCAAATTTATAGTGGCTAATAATACAAATTTCATTGCCCCATACGAATGGTGGCCAATAGCCTGAATGCAATTTTAAACAAATATTAATTATCCTTTCTTTTATGAATTTATAATAACGACTCGAATTGACCTCATATTTTAACCAGTCGTTACACCCTCTTCCTTTCTTTATTTAACTTTTCTCTTTCATTCTATTCCTTTTCTCCCCTTCCCCCCTTGAAGGCTTGAAATACTCTTGAATTTCTGAGTGTTTACCCAACTCGACTGGAGAAACCCATCTAAATGATTAATAATCCTGGTATCTCACCGTCTCAGTTCGTTGTTTGATCTTATGTATGTGAAGTTGTGGTAAAAGAGTAGATATACTCCAATATTCCAGAGACCTAACTTATTCTGGAAAATTCTAATATATGCATCTTTTACTTTAAGGGAATATATATATATATATATATATATATATATATATATATATATATATATATATATATATATATATATATATATATATATATATATATATATATATATATATATATATATATATATATATATAGAGTGTGTGATTGTAATCACATTAATAAGTGACCGTTTATCACACATCACCACATGTGCTTTTAATTACGAACTTAGGGAGACCGAGGGTCGTTTCCGGTGAGTAAAAATTTATATATATATATATATATATATATATATATATATATATATATATATATATATATATATATATAATATATATAATTATATATATATATATATATATATATATATATATATATATATATATATATATATATATATATATATATATATATATATATATATATATATATAATATATATAGTATGATTGTGTTTTATTGTGTACAGTATGTATGCTCATGGGTAAATGGTACTACTTAATATATTTAAGGATCGCAGGATTTCGATAAGAGTATCTTACATACCCACGACATTCAATTTTTGGGGACAGACTTGAACCCCACGTAATATGCCTGTCACCCACTGGAAGTTTTTACACATACCCCAGTATATTTGGTCCAGTTTTCTATTTTCCAATAATATCACTGATCATTTTTCTGATGATCCTTTGGTGGATAAAATCTTTTTACGTCATGTAAGTAAGGGCTTTAAAGTCATTGTCGTATGTTACTTTTGGCATTCAACTGGAGGCAGGAAAGGAAATCTAATTCTGTTTATAAACAACCTTTTTGGTAATGTGGCTGGGATATGTAGGGAACGACTGTGTCTCATGAATTATTTCAAATTCCAAATATCTCTGCTTAGTGATCAGATCTATCAATCACAGAAAGGTCATCTAAGTAAGTATACCTTAATTTAACCAGACCACTGAGCTGACTGACAACTATCCTAGGGCTGCCCCGAAGGATTAGACTTATTTTACGTGGCTAAGAACCAATTGGTTACCTAGCAACGGGACCTACAGCTTATTGTGGAATCCGAACCACATTATACCGAGAAATGTATTTCTATCACTAGGAATAAATTTATCTAGGTCTTCATTGGCCGGCCGGAGACTCGAACTCTTGCCTAGCAGAGTGCTAGCCGAAAACTCTACCGATTCGTCCAACGAGTCATCTGCTTGCTAGTTTAACCTTTACTGAAATATCATGGTAATGAACACCATTTTCTTTGGAAGCTTGAATTTCAAGCCAGTGGCCCCTGAGGGTTTGTTCCATATGAACAGGTTTTATCTTCTAAATAATAATAATAATAATAATAATAATAATAATAATAATAATAATAATAATAATAATAATAATAATAATAATAATAATAATAATAGGAACAAATATAGTGTATCTTCAAAGTGGGCTTACAATATACGTTCAGTTTGTAATTTAAGAGATTCCTGGTTAATACAGGCATTCAGGGAAAGAATTGATTAATCTATTTCTATTTTGTTTTAAATTTGAAATCTAGTTCAGTAGGATTCAGTTCCAATTCCAAATTTTGTATGTATTATCTCCATACCTCAAATATTCAAAATGAATAAGATTTATTATTCCTGCTTCAAGGTATTTCATCTAGAGATTTTACAGAATAAAGCGAAGTGGCCTACTCATAATACAACAGAACATCAGTATGTACAAAAACCACAGTTCAGCAAACAAACATGATTTTAAACCCATAGTTTTACTCATTTTAAGGCCCGGTGATTTTTGGGAAGTTAGAAGCAAATGAATTTTCTCTGCCTAATGCTTAAACTATTTTCTTAAGGCTATCTTGGTATTTAGTTTTTATTTGACTGATATAAGTTTATGTCTATCCTCGTTGGGAGTACGAAACAAAGTCAGGTTTCCTTTATCAAACGATTTTTTTTAATCACTGAAAGAAAAGCAAAAATGACTGTAATGCTGACAGGTTGTCATCTATTTATTTGTATTGAACATATAAGTAAAAAAATGTTGTTCTAGAATACCTCTTAGGAGCTGATGCACGTCAAAAAATGGGAGAGAGGAAAAGCCGAAAAGACAGGAGAAAGGAAAGAGAATGAAGAGGAAACTGAGATGCATTGAAGGAAAATGAAATTAATGTAGAGGAACTGTAGAAGGCAGGTTAAAATATAAAGAACGCAGATAAGGAGAAGGAGATGGAAAATGAAGAATAAAGAAATGTATGTGAATGGAAGAGTAGCTATTAAAACAGAACGAACGAAAAAAAGAAGAAAGAGCTAATCAGATTGCAGTGATTATAACGCTGAATTGGAACATAAATCTGAAAGAGAGCAAAAAATAACAGCTAACGAGGCCAATAAGAAAAAAAATAAAGAAAATCGACGCCAATAAATAAGCGTACATCATATCCAGAAAACTACATTAGGCCAAGATGTCTGTCCCAGTTTGGTATTTCTTTAATGACGGCCCCCAGATTTCCCGGGCTGATTGAAAGAATCATATTTGCTCAGAATCTCGTGAACGGAAGTTGGTGTGAGTGATGGCCCAAGTTAGCTTCTTGGAAGGCTTCGGCCCAACTGAGGCAATTAATTTTTCACGACGTCCCCTGGAACACTACTCTATTTGAAAACGATCGTAAGAAGCTTTTATTTTTTCCTCTGTTGATTTTTGTTTATATAAATCCTTTCTCCTAAAAGTATTCATGTATTGGGAACAACAATTTATATAAATTTGATATCGATTTATATAAAACTTTTGTCCAAATATGTGTATTTTGAACGATAATTTATATAAAATTGATATTTATTAATAGAAAACGTTTGTCCAAAATATATATTTGTATTGTGAGCGAAAACTTATATAAGTTTAATATTTATTTATATAAAAAGTTTGTCTAAAACATATGTGTATTGCGAACTAGAATTTACGTAAAGTTATGCAATACTATGTGTGGTTACGGGCGAATATAAAGAGCCTTCTAATGTATTAATGTAATTATTCAGTTCATCATAATGAGGCAATATTCAGTAAAATATTCTTATAATCTTATTCATCATAATGAGGCAATTTTCAAAAAGATATTTTTATTATATTATTTATCATAATGAGCCAATATTCAGTAAAATAAAATACACCAAAACATTAATACTTTTATCATCTAACTACTAAACATCATCGTTTGTATGGAATGTATATTCCTAAACTACCATATTCCTTGTAACAAATGTTTTTCATGATAATGTTCTTTTCATAAGAATTCTTCCCTAGAAATCAAGTTTAACGAATATTACGCTGCCCCTTTTTCTGCAAAAATATTTTTTAGCGTCGGTTACAAAATTAATTGCATGATAGATTATCTCTCTTGTCTGAATAGAAAATCAAACGAAAGAGAATTTGCCTTCCCAGTGATTTAAAGAAAAATAAATGAAGATTTTAAATGATTTAACGTGGATCTGCTGCCAAGAGTGAACCATTTTTGCTACTCTGTCCAAATAAGAAGCAGAATAAAATTATCAAAAACTTTTATTAAAACATTTTACACTAGAAAACTCATTTCGAACTGTCAAAAACTGCTGCGGATATTCCGGGACATTTAGGATTATGAAAATTGGCTCAGAGCAATTTTCACTCTTTCATTTGCATTTATGCAAGAATTATGGTGGAGCTCGCTTAAATTTCCATTGTGTCTATCTGACCCTTCATAATAATATTATTTTTAGTCTAAGCAAGTATATATTCTTTACGTAGAAATATATTTCTTAGCTAGAGGCTGATAATCAGCGTTCTGTTACGTACATTTTTTTTAATCATAGTGAAAATTGGCAAAATGAAAGTAATTGATTCTGTAATCGACCATCTGTCAATATCAATATTTTTCTGACGGTAAAATCTCCAGACACATTTTTTGATAAATGAATAAATAAACCGATAAACATTTCCCAAATAAGACAATCAAGCATTTAAAATCAGCCAAAATCGGGACAGGCTAAACGAAGGCCTTCCTCTGTCCTTCATTAAAAAATGAAAAATGAGATAAATCAATAAATGAATAAATATATAAATAAGCAATTCCTAAACGAGCAATTCCTACTGAACACGACTAAACGATTGTTCAAAATCAGTCTAAATCAGGATAGACTAACGTAAGACCTTCCTCTAAACTATATTTAAAATAAATGACAAAAAGAATAAATGAATAACTAAACAGATAAACAATTTCTAAGCATGAAATTCCTAAATACGGCAAAACGAGTATTTAGGATCAGACTAAACCACAATAGACTAAACGAAGACCTTCCTATAATCTTCACAGGCATTTGAAGACAAAAGGATTAAGGAGAAGAAAAGGTAAATTAACAAATGAATATATATATATATATATATATATATATATATATATATATATATATATATATATATATATATATATAACCAATTCATAAAAAAAAATCAAAATCAGTCTAAACCTGAATATACTAAACGAAAACCTTATTTTTACCTTCACAGATACTTTAAGACAAAATAGTTCAAGAAAGCGTTAGAGAAATAGAGGGGAATCCTTTGATGAACCTGAAACCTGCATGGAGCGGAAGGAGCCTGGCATCCCCCTGAAACCAGGGGGTGGGGCGTCATATTACGCCTGAGATTGCGCACCTGTTTGACGATAACGAGGCTCATTAGCCGGGGCAAATAGCTATGCCGCCATATTTATGCATCTGCTCTCACCACTCACGCCTCCTCTATGGCTCTAAAGGGGTATTGAGCGGCTGCTGTAAGCACCATGGCCATATGTATATGTATATATATATATATATATATATATATATATATATATATATATATATATATATATATATATATATATATGCATATATATATATATATATATATATATATATATATATATATATATATATATATATATATATATATATATAGTATATATATATATATATATATATATATATATATATATATATATATATATATATATATATATATATATATATATGTATATATATATATATAGAGGGGAATATATATATATATATATATATATATATATATATATATTTCTGACTTATCTATAGAATGCTCAACATAGTTTTACATCAAATAATTTCTATTAGTAAACAGTTAGTTTTACATTTCATGCCCTATTGGTTTATGTCATTATCTGACAGACAAATATTAAGAAAAAAATACTAGAAAACAGTTATTTATAGCCCATTTCACTGTCCTGCAGCCTTATCCCAGTCCTGAATTCAAACATTTCCCAAAATAATTGCGAGGCGAAAACGATATTTTTAAATTAAGTTACCGAATTCAAATGGCTTAAAAACTATTGACTGCTGAATGAGTGGTTAAAAATAGGGTTGTTAACACGTATGCACTTAATAAGGTTTGGTAGGTTTCATGTATGCATGTATGTATGTATGTAAAAGTAATCAACACACAATCACGCGTGGAACAGAAATAAATTTCTGATTGACATCGGGATCAAACCCAGGACTTGAAAGATCTAGGTTCAGATCCTGATGAGTCAGGTATATACATATGTATATATATTATATAGTATATGTATATATATGTGTATGTATTTGAATATATATAATGTATATATATATATATATATATATATATATATATATATATATATATATATATATATATATATATATATATATATATGTATATATATATGTATATATATATATATATATATATATATATATATATATATATGTATATATATATATATATATATATATATATATATATATATATATATATATATATATATATATATATATATATATATATATGTATATATATATATATATATATATATATATATATATATATATATATATATATATATATATATATATATATATATATATATATATATATATATATATATATATATATATACTGTATATATATATATATATATATATATATATATATATATATATATATATATATATATATATATATATATATATATATATATATATAGGTATATATATTCAAATACACACACATATATATACATATATACACATATACTATATAATATATATACATATGTATATACCTGACTCACATCGGGATCGAACCTAGATCTTTCAAGCCCTGGGTTTGATCCCGATGTCAGTCAGAAATTTATTTCTGTTCCACGCGTGATTGTGTGTTGATTACTTTTACATACATACATACATACATGCATACATGAAATCATACCAAACCTTATTAAGTGCATACGTGTTAACAACCCTATTTTTAACCACTCATTCAGCAGTCAATCTTTTTAAGCCATTACGAATTCGGTAACTTAATTAAAAAAGCTCGTTTTCGCTTCACAATTATTTTGGGAAATGTTTGAATTTTCAGGACTGGGATAAGACTGCAGACCACAGTGAAATGGACTATAAAGTAACTGTTTTCTAATATTTATTTTCTTAATATTTGGCCTGTCAGATAATGACATAAACCGTAGGGCATGAAATGTAAACTAACTGTTTACTAATAGAAATTATTTGATGTAAAACTATGTTGAGCATTCTATAGGATAAGGAAATGAGATTGACATTATTTAGGCACAAGCACTTATGCACTTCATTCGTGTAGTTAAGAAAGAATATTTTTATTAGATGCTTGAACTATTCCCTTACAGGAGAAGCACTCTCTCAGGGTTATTTAGGAATAAAACATATTTTTTCCCTCAAAACTTTCTCACGAACAATGATTGCACTAATGGAGAAAAACTGCGATGACGTAATTATTATTATTATTAATATTATTATTGTTGTTGTTGTTGTTGTTGTTGTTGTTGTCCAGAGTTGAATCCTATTCATATGGAAGAAGCCCATTCATGTAGTTAAGAAAGAATATTTTTATTAGATGCCCGAACTATTTCCTTACGGTAGAAGCACTCTCTCAGGGTTAGTTAGAAATAAAAAATATTGTTTTCCCTCAAAACTTTCTCACAAACAATGATTACACTAATCTTTATTATTATTATTATTATTATTATTATTATTATTATTATTATTATTATTATTATTATTATTATTATTATTATTACTGTTGTTGTTGTTGTTGTTTTTGTCCAGAGCTGAATCCTATTCATATGCAGGAAGCCCACAGAGGCCATTGACTCGAAATTCAAGCTTCCAAAGAATGTGGTGTTCGTTCGAAAGTAATAGAAGGTAATAGGAAATACAGAAAGAAGGGAGGAGTTATTAGAAAAAGAAAAATGAATTATCAGGTTAATAGATGAATAGATAAAAATGTAAGCAAATTGTTGAAATACAAGAATTGTTTTCGGGTAGCAATGAGTTGCATCTTCGCTTGATCTTTGAGGCCATGAAAAATTAATATTTTACGTCTAATACCAAGCAATTTTTATTAACTATTTACATGAGAACTCTAATAAAATAAAATTTTAACCGAAGGAAATGTTTAAACTTAGTGCAGAAGCCTTCCAGTTTCTATCCTTGTGTACTTGGTAGCAAGGATTTTCTTTAAAGCAAATTCTTCAGTTCACATGATTCTTGTCTCTGGCACGAGGTAAGCTTCCAGTTTTAGGCGCTTAGTATTAGAGCGTGAATATGGGATTAGTGCATGAATCTAACAATGGTTTAACGGAAAATATTGTGCAGACCACAAGAAGTTGAATATCTCAGACTCATCTATGGATCTAGGATCAACTCATCGAATATGTATGAATGGTATTAGGAAAAATAATTGTATTTTTAAGAAATTAACAAACGATATATATGTTTCATCTTCTAGTTGAAGGAAATAAATGAGTTACGTATCAAAATCAGTTCACTGAATATGTAATTATTAATATTAGGGATAGGCAAAAATAATCTTATTTTAACTCTTTTTATTTTATGAATTTCACAAACAATATTCATTGCTAATATTCATATTAAAGATAAAAACGAATTATATGCCAAGTTTTTTTGCATTTAACACAAAGCTGTTCACAAAATACGAACGTTCGGATACAACAAGCGCTCTTGTGTTAGGCCCAGAAAACTGTGTCGTTATAACTCTCTGCTGACGCCTCCTGCATTTAAGGTGGATCGATTTTTTTTTTTTTCCTCATATTGATTTATTCATCACCTTTTCCTATCCTCTAACTTGTCTTTCTCTCTCTGCAGTCTGATTTCCCTTTGGAGCCCTCTTGGGTTCGCAGTCTGTTGATTCAGTCCATAAGGGTTTTCATAAAGAAAAAAAAAGTGATGAAGAGGCTTAATTGCTCGATTTTGTGTGAATACACTCAACAGATATAATATGGATAATATGGAAAATATAATACCAGTTTTGTTTGCAGCAATGATCTATGATTTCCTTTACAAAGAACGAGATAGGGTTAGTCTTTTAGACTTAATTGATATCTGTAATGGTATACAATTTACCTTGCTTAATTGCTCAATTTTGTTTAAATACGCTCAACACATGATATCTGTAATGGTTTTGTTTGTACAAAGAACTGGGATTTAGTCTTTAGACTTAATCTGTAATCAAAAGTACCTTTTAATTGTTTAAATAAATACGCTCAACACATATAATATGGATAATATGGAAAATATAATACCAGTTTTGTTTGTAGCAATGATATATAATTTCCTTTACAAAGAACGGGATAGGATTAGTCTTTTAGACTTATTTGATATCTGTAATGGTATACAATTTACCTTGCTGTCTTCAGACTACAGCAGCATCCGAAAATATTTTTATATGTATGCACAAGTGTTTATACACGTGCAAATTGTGTGTGTGTATATATATATATATATATATATATATATATATATATATATATATATATATATATATATATATATATATACGTATATATATATCATATATATATATTCCCTAGGAGAAATTTCCGGATCATTTTTTCGCAAATAACAGAGTGCTTTGCAGAAGTGTGGACTTGGTATGTTATGTTCTTTGCCTTTGGGCTAAGTTTTTCTAATTTTTCTGTTTTTTTTATCAAACGTCCAGGGATCTGCAGTGAATATAAGATGGTTTATTTATTTATTTTTTATATTTTTTAATTAATAGATTTTTTCTTTAAATTGTATATTTATCATTTTCATTTATTTGAAAGCACACACAAACACATACACACGAAATACACATGAATACACATACACATATATATATATATATATATATATATATATATATATATATATATATATATATATATATATATATATATATATATATATATGTATGTGTATTATGTGTGTGTGTGTGTGTGTGTATGTGTTCGTTTGTGCTTGCACACGCAAATGATATACTTAAAGAAAAAATCTATTAATTAAAAAAATAAATAAATAAATAAACCATCTTATATTCACTGCAGACTCCTGGACGTTTGTTAAAAAAAAATCTGAAAAATTTAGCTTAAAAACAAAGAACATAACATACGAAGTCCAAAATTCTGCCTGGAAATTTCTCCCAGCGAATAAATGTGGCAAGAAATCATTACTATTTACGGTCTCAATTAGGAATGAAATGCTGCGTAGCAGGATTTCAAAATTGGGCCACAAATTTTGATGGTGTCTCACTCGGCAGGGTCCTGTGCATCCTTCCAATCTGTGATTAAATTAACATTTGAACAAGGGCTCGCTTCGTCCTTTGCTATGCCATGTCAGTATCATTGCATTTGGATTACATTATCGTGACATTATCATTTCACAAGCACTATCCCCATTTCGAAGGGAAATTTGATGAATATTTTCAAGACTGGCAATCGATTGGCTTAGCCTAGGCTAATGTATACAAGTAGTTGTATATAATTATGCGCACGCGCGCGTCTGTTTCTGTATGTATGTACAAAATACTACATGAAATAATAGAAACGTAAGACATATTCCAGACTGGCTTTGTACTAAGACATTTTAAAGACAACTGATTCGTAGAAGTTGATATTAACAATACGTATATATATTTGTATATATAACATATATAATGTGTCGAAACAACAGTAGAGTAAACTTTTCATATGACAAACAATTATCTTGTTTACAAGTCGTGTATATCGAAAGGTAGGTGAATCCTTATATGCGGTAGTAATTCAAGGTATATAGTACATAACTAAACCTGTTTGCTTTCACCAGAACCTAATAACCTCCTCTCCTTGATATCAGAACTTTTGACGAAGGTATTTAGAAGTAAACGGAGCCGAGTTCATACGCGAGAATGACTCGACTAATATTCACAATTTCAATAAAACTCAGTTATGTTATGTTACAACAGATTATTAGATCGCACCATTTTTGTAGTTATTTTGCCCAATTAATTGCCTGGTTATTCTCTCTGCCAAGAAGGAAAATTGCCGTGTTTTTTATGCATAACCTGTATATTTTTTTCGGTAATTTTTCAGTATGCTCAATATATAATTTTTCAAGTGGTTTATATAAGCTCTTTATAAGATATCATTCATTACAATGTTCTTAAATGCCACCTATATAAAGAATTGGCCTCTTAATTATGGATTCTTCATTTTACACATTTTGTATATTTTCATTCCCTGATGACAGTCAAACGAAAATGGAACGTGACACTCCAATCAAAAGGACTTTCCTGGAAGCAAGAGATACGTATTCTGATTCCACGATCAAGCAAATAAAAATAGTTTGTTCCCTCACTCTTCCTTTCCTATTTTCACAGAATATTGAAATATGAGAGGAGTTTTCCCGGTTTAATTTTCATAAGAGCAATTTGTTGCTCTCTCTCTCTCTCTCTCTCTCTCTCTCTCTCTCTCTCTCTCTCTCTCTCTCTCTGTGCAAAAGGTAACATTCATGATATGAAATGACCAGAGGGCAATTATCAACTCATTTCCATAAGTGCTTGCATGAGCTTGAGACTTTTGTAGTTGGAAAATATTATCTAGTGTGCACGTTATGTTTCTTCTTTCTTGTGTTTAATTCAATAGCCTGTCTAGTGTATGTTTGGAGATGGAAATACAATATATATATATATTTATATATATATATATATATATATATATATATATATATATATATATATATATATATATATATATATATGATATATATAACCTATATATTATTTATTTATATATATTCATTTATTTATTTATTAAATAAATGATCTTTATTTACATTACTGCCATTTATTTATTCATTTATTTAGCTCAAACACATCGGAAGACTAATAACGCTTTTGATGTCAGCCAGTAACCTGAGTTGGGTTTCGGTAATGTGCCTCGTTCAAAATATAACTAGTTGAAATGATCACATACAAGCAAATCTTAGTATCCTTCATATGTACCCGATTATGTTGAAAGCACTTACATATACTGTGCAACTCTTATCTTCAACTGCACAGAAAATATGGAACGTGATGAATATATAAATAAAGACAAAATCCACGAAGGCAAGAGAAACAATGGAGTGCTGCCAGGCCTTTCTGTTAAGTAAAGGACTATAAGTAAGCAAGGCCTTGTAGTATATATATATATATATATATATATATATATATATATATATATATATATATATATATATATATATATATATATATATATATATATACATACTTGTATACGTATATGTGTATTACTTAAAAATGTAAAGGTGAAAGAACACTAGTCTACTTTATACAGTATATATAGAAAAAACGTCATTGATATGGAAATTGTGTGCAAATTATTGTTGTTTTTTTTTTTTTTTTGCACTTGACAGCTATATAACCCCTACTGTCGTTTGTCACAAGCATATGTCACATCAGTCATCAAGTATTGTATTTTGACTCTATTAAATACCATAATCGAAAATGGCGTTTCTGTGGCTATTATAACCATTTTTTGGGGGGGTGAGGGGGATGTTTAATAAATGATTTTGACAATGTGTTAAACCAACTGTTTATCTTGCCATTCCCAAGGATACTTTTATTATTATTATTATTATTATTATTATTATTATTATTATTATTATTATTATTATTCAGAAAATAAATCCTATTCATATGGATCAAGCCCACAGAGGCCATTGACCTGAAATTCAAGCTTCTAAAGAATATGGTGCTCATTTGAAAGAAGTAACAGAAGCTAACAGGTTATACAGAAAGAAGAGATCAATTATTAGGAAAGGAAAAAAGTGAATTAACAGAGTAAAACATAAATAGATAAAGATATAAGTAAATTATTAAAATACATCCAGAATTGTTTTAGGGTAGTAATACATTCCAACTTCATAAACGTTTGAGAATCCAGTTGCACAAAACTATTTTTCATTTAAAACGGTGTACACCTTCCGATATACTTCATAAGGAAAACTTTAGATCTTTAGGCTTTGAAAAAAATGTCGAAATTTCAATAAAACAAGGATTTTATATTCCAGAGTTACACGTCATAATTATATATAGCTTGTCATAAATTGTACTTGCAAGATAAAAGCGATATATCTAGAGCTTCAAATGGCTAACTGACAACTCCATTACTTGTTATTTGACGAACCGCCGAGAAAGATTTCTTACTCATTGTGACTTTTATCGAATATTTATTGTGTTGAGCCGTGAAAACGACATATTTTCGGTAAGATATAGTTATTGCAGGTCACTGAAAGATTGGTAATTAATAATATTGATTCATAATTCATAAAAACAGCCTCGTTAAGACGTATTTATTGAAATAAGTTGGTGGTTTTCGTGAGGGAAGATGGAGGAGCTTCAAAGCCGCTGTTCAGAACTGGCTCTTCTTATTTTGATTTGGATGTTATTTTAGCCGAAGAAATATTATCAGTAGGACATTATTGACATAAAGTTGTATTTAAGAACATCTGGATGATTTCAGAGCATGAGTTTTGTCATTATTTATAAATTTGGTCGGTTAGGTTAGCCTAATTCTCTTGGCTCTTTCGGTCCTGCGACCTTATCCTCCCCCCTCCCACACCCTCTCCATGTCACCATATTTCACTATACAGGCATTTTGTTCGCAATTATATTAATTTTGTGAAATTTCCACTAGAATAATAGTGAATTGGCTTAGTAATATGCCTAGCCTAGCCGAACCTGGGTAAGAAACAGATGAGATTTTGAGAAATGTTGACAACTAAGGTTTATGATGGGGGATGTAGGCCTACTCATTCCACAACATTGAAATTGGTTTATATTATTTGTTTGCGAGCAAAGTAAAATGAGTTTGTCCTGATTTCTTAATAAATACATAAAACATAAAAGTAATTATGAACTGTTTACTTCCAACTTTAGTTTTCTGATATAGCAACGGATTTTGCAGCTGATTGTGGCCATCTGCATAATTATATACTATATACCCTTCCAGATATAAAAACTCTATATTTAGTTCTGTTGTTGTGGTTTTTTTAAACAAAAAAAGGCTGTGATTTTTGCATGACAGGTTTAACCTAACCTTTTGGCTCTATATAACAGTATTAATGAGGCCATATCAACGGTGTGACATCTCAGTGCAGTTACAGTACAGTATATGCCAATGGTCAAGCTGTGGAAATAGGCCTACCATGGACTTTCTTTAAATATATATTTTTTGGGTTTTTAAAATGTGTATAAATACCAGTACTCTTAAGTCAGGCTAGCCTAATTAGAAATATAAGTTAATGATCCGCTGGTATGGTTAAGTGTTGTGGCATGCCACTCAGATGCAGCAGGTTTGTGTCTCCCACCAAGGCGATGAAAAATCACTGGTTCTGTAGTATGATCATTTACTGCTGTAGTGTGGGGTCTGCAGTGGGAGGCTGAAACCAACATTCTTTGAAAGCTTTAATTTCAAGTCAACGGCCCCTGTGTGCTTGTTCCATGTGAACTGGTTTCATCTACTGAAATAATGATGATAATAATACTTCCTAACCTAACCCATGTATCATTGGTTTGGTAAACGTATGCCACACTAACCGATCTCGTGTACCTTTTAATATTTTCATGAAATCCTGGTCTGTGCAAATGCAGTTGAGTAACAATTGTTTATAGAAGCTGTTTTGTTAAATTCTTAGCCCTATTTTATTGGGAGTTAACTGTGGTGTGTGGGGGTATATGATGCTTACTTTATGACTTGCACTATTGCCAAAGCAACTGTGACACTTTTTTGGCAGATGGCAGTCTTCTTCAGTGTCATTATTATTGTAGTTGTGATGATGTAAGCTGGCAGCCATATGTATATATACCAGATGTCTCAGACACTGACCGGAACCATTGTGCAGTATTCTAACCATCACAGTTTTGTGTTGGAGATTCTTGCTTGAATGTAGGCTACCAGCTGCAATGCTAAGAAAGAACTAGGTTTTTGGTGTTGCTGCACTTTTATTGTTAAATAATAACCACTGTGAAACAAAAGAGAATAGCTTGTAAAATATCTTGCTATAAGTAATTAGTATTGGGTAATACAATTATATTATTACCCTCTCACATCCTTGAAGCCCCTGGGAACCATGATGTTGTATATTGAATATATACAGATGCCAAAGACTGAGGTCAAACAGTGAAACCACTGGGAATATGGGGAGGAATAGAGTTCATGATCAAGTGGTGTGTCATTAAAAGCAATTTTGTCAAAGTAAAGAATTGCAAGTCAAGTTTTGTTAGTGTAATCAAATGCCAAGGTTGAGTGGTCTCTGCCTTTTCTGACTTGATAGCAGATTGGTGTGGATTAGAGACCTCTCCAATGGCTAAATCATGACCTTTTGGGTAGGTATTGCTTCAAGGCCATAGGTAGCATGCTACTTCTCTGTGAATTTGGATTAGGCGGAATAGTTTGTACGGATGATTTAGGAGCCCAGGGGACAGGCTTATATCATGGATGTATGGGTGCAGTTCGATGCATGAAGGTGATCTTGAATTGTCTCTAAGCTATTTTCGAGGTTCAGATCATTTTCCATGGACGGGGAGGATGACGGGTTTTAGTGTTTATACAGTTCATCATCCTCAGTGGTTGGAGTGGCTGTATTCATTGGTATGTGTACTATAAGGAACTTGTCGTAGGGGGGTAGTGCTGTCAGTGCACCTCCTAAGGTACACTGTAGGCATTACTTGAAGTTCCTTGCAACATCCCTAAGGCCCTTTCATATTCACATTCTTCCATCTTATTATCCACCCTCTCCCAAAAATTATTACATGGTGCAACAGCAAGGACTTCCTCCTGTTACACCCTTAGAACCTTTTTGCTCTCAATTTCCTTTTCAGTGCTGAATGACCTCATAGGTCCCAGCGCTTGGTATTTGGCATAAATTTAACATTCCATTCCACTCTAAGAAATTTCCATCATGAATTGTATGTGGATGGGATGACCTGGCAAACTGTTGGCAATGATGCCTTGTTTGTTTCAATTTAGTAGTTGAAAACCTGCCTGGCTCTGCATTCACACTTGGTTGCTGAGTACAAAGGGCAGGAGTTGTTTAGTGTTTCTTGTCCAGCGATTCATGCTTGTGTGATAGTTCAGGGGAGTTTCTGGTGAGCTCCATAACGGCTCATAGCAGCCAGTGGGATAGAGATGAAATCTGAGACAGGATGACAAAAGTCAGATGTTGTTGTGGAAAGTTTAAAGTCCAAGTACTGTATGGCGTGTTTATGCATTAACCTACTGCGTTGCACTATGGGTTGAATCAGTTTAAATGACCCCCATTTCAATCACTGTATTTTTACAGTAATCTCTGCCCAACAGTTAACCTTAAGGAAAAGTGAATAAAGATTAATAGGAGAATTGTCAGTTAGCCATGGCTGTAGTTGTAAAAGATTGTTTGACAAGATAACTGAGCTTTGAATTCTCACAGGACTGGCCAGACATTGCTGTGAATGTAGGTGCCCAAACAGAGGTTATACAGCAAAATAGAGTTATTTGCTTTTTTAAGCGATTTATGTTAGTGCTCTTAGAATCAGGGTCCTTTCTTTAACCTGAATGCTGGGGATCAATCTTTAGCCTCTCCTTTTAACTTGGAACAGTTGGATTTAGCAACTGGCGTCACATGACATTAACTGTTATGTGTTATAACCAAAAGTCTCTTCCTTTTTCAGTCTCTTTGAGATGAGGTTGCAAGACCCACGCTCTTTTCAACCCACTAAAGTCGACTAAGCACTAGGTGCAAATTTCACTGATGATAAAATCAACAGTGACAGTGGATTTTTCAGAAAATGGATCTAATCGTTTAGCTCCCCAATGGGATCGATCGTGGGACGAGCTTTTGAACGACTAGAATCATTGAATAATAACCACTGTGAAACAAAAGAGAATAGCTTGAAAATATCTTGTTATAAGTAATTAATTATAATACAATATTATTACCCTCTCACATCCTGACCATGATGTTGCATATTGAATATATACAGATATATTTTAAACTTATATATATATATATATATATATATATATATATATATATATATATATATATATTATATATATATATGTATATATATATATATGTATATATATATATATATATATATATATATATATATATATATAGCCTATATATATATATATATATATATATATATATATATATATATATATATATATATATATATATATATATATATATATATATAAATATATATATGAAAAATTCACCACGAAGGAAAAAGATACACTGGAGTGCTGCCAGGCCTTTCAACTGGCGACCTTTACTTAGCTAAGTAAAGGGCGCCAGTCGAAAGGCCTGGCAGCACTCCTGTGTTTCTCTTTCCTTCGTGGATTTTGTCTTCATTTATATATTCATCACGTTCCATATTTTTGTGATTCAGTTCTACATGCATGCACATATATATATATATTGTGTATTTATATATATATATATATATATATATATATATATATATATATATATATATATATATATATATATATATATATATATATATATATATATATATATATATATATATATATATATATATATATATATATATATATATATATATATATATATATATATATATATATATATATATATATATATATATATATATATATATATATATATATATATATATATATATATATATATATATATATTTATATATATATATATATATATATATATATATATATATATATATATATATATATAATATATATATATATATAAAGAATACTTTCATTAGAAACTTCCAAAATTAGATAAACTTTTTTTTTGTTAAAGTCTTTGTCATTGTTATGGGACAAAGTATGATCTTGCAATTGTCAAAGTTTTTTTTTTTACAAATTATTATATATACTCGTATATAAAAAAGCGGGCATGAATGATTGACAGGTAATGTTAATAACGATTGTTTTGTAGGCGGTAAATCCTCGTTCGGAGCTGAGGTCTGTAGTGCGACAGGTGAGTGTCTGAGTCAAGACCTACTTAACTCAGATCTTGGTCTGAGTGACCGTCAGTCAGTCAGTCAGTCACCTGTCTCGTTCCAGACGATGAGGAATAAGAGAAAAAACGTGGAACTTTGGTATGGTGTGGTTAGAAACGACGCGCTTTACATGTCCTGCAACTGGAACTTCAGAAGTTCAGGCGAAGATGCAATGCATTACTCGCGTATTACAATTTTCCTTGTATTTGTATTATTTGCGTAAATGTTTATTTTTTTATTTTTATATTTATTTTAACTTATCTGTTTTTCTAATAACTGGTCTCCTCTTTCTGCATTTCCCTTTACCTTCTGTTACTTCTTTCAAATGAACACCATATTCTTTGGAAGCTTGAATTTCAAGTCAATGGCCCCTGTGGTGAGGTTGTTCCATATGAATAGGGTTCATCTTCTGAATAATAATAATAATAATAATAATAATAATAATAATAATAATAATAATAATAATAATAATAATAATTGCCTATATTTATGTTTTAGATAGTAAAACGCGCTGCATTTTAATTTGAATATTTTACTAGAATTGCCTTAATGTCAGAACTGGATTTGTGGTTGGGTTAAACCATCTGTTATTATCAGTGATAGGCATTATTTAAACATGCCAGTTTTACAGTTGTTATAGAAAATGTAATTTTATTAGTTGTCTTAGCCCGGTTACTAGCTAATTTTAATGGTGCCTCAAGATCCGAAGGCTATATAACACCGAGGGAAATAATGTTTTGAAAAAAGATAATTGCTGCTATTATACAGATTTGTCTCATAGTCAGGAGCAACATTATAAGCATGGCACGTTATTATTAAGGTTCTTTCGACATTCGGAGATAAATATCTAAGTTAGTGATCGCTTATATGACTTCATTTGCGTTACAGATATAGTGACTATAGTTTTACTACTTTAGGAAAAGTACTTTCATTTTTTATAGGGCCTGGACTGAGTACACTTTTGCTTGCATTGTTTGAGTTTTGGCTGGAATTCACTCTCTCTCTCTGCCTCACTCTCTCTGTCTCTCATATATATATATAATTATATATATATATATATATATATATATATATATATATATATATATATATATATATATATATATATATATATATATATATATATATATATATATATAATATATATATATATTTATTAAAACTGTTTTGTTTTTCTCACTTTATCGATTGCACAGCTAAGGAAATGCCTTAAAATGTGAAAGATTGGATGATTGAAGATTTAATCAGTGACGTAGCATTTTATTTTGATATTATTATTATAATTATTCCAGAGATGAACTCTATTCATATGGAACAAGCCCACCAAAGGGGCCATTGACCTGAAATTATGCTTCCATGAATATGGTGTTATTCAGAAGAAGTAACAGAAGGCAATGGGAAATACAGAAGGTATAGATCAGTTATTAGAAAAAAAATAAATTAAATTAATAAATGAATAAAAATTTAAGTAAAATATTATAAAACGTTTCATCACATTATATTCAATTACATTAAACAGTTGACATAAATGCTGCTAAACCTTGAAGCCCTGGATATATGAAATGTTTTTCAAAAGTCTTTTATGTAGGAAATAGCACCATGCCTATCATTCTGTCGGATTCTGTTAGGGCGCGCCGATTCTGAATGACTGATTAGCCATCGTTTTCAGTGTCATTAAGTGGCTTGGCAAAATTGATCGCTAGTTGCTTTAGACATTACTGAAAGGCATTTGGACATTTATCTGTGACACGACGCCAGTAAGTTGCAAAGAAGAGACAAATTGACAGCCATTGAAGTGAATGTGAAAAAAATGCTCAGGTCTTGGCATCAGCAGAACAAACAACTACTGGTCATTTTCATTGCCCCAAAGCTATTTTTTGTAACTTACATAAAGTTATATTCCAGTTTCTTTGCAATAGGAGACATTCGTCTATAATTGTTATTTGCAGCGCACCTTGCTCTGTTATGTAATTATTAATGTTTATAATTTCTTGTTTACAGACAAAGTTTCATTCGAAGGGTCACAGCCATTTCGATTGAAGTCGTTTCAGTAAATCCATAAAGGCAATTTGATACAACACAGGGTTTTTCAGTATTATTAAAATTGCTTTTACCAGACCACTGACTGAGTTGATTACTACCTCTCACGGGGCTGGGCCGAAGGATTTGTTTTTACTTATACTTTTTTTAATATTTTGTCAAATTATATTTTTAAAGTTTAAAATTGGATTAATTGCAAACGAAGTTTCTGACAAAGTTTCAGTGATCGATTTATTTCCGAAACTTGATAGCCGCTGCTGCTTATACTTTGGACGTTCACATAAAAATGTTCAATTATTATTGTTACTTTCCACCAAAAGCATTCAGGAGCTGGGCTAGGTGGTCCATTCCTTAGGTGTTCGTGTGGTAGACCAGAAAGTTACTGAATAAAACGAAACAAAGAAACGTTATAGATCTGATTACTGGAGTCATGGTGTGTAACAAAGCACTTCGCTCTCCTTTCCAAAAGCTAAATTCAGATACTGCACTTGATAAACCCGTAGACCAATCCCCTACCAGAGAACTAAGGAATGCCTCTCAATAAAACGAAATTTGTACACGGTCTTTCGTTGCAATTGTTTTGAAATTATCAGTGTTTCTGAGAATTCAACTCTGAGTCAATATTTTTAGTTAGGAACCAATTTGGAGAAGCGTTTTAACTTAGTTTTTTTTTAAAGTAAATTAGCATCCAGAAATCATTAAGTAAATAATCATAACTTTAGATGTTGTTGCTTAATTAAAATCACGATACTGCTGAGCGAGAAAATGAGAATAATTAACAAGTAATTCATGGGAGCTGTAAAAAGCACCTATGGCCAGCTCTCTGAAAGCTGTTAATCAGCTCAGTGGTCTGGTTAAACTATTTTAATAATACTGTAAAAGGCACCATATATTTATGTAAACTTGGGTCTGTTTGTAAGTGATGTTTGTATAGTGTCGAATGAGAGTCTGTAATATAGCTTAAATATGACAATATTTATAAAAAGAAACTGGTAAATGTTTGAAGAAATCAGCTCTTAAGTTTAAATTGCTTATATGAAAACGAACTGGGTTGTATCGAATCGGCCTTATAGATGTCCTGAGACGACTTCAATTTTTACCAAAACGACCCAGGAGGAGGAACCAGGAACCAGTGGAACATCCAAATATGCGAACTGAGGTCGATATAGAATGATATTATTCAACTTTCATGACAGGACAGCAGTTGACGATTGAACTCGGTGAGTTTTATACCTGGTCAGATAATCTTAAAGAATCAAAACCCATTAATCTGGTGGATAACTCAAGGGTCGTTACGAGTGCAAAAATCTTTACATTTATTAAAAAAATGCATATTTCATTTTTGCAGCTAACTGACGTTACTATTTTTATATATAAGTACTATAATACGTACTTTTAGATAAGGGTAGGTTAATAAAACTGACGCAGGACTGAGGTCTAAGCTTTGTTCCCAGAGGTGTCATCTTAAATCCTACAATTAGAGGGCCAGGAATATTATTATACTACCCAAATCAATTCAAGTTCTAATTCAGATTTCGTACTGAATACTTGTTTACAAAACCTGTCTATGAAAATGAGTTTGGTTGATACTGCTTTGTAATGTGCACAAAACGTTAAATGGTTTCTGAGGGTAAATAACAGTTGCTTCTATTAAATGTGCTCTTTCTGACATTCGTTGCCTGATAAACCAGTGATAGTGATCATTGTTCTTAAAACTCCCTGTATCTCGGTAGGTCAGTATTACAGTACCTTCCGATTCTCTCTCTCTCTCTCTCTCTCTCTCTCTCTCTCTCTCTCTCTCTCTCTCTCTCTGTATCCGTTATGTTAGCCAATGGGGTACATACCTCAATAATTCACCTTTTGTATTGTTATTGCATCCTATAACCCACTCCCCTTATTACACATCCGTTAATGAAGTTCGTTTATATTTTTCAATGACACTGCTTACAGAATTAATACTTCCTTTTAAATAAATCTGGGTTCTGTCTTTGCTCAGAACGCGTAGTGTACACCCATCAGACCTGACTCTTCCACCAAAGACAGCAACTGGAGATACTTTTTTTTTCTCAGACATAAAACTTGCTCTTTGTTTTTCATGTATAAAACAGAGCTTAGTTCAGACAACAACATCAGACGTACTGGTTTTCCTGAGTATTCCACAAATGACTGGCACTTGGGTCTAGGTCTATCAATTCACTGCACAGATTTACTGTATTATTTGTTGAGAGTTATAAATTCCAAATACTACATAGTAGTTCTGATCCCTCTGTAAGGATGAGGGTTAAATTCAACTGTAACACTGTTCTAATAATGAATCTGTTGTTTTTTAGGTCTCTGGACGTTTTGACTGATAGATCACGTCTAATTCATAACACAGCGGCTTCGAGTCGATTTTTCTACGACTGTATAAAGTAGCCACTTATTGCTGGATGGTAAGGAAGTGTGCGTCACTTTCTTTTCTTTCTTTTTTTACTTATTCAGTGTTAAAGAAGCGCAAGGCTTATTATGCAATGTATCAGAAAATACCGATACACGAACACACTCAGTTAATTTTTTGCTCACTGATCTATTTATTAGTAAAATGGAGGATAATGCGTCCATGATAAAGTTTAGATATAGCCCATGATAATGCACCTTGATCTGTTCCATGAATAGGTGGATATAGTATGTCCTACTTTTCAATATTTCAGCACATGCTGGTTTCCTCAAAAGGATTTCCTGAATAAAAAAGTGTAATATTGCTCTTGT
Organism: Macrobrachium rosenbergii; assembly: GCF_040412425.1. Classification (NCBI taxonomy): domain Eukaryota; kingdom Metazoa; phylum Arthropoda; class Malacostraca; order Decapoda; family Palaemonidae; genus Macrobrachium; species Macrobrachium rosenbergii. The sequence continues at coordinate 40,368,000 of NC_089743.1, forward strand.
GGTTTATGGGTTTAACGACTGATTTTGAACGACTGAAATCATTAAACGAGGAATGTTGGGAACTTAAAAATTCTGTTACTCTCGTGTACAATTCGCAAGAATCAGATTTGTTTTAGAGCTTTGTGCTAACAACTGACAACATCCGAAGTAACAAGTTTTGTTGTGACACTACACTACAGTAAACATATTAAGAACCATGACTGATTAAACCTTTCGAGAAGTAGACATAATCTGATGCGTTTGACAGTACTGCATTCAAAAAGTCATTTGCACAGAATGCTACGTTGTAAAAGGAGTTAGGTTTGCTTAAGTTTGTAGTAATGAACTGAGCTTCTTTCAAATGACATTCTATTCATTAATTTTACAATATAGTTTGTAATGGGATTTGTTCCCCATTGTAGTTTTTCACTCATATTCCACAATCCACTGTATAAAATCAGAAGATATGTAGAACTATATCATATCTTTTTCAACTCATTAGGGGAAGGTTTAAGCTTTATCATTTCGTATTCGAATAGATTTTGTTTTCTACAGAGTTTTTTTCTTTTGCAGGTTCATTACTCCAGTGCTTCATGGGTGAAATGAAAGAAAATTAAACATTCGAGGTGTTCTGATGGTGTGTAAAGCAGACAGACGACGATTTGCCACTCATGGCATTTATGACAATCAGAAATATACTGAAAGCTTAAAAAAATGACAGAGAGAAGATAGTAAACAAACTTACTGCTTCTGACAAGGGGAACTGTCCGATTAAAGCTTTGATGTTGTGTGGAAGGTCATTCTCTGTGCCTCTGGGTTTACCAGATAGTGGGTAGGAGCACTTGGAATCTCGTTATTCCATTCATGTATTGGATGAAGAGTCCTTTGGCCACCTTACAGAGATGAGCATCCTTCTCTAATCATGTACTCATCGAGGTTACAGTGACAGCCCTTGGGTTCATCAATCCACTGTAAAGTGGGCAAGCCACAGTAAAGTTTTATTCCTAGGAAGCCACACACTCGTTTCCAAAGACAGCTACCGACATTTTTACTGATCACACCTTCTCCTGCCAACCTCCTACCCCTCACCTCCCACTTCAGTTGATGAATACAGCAAATCTATAAGAATGGAATTGCCCTCCAATGCTGTAAGGCAACTTCTGGTGGTGGTGAAAGCAAGCTGTTAATGAAAGGGTGCTCAGTAAGAGACCCACAGCTTAATTATCTCACAATAGTCCCATCAGAGGGCCACTCTTCCCGAAGGCATCTGGATCCCAGTTGCAGAAAGTAGAGTGCCTGGGGATCCTAGATCACTAGTCACAGATGAACTTTCCAGAGCCAATTCAACCCAGGCTGGGGATGGACATGCATGCATTTAACACCCTGAACATGCACTTCACAGAATGCAAACAAATCTCTAGTGAATATTGCACTGCTACCAGCAGTGTTACCTTGGATCAAGTCACCCCATTCAATGATGACAACGGCCATTAGTACAAACCACCATCTGGTGGGTCAAATCCTGCTGCAAGGTAATAAAAATATAACAATCAGTTCATGTTCAAACAGTGCAGTACAGTGATGTGACTGAAGAATGATAAGGCGAATAATGTAGCTGGCAAGCTAGGAAAATGACTAATAGGTCAGAACCCTGCTTAACCTGCCATTTACCATCACATTGTCCATGACTGGAGGTTTGTCAAGCCGCAGTGTCCATGTATAAATGTGTGCCAGGCTACAAGTGTTCAGTCCTAGACAAATACCATACAATATAAGGGTATGGATGCCAGAAAAGAGTGAGGAAGATCACAGGTATCTTATGCCACTGACCACTTCCACACAGGAAAAAAAAATACAAAGTTTACTAAAACTAGAGTATGGAAGCAGCTCTAAATTAAAATGCAATTTTTTGAGCAGTCAGCCAGTGAGAAGCTAGCCTATGAAAACAATGGAACAGATAAAAAAAATCACTGAGAATGATGCCATACTAACAAAGCAAACCTGTTTAAGAAACAAAAAAAGATGAAAAATAAGTGAAATGTTACCAACTGCCCATGAAGTGTTTATGAAACCACTTTTCACTCATTGTTTTCAAGTATGTCTGCACTGTGAACGCGGAGAAATATGAGTTAGTGGAGCCAGGTTACTACAAAGATATTAGAGAAATTATTTTTTATGCACAATTCACCAGAGTACTTGCTGTGCTTGGAACTAAGGATGTAACAAAACAAGGATATACCAAGAAGTAGTTTTTCAAGAAAACAATTCACGATAACTGGCTAGAGGGCCTGTCTGAGGAACAAGGAAACTGACGAGAGGGCCTGCCTGAGGAGCAAGGAAACTGGCGAGAGGGCCTGCCTGAGGAACAAGGAAACTGGCAAAAGGGCCTACCTGAGGAACAAGGAAACTGGCGAGAAGGCCTGCCTGAGGAACAAGGAAACTGGAGAGAGAGCCTGCCTGAGGAACAAGGAAACTGGCGAGAGGGCCTGCCTGAGGACAAGGAAACTGGCGAGGGGCCTGCCTGAGGAACAAGGAAACTGGAGAGAGGGCCTGCCTGAGGAACAAGAAAACTGGCGAGAGGGCCTGCCTGAGGAACAAGAAAACTGGCAAGTGGGCCTGGCTGAGGAACAAGAAAACTGGCGAGAGAGTCTGCCTGAGGAACAAGGAAACCGGCGAGAGAGCCTGCCTGAGGAACAAGGAAACTGGCGAGAGGGCTTGCCTGAGGAACAAGGAAACTGGAGAGGGGGGCCTATCTGAGAAACAAGGAAACTGGCGAAAGGGCCTGCCTGAGGAACAAAGAAACTGGAGAGAGGGCCTGCCCGAGGAACAAAGAAACTGGCGAGAGTGCCTACCCAAGGAACAAGGAAACTGGCGAGAGGGCCTGCCTGAGCAACAAGGAAACTGGGGAGAGGGCCTGCCCAAGGAACAAGGAAACCGGCGAGAGGGCCTGCCCAAGGAACAAGGAAACTGGCGAGAGGGCCTGCCCATGGAACAAGGAAACTGGCGAGAGGGCCTGCCTGAGGAACAAGGAAACTGGAGAGAGGGCCTGCCCTAGGAACAAGGAGACTGGCGAGAGGGCCTGCCTGAGGAACAAGGAAACTGGCAAGAGGGCCTGTCCGGGAAACAAGGAAATGTGCGAGAGGGCCTGCCTGAGGAACAAGGAAACTGGCGAGAGGGCCTGCCTGAGGGACAAGGAAACTGGCGAGAGGGCCTGCCTGAGAACAAGGAAACTGGGAAGGTTTGGGAACATGCGTGAGGCCTGCCTGAGGAACAAGGAAACTGGCGAGGGCCTGCCTGAGAGCAAAGAAACTGGCGAGAGGGCCTGCCTGAGAACAAGAAACTGGTCAAATTCAGTGTGAGGAACAAGGAAACTGGCGAGAGGCCTGCCTTTTGCTCACTGATCAGGAACAAGTAAAATGGAGGAAGATCATCCATGATAAAGTTTAGAGTATCTGAGAGCCTGATCTGAGAACAAGGAAACTGGCGAGAGACCTGCCTGAGGAACAAGGAAACTGGCGGTTTTCCTCAGGAGGGCCTGCCTGAGGAACAAGGAAACTGGCGAGAGGGCCTGCCTGAGGAACAAGGAAACTGGCGAGAGGGCCTGCCTGAGGAACAAGGAAACTGGCGAGAGGGCCTGCCTGAGGAGCAAGGAAACTGGCAAGAGGGCCTGCCTGTTTGGAACAAGGAAACTGGCAAAAGGGCCTGACCTGAGGAACAAGGAAACTGGCGAGAAGGCCTGCCTGAGGAACAAGGAAACTGGAGAACTACGTTGTAAATTAGGTGCCTGAGGAACAAGGAAACTGGCAGAGGGCCTGCCTGAGGACAAGGGGGGGGGGCCTGCCCAAAGGAACAGAAACTGGCGAGAGGGGCCTGCCTGAGGAACAAGAAAACTGGCGAGAGGCCCTGCCTGAGCAAGGAAACTGGCGAGGGGCCTGCCTGAGGAACAGGTTTTTCTACAAACTGGCTTTAGAGGGCCTGCCTGAGGACAAGGAAACTGGCGAGGGGCCTGCCTGTGGAACAGGAAACTGGCCAGATGGCCTGCCTGAGGACAAGAGAAACTGGGAGGGGGCCTGCCTGAGGACAAGATTAAAGCTGGCGAGAAAGCCTGCCTGAGGGTTTAACAGGGAAACTGGCGAGAGGGCCTGCCTGAGGAACAAGGAAACTGGCGAGAGGGCCTGCCTGAGGACAAGGAAACTGGCGAGGTTACAGGGCCTGCCTGAGGACAATTTCCACTGTAAAGTGGGCAGGCCTGCCAGAGGAACAGGGAAACTGGCGAGAGGGCCTGCCTGAGGACAAGGAAACTGGCTTGGGGCCTGCCTGAGGAACAAGGAAACTGGCGAGAGGGCCTGCCTGAGGACAAGGAACCTGGCGAAGACCTGCCTGAGGAACAGGGGGTTTCTGGCAAGGGGGCCTGCCTGACGAACAAGAAAACTGGCGAGAGGGCCTGGCTGAGGAACAAGATAACTGGTGAGCCAATTCAGCCTGGCTGAGGAACAAGGAAACTGGCATTTAACAGGGCCTGGCTGAGGAACAAGAAAACTGGCGAGAGGGCCTGCCTGAGGAACAAGAAAACTGGCAAGTGGGCCTGGCCTGAGGAACAAGAAAACTGAAACTTGCCTGAGGAACAAGTAAAACCAGTTCATGTTCAAACAGAGGCCTGCCTGAGGAACAAGGAAACTGGCGAATAAGGGCTTGCAAAGCTGAGGAACAAGGAAAATGGGTCAGAGGGGGCCTGTCTGGAGAACAAGGAAACTGGCGAGAAGGCCTGCCCACGGAACAAGGAAACTGGAGAACAACCCGAGGAACAGACAAAACTGGCAATAGGGCCTGCCTGAGGAACAAAGAAACTGGCGAGAGGGCCTGCCTGAGGAACAAAGAAACTGGCAAGAGGGCCTGCCCAAGGAACAAGGAAACTGGCCAGTGAGGGCCTGCCTGAAAACAATGGAACACAAGGAAACTGGCGAGAGGGCCTGCCCATGGAACAAGGAAACTGGCCCAAAACATATATTAGTTTTGAATTTTCTGGAGGAACAAGGCTACTGGAGAGAGGCCCTGCCCTAGGAACAAGGAAACTGGCTTTTCAGGGCCTGCCTGAGAACAAGAAACTGGCGAGAGGGCCTGTCCAGGTTAACAAGAAATGTGCGAAAGGTCCTGCACTAGGAACAAGGAAACTGGCGAGAGGGCCTGCCTGAGGAACAAGGAAACTGGCGAGAGGGCCTGCCTGAGGAACAAGGAAACTGGCGAGAGGGCCTGCCCAAGGAACAAGGAAACAACTGGCGAGAGGGCCTGCCCGAGGAACAAGGAAACTGGCGAGAGGGCCTGCCCGAAGAACAAGGAAACTGGCAAGACGGCCTGCCCGAGTAAGAAGGAAACTGGCGAGAGGGCCAGCCCGAGTAACAAGGAAACTGGCGAGAGGGCCTGCCCAAGGAACAAGGAAACTGGCGAGAGGGCCTGCCTGAGGAACAAGGAAACTGGTGAGAGGGCCTGCCTGAGGAACAAAGAAACTGGCGAGAGGGCGTGCCTGAGGAACATGGAAACTGGCGAGAGGGCCTACCTGAGGAATAAGGAAACTGGCGAGAGGGCCTGCCCGAGGAACAAGGAAACTGGCGAGAGGGCCTGCCCAAGGAACAAGGAAACTGGCAAGACGGCCTGCCCAAGTAACAAGGAAACTGGCGAAAGCCTGCCCGAACCTGCAAGGAAACAACTGGCGGAGAGGGCCTGCCCGAGGAACAAGGAAAATGGCGAGAGGGCCTGCCTGAGGAACAAGGAAACTGGCAAGACGGCCTGCCCGAGTAACAAGGAAACTGGTGAAAGGGCCTGCCCGAGTAACAAGGAAACTGGCGAGAGGGCCTGCCCAAGGAACAAGGAAACTGGCGAGAGGGCCTGCCCAAGGAACAAGGAAACTGGCGAGAGGGCCTGCCTGAGGAACAAGGAAACTGGCGAGAGGGCGTGCCTGAGGAACAAGAAAACTGGCAAGAGGGCCTGCCTGAGGAATAAGGAAACTGGCGAGAGGGTCTGCCCGGGAACAAGGAAACTGGCGACAAGGGCCTGCCTGAGGAACAAAGGGAAACTGGCGAGAGGGCCTGCCTGAGGAACAAGGAAACTGGAGAAAGGGCCTGCCTGAGGAACAAGGAAACTGGCGAGAGGGCCTGCCTGAGGAACAAGGAAACTGGCGTGAGGGCCTGCCCGAGGAACAAGGAAACTGGCGAGAGGGCCTGCCTGAGGAACAAGGAAACTGGCGTGAGGGCCTGCCAGAGGAACAAGGAAACTGGCGTGAGGGCCTGCCCGAGGAACAAGGAAACTGGCGAGGGGGCCTGCCTGAGGAACAAGGAAACTGGCGAAAGGGCCTGCCTGAGGAACAAGGAAACTGGCGAAAGGGCCTGCCTGAGGAACAAGGAAACTGGCAAGAGGACCTGCTGAGGAACAAGGAAACTGGCGAGAGGGCCTGCCTGAGGAACAAGGAAACTGGCGAGAGGGCCTGCCTGAGGAACAAGGAAACTGGCGAGAGGGCCTGCCTGAGGAACAAGGAAACTGGCGAGAGGGCCTGCCTGAGGAACAAGGAAACTGGCAAGAGGGCCTGCTTGAGGAACAAGGAAACTGGCGAGATGGACTGCCTGAGAACAAGGAAACTGGCGAGAGGGCCTGCCTGAGGAACAAGGAAACTGCGAGAGGGCCTGCCTGAGGAACAAGGAAACTGGAGAGAGGGCCTGCCCAAGGAACAAGGAAACTGGCGAGAGGGCCTGCCCGAGGAACAAGGAAACTGGCGAGAGGGCCTGCCTGAGGAACAAGGAAACTGGCGAGAGGGCCTGCCTGAGGAATAAGGAAAACTGGCGAGAGGGCCTGCCTGAGGAACAAGGAAACTGGCGAGGGGCTTGCCTGAGAACAAGAACAGGAACAAGGAAACTGGCGAGAGGACCTGCTCGTGGAACAAGAAAACTGGCAAGAGGGCCTGCCTGAGGAATAAGGAAACTGGCGAGAGGGCCTGCCTGAGGACAAGGAAACTGGCGAGAGGACCTGCTCGTGGAACAAGAAAACTGGCAAGAGGGCCTGCCTGAGGAATAAGGAAACTGGCGAGAGGGCCTGCCTGAGGAACAAGGAAACTGCGAGAGGGCCTGCCTGAGGAACAAGGAAACTGGCGAAACTGCCCAAGGAACAAGGAAACTGGCGAGAGGGCCTGCCCGTGGAACAAGGAAACTGGCGAGAGGGCCTGCCCGAGGAACAAGGAAACTGGCGAGAGGGCCTGCCTGAGGAACAAGGAAACTGGCGAGAGGGCCTGCCTGAGGAACAAGGAAACTGGCGAGAGGGCCTGCCTGAGGAACAAGGAAACTGGCGAGAGGGCCTGCCTGAGGAACAAGAAAACTGGCGAGAGGGCCTGCCTGAGGAACAAGGAAACTGGCGAGAGGGCCTGCCTGAGGAACAAGGAAACTGGCGAGAGGGCCTGTCCGGAAACAAGGAAATGTGCGAGAGGGCCTGCCTGAGGAACAAGGAAACTGGCGAGAGGGCCTGCCTGAGGAACAAGGAAACTGGCATGAGAGGGCCTGCCTGAGGAACAAGGAAACTGGCGAGAGGGCCTGCCCGAGGAACAAGGAAACTGGCGAGAGGGCCCAAGGAAACTGGAATGAGAACTAAGAAACTGGCGAGAGGGCCTGCCTGAGGAACAAGGAAACTGGCGAGAGGGCCTGCCTGAGGAACAAGGAAACTGGCGAGAGGGCCTGCCTGAGGAACAAGGAAACTGGCGAGAGGGCCTGCTCACGGAACAAGGAAACTGGCAAGAGGGCCTGCCTGAGGAACAAGGAAACTGGCGAGAGGGCCTGCCCGAGGAACAAGGAAACTGGCGAGAGGGCCTGCCCAAGGAATAAGGAAACTGGCGAGAGGGCCTGCCCGAGGAACAAGGAAACTGGCGAGAGGGCCTGCCTGAGGAACAAGGAAACTGGCGAGAGGGCCTGCCTGAGGAACAAGGAAACTGGCGAGAGGGCCTGCCCAAGGAATAAGGAAACTGGCGAGAGGGCCTGCCTGAGGAACAAGGAAACTGGCGAGAGGGCCTGCCTGAGGAACAAGGAAACTGGCAAAGAGGGCCTGCCCAAGGAACAAGGAAACTGGCAGAAGGCCTGCCCTAGGAACAAGGAAACTGGAGAGACTGCCTGCCTGAGGAATAAGAAACTGGCGAGAGGGCCTGCCTGAGGAACAAGGAAACTGGCGAGAGGGCCTGCCCTAGGAACAAGGAAACTGGCGAGAGGGCCTGCCTGAGGAACAAGGGAAACTGGAAACCTGCCTGAGGAACAAGGAAACTGGCAAGTGGGCCTGCCCTGAGGAGGGGCCCTGCCTGAGGAACAAGGAAACTGGCGAGAGGGCCTGCCTGAGGAACAAGGAAACTGGCGAGAGGGCTTGCCTGAGGAACAATGAAACTGGCGAGGGGCCTGCCCAGGAACAAGGAAACTGGCGAGAGGGCCTGCCTGAGGAACAAGGAAACTGGCGAGAGGGCCTGCCTGAGGAACCAA
>NC_089743.1:40381476-40396476 GCF_040412425.1 Macrobrachium rosenbergii
AGATATCATAGCTTGAAAGCATGTACTCAATTGCATTGTTAAGACACGAGATGTTTCAGAATTCAGTGTTTTCAGTTTTAGCTCAAAATTGACGACATAATAAGGAACTTGGGCATTGTTTTCAAGCTATTAAACAATGCTCTCTGAATTTTGTACAAAGCTTGCCATGAGAATAATGCTTCTTGCTTAACAGTAAACACAAACCATTTAAAGTTAATGCTGTAAATATTGGACAGTGCCTTATCAAGGGCATTATTATCATGGCATCTCTGCATATTTCAAGACACTGCTGCCTTACGAAGGTTACAAATTGAGGCGTTCCTTTGAGGGCAGTTTGGTATTATTTGCAGGTAAATCATTTAATAAGTAAACTCAAATTCTAGGCATTACTTCTCAGGGAGTTTGGCACCATTAAAAATGAAATTTTGGATCAGTGATTCAGTAAGATTAAATGCATTACTTGAGGGTAATTTTTTTATTATATTGTCAGTAAATGAATCAATAAGTAAACTCAAATTACGAATTAATAAACACACAATTATGAGAAACAGTTTATTCGTCTTATTTGTAGGTAGACCCACTGGAAAGATTAAAATCATCTTAAGAACTGATTGTTAATTTTTCACTAGAGCATCATATATATTCTAGACTTCGTTTCTAAAGGGAAATTCGTTTTTAGTGGACATCTTAGGTACTGGGAGAGCTGCTATTTAATAAAATGTTTTGGGAGACAGCTCGTATCTCTTTCCCTGTAAGGATCTCACAGAGGGATTGATTTTCCATGAAGGGTATAGAGTAGAGTTAGGTTAGGGTGAAGAAGTTGAACAGCAAAGTGGAAGATGTTGAAGGGATGGAAGTAAAGACATTTCACAGAGATGGATTTTTGTAATGCGTATTCATGCCCCAAAAATAGTTATCAGAAATGAAAAACAAAACAGAGGAATGGCACAACAAACCAATGCACGGACAGTACATGAGACAGGCAAAACTGGCCAGCGATGAAACGTGGCAATGGCTACAGAGGGGAGAACTCAAGAAGGAAACAGAAGGAATGCTAACAGTGGCACAAGATCACTCCCTAGGAACCAGATATGTCCAAAGAACAATAGATGGAAATAACATCTCACCCATACGCAGGAAGTGCAATATGAAAGACGAGACCATAAACCACATAGCAAACGAATGTCCGGCGCTTGCACAGAACCAGCACAAAAAAAGGCACGATTCAGTAGCAAAAGCCCTCCACTGGAGCCTGTGCAAGAAACACCAGTTAGCTTGCAGTAATAAGTGGTATGAACACCAACCTGAGGGAGTGATAGAAAACGATCAGGCAAAGATCCTCAGGGACTACGGTATCAGAACAGATAGGGTGATACGTGCCAATAGACCAGACGCGACGGTGAGTGACATAATCAAGAAGAAAGTATCACTCTTTGATGTCACAATGCCATGGGACACCAGAGTAGATGAGAAACAAAGAGAAAAAATTGATAAGTATCAAGACCTGAAAATCGAAATAAGGATATGGAATATTATGGAATATGCCAGTGGAAATTGTACCCATAATCATAGGAACACAAGGCATGATCCCAAGATTCCAGAAAAGGACTCTGGAAAAACTAGATGCCAAAGTAGCTCCAGGACTCATGTAGAAAAGTGTGCTACTAGAAATAGTGCACATAGTGAGAGAAGTGATGGACTCCTAAGGAGGCAGGATGCAACCCGGAACCCCACACTATAAAAACCAACCAGTCGAATAGGATGACTGAGACAAAAAAAAATTAAAAAATAATAATAATAATAATTTTCACGATAAGTGAATCTTCACTTGGAACAATCCTTGAAAGCACTGACCTGCAAGGGAAGATTCCACAGAGCAGAATACCAATAACAAAAGAGGAAAACAGTGAGTAAGAAATAATGATTGAATAACAAAACACCATAAAAGTATACAAAAAGATCTAATAAACTTCAGTAGCACTTTAAAGGTGATGGGGCAAAATAAACCATAAAAGTATACAAAAAGATCTAATAAACTTCAGTAGCACTTTAAAGGTGATGGGGCAAAATAAACAGAGACACATAAGTATAAAATGCAGAAGAATAAGTCTGTTGGAATATGGTATGAAAGTATGTGAGGACAAAATCAATAAAGTCGAAAAACTGAGGACAGTCAGTTTGGCTTTGTACTAGGAAATACAACCCAGACAATCTTCATAAAGAGGTAACTGCATGAGCTTAAACCCTGCTAAAGTACAGAAGTCCTCAGAGAGGCTGTTGCACTGTACAATGGTGTGAGGAATAAAGTACCACAACATGGAGGATAATGCAAAGTGGAGAGGCAGTTCCGTTTTCTTTGAGACTGATAATGCTGTGAGGCTGGAACTGAGAAAGCAGTCATTACAGAAAATATAATCTTTTATAATAAAATTTATTATTTGGGCACTTACCTACTGTTGAAGATAGCTTACACCTCCTCACCCATCAGAGAGGAGATATAAGCTCTCTTTAACAGTAGGTAAGATTCCTCCCAAATAATATATGTCATAATCTGGCTCAAATGTTAAAAGATTATAGAATACTGGAAAGAAGAGTATGAACCTACAATGCCTACCCAAGACCTTCATTACTGTAAAAGGCATAAGAAGACACAACGAAAGGAAAGAAATGGAGGAGAAATTGATAAGACATGATGAAAATTGACTGAGCTTTATGGCTAGTCTGGGTTCAGACAATCTTTCCCCAACTGAGAACATAAGAGAGATGTGGACAGGCTGGAAAACAGGTAATAAAATCCTCAAGATGAAAAGGAAAGAGAAAACAGGCAAAATGCTAAATGTGAGAGTAGTGAAGCTGAAGATATTTGAGGACCTTGATCATAAGTTAATTTAGGCTAGAAATGAATAGCCTATATGAACGTGATATAAAATTTGGGTCAAATGCCAGATGTTGGACCCTATGAATAGGCCATTCAGCAATGAAAGAGAAATTGAGAGTAAAAAAGGTTTTAAAGGTGTAACAGGAGGAAATCCTTGCAGTTGCACTATGAAACAATTAGGAGAGGGTGGAAAGTAAGATGGAAGAAAGATATCAACCGAGATACAGTTGAAGGAATTAAACGGTTTATAGATTTGGGCTGATGGGACACTGCAAAGAACCCAAGTAACGCCTACAAGGCACCTGTGGGGTGCACTAAGGGCACTAACCCCCTACAGTATAGAAGTACATACAGGAAAAGAAAATGGAGAAAACTCTTCTGAAACCTGACAAAATGAATCAGCTTTCTTTTGTCTTAATCTGGTTTTATGATATAAACAGTATTTAACATTCAATAGTTTATCAAAAATAACGACTTAATAGTTGTCAATTCTTGACTCTCATAGGTTTTCCCAAAATGTTTTCTTTCTGTGGGGTAAAATAGATCATTCAGCAAGTATAAATGAATTTTTAGAAAATCAAACCTACTATGTAGCATCATAGGTTGTTTGCACATCTAGAATAAGGATGATATAGCATTTGCTACAATGTTTTTCCTCCCATGGGCACGTCTAACACTTCCTTCAAACCTAAATATGGCAAAACACACCAAACTCTTTCATTTGCAAATAAGCACCAGAAATACAGCTTTACATTTGCTGTAGAGCCAAGAGTCTTCTTTACCAATTAAATTTCCTCTAAACCATTTCTAATTCTCTAAAACTTTGATACTATGAAGCACTAACTTTCTATGATTTACTTTATATCTGCACTGAGTTACAGTAATCTAAATTACTCATATATAACCGAAATCCTCTCTTTTAACTTTTACTTCTTACAGAACATATCCGGAATAATGAGACTATGCTGAAATTAAACCATTGCTGCACATAAACTGTTAGCTACATATACATTATTGCCAATTTGCTTAGCTTTTTCTTTAATGTGCATCCACGACCATCAGATACGTTTTGTTACTTTGTATACTGCCTGATAACTAAATGCCTGCTTATGGGCTAAGGGTTACAAAAAAAAAACAACATGCTTATGGGCTAAGTTACAAAAAAACAAGATTATGGGCTAAGAGTTACAAAAAAACAACATGCATATGGGCTAAGAGTTACAAAAAAAACAAGGTTATGGGCTAGAAGTTACAAAAAAACAACATTCTTACTCCATAAATCCTATAAAGAAAAGCAATCACAGATATGTTCAGACATCCAAAGTAATTACTTATCCTTATTGCCATGCCAATGTATAAACATGAATGGATTTTAAAAATATGGCACCTGCACAAATGTATTTGAAAACACCAATTTACTCTGAAAATCGTACTTGCCACAGTTTCATGAAAACAAACTTATTATTCTCACTCGTGCCTGCAATATCAAGAAATTTATTCGAGATACATCCGATGGTTATATGTACTAATTGGTGTGGCCTCCACAGGGTAGGGAGTCCTGCCCCCCCTCCCCTCCCATTTTGTCTATCAGTGGTCTCCTTCCTCAAATCTATCTGCTGACACAAGATGTGCACCAGTCAGAACAACTGAGATGAAGACACTCCCAGTGATACAAATATAAATTCATGAAATATGGGATACAAATATAAATTCATGAAATATGGAAGAAAACAGGACAATATATGAGGGAAAGAGAGAGTTATATAAAGGAAATAAAGGAGAAAGAACAGGGACAAAGACAAAGAGCTTTGTAACTGTGAAACATAAAATTCTTTTCATATTCAGCAAGAATACAGCAATATAAACCATTTCTTTCAAATTATTGTGGTACTGTGATTAGAAAGTGGGACAATTTAAATTTTACTGAAGGTGAGCAAACATTGTCATTAAGCCTAACAGATTAATTATCTGCAATGTAAACTTCCAGAGAACAGAAAGTACTTATTTGAAATAAAAAAAGGAGATATGGAAATATCAAAAACTAAACAAGAGTAAGAGATAAATGAAACAAATCCATTGACAACCAAAGTCAGAAGTAATAAGGCAATATGTAGGGCATTTTCTAGGAGCATTGCATCCCCTTTTATTGCAACTTACGAAATGACACTGGCAGGAAGACCACTCCAAACTTCAACAGGGGTTCAGGAAGATCACCCGTTTCCATTCTCCCCAGTGGTTAAGACCGTAAAACATTCAAAATGATGCCAACAGAGAATGCTTCAAATGGAACCAGGGATCCTTTTCATTTGAAGAGTGACCAACATGTTCACTCTTAAGATTTCTCAGATTCTACTGAGCCTTCACAAACATCTTGTCACTGGGACCATTGCATCTGGAACAGCAGCAGCTATGAGGGGAAACGAATCCTGCCATCCCTTCCTCTTTCAATTTTGGTGGGGAGCCTTCATCCTATCTGGATGCTGACCTAGTGGGCACTACAAAAACATTCCTATTTAACAGGCAATGTAGGACGATTAAAGAAATACTATGCAATTGACTGATACTTTAATTTCACTAACAAGCAGCAATACTTAGCAACTTCCACTGACAGCATAAATCATTCATACAATACTAGACTGAACCCACTACAGAGTATCTGCTTTCTAACAGTCAATATCCACCATCAGGAGAAATCAAGGACAACAGAGTCATAAACATGCTTTGCGCAGACAGACGGTGAACAATTACATCACATTCGTTCAAAGAAAGAACAGGAAAAAATAAATAAAACACTAAGTGGCTGTGCGTATGAACAATGGCAATGTGTTATAGAGATCAGCAATGTTTCTAGAACCCTTCTGTCACACATAAAGCCTGGATTCCTTATGTATAACAGATTTACAATAAAAACCTTTTTATTACCTACTGTTTACCTGTTACACTGCTCTTGCTGTCAGCAAGGCCATGTTGTTCTACCTTGACCAATTTATATTTATGAATGAACCACCATAGAGCAGTCATTAGTAGAACAATGTGTACTTACTTTGCAGTTCAAGCATGTATCCAAGATGAGCCCTAAGACACTTGAGGAGTCAGAAAGGCAATAGAAAGATATCCTTCACTTTGCATACCTGAATAATTAGGTCAGAAACAATTAGCAGCTGTGCCAACATGAGCACACTGCCAACACAAATAGCATATCAAATTTCAGTCAACACAGGTTTTGATGGCAACGAACAAATCCTCACAATAACAAGGAAGAGCGAAGTGAGTGACGAAGAACACAGTCAAATAAGCACTCTATACACATCACGTGCAAAAGGGACCGAGGACATCAGAGCAAGCATCTAATATGGGGGAGAGAGTCTCACAAGTGAAGGTCACACAAACACCCACACTTTTAACATCATTTGGCTAGTCATCTCAATTACCCCATTTGTAGGTCAACACTGATGCTACGGCACAAGTAAAAATAAAGGATCTGTAATTCTAAGCAGAGAAAATCTCTATAAAAACAAAAAATATCAAGTTGTGGTAAAACTTTGATGAACCCGTCTTCAGATGGCAGATGTATTTGCTTGTAGAATTTTGTTGTGTTGAAAACTCAGCACCTGGAATGTAGTCCTCATTTAGTATCAGATACAAGACAGTAATTTTTACACCACAATGCAAACCATTTTCTAAATACCTCAAATAAACAATTTATATAAATGGCAACTGATATTACTCCTTCACCTCTGTACTGTACTAAGTGAATTCTCTTCCCAATTCTCATACTACCCTTCTCACATATACAAGATGATTAACTGTCATTAGTATTAGTACTTCCACAATTATAAGGTAGTTCAACCAGAACCATTTAGTTCTCTTTATAACCACCCATGTCCCATTTTCCACCCAATCTCCTCTTCTACTGTCTCCTGCTGCAGCTGACACTTTCATCATACACTTCTATGACTTAACAGAAAGCCCTCAAAATAATAACTGTTTATAAGAAAAAACGAATTCATTATTCATTCACAGTGACTTCTGTTCTCTGAAACTAAGGCTAATATATAAGTCCTCATCACCCTTGACTCATGTTATTATTACCATTAAAATAAACTGACAACGCCAAGGAGTTCACTTTACAGTCTCTCACAGTGTTCTGATAGACACTTTATTATTAACATTTTGTTGAAAATTCAACAAAGAGGAACCGTGAAGTAGTAGATTCACAACCAATAGTGAAGTGACCACAGGAAAGGATGAGGCGAATTGTACCTTTGGGAAACCAAACAAGTCTGAGAGATAGGTCATCATTCAAAGTGATGGTATTGAGTTACTTGGAGAGAGAGAGAGAGAGAGAGAGAGAGAGAGAGAGAGAGAGAGAGAGAGAGAGAGAGAGAGAGAGAATGCCTATGGAGGAATAAGGACCATGCAGTCAGAGTTCTTGATTCATCATCTGCTATCTTTAAAGACAATAACCTCTTTGCTTTCATGAGGCAGATCTCTGGACCCCTTAGTTGGAACAAACCCATTCCCTTTTTGCCTCAAGTCCCTATACTGTATAGGCCCTAGTTACTATTCAACTGACTCTCTCTCTTACCAACACAATTTCATCTTATTGATCCCACTTCTCCATCTTCATTTCTCGAAGATCTCTTACATGACAGCATTTTGTAAACATCCAATTACACCCTAATTTTACTCCACCTCAAACACGTCAGCAATTGTTGTCTATATCTTGTCTCTCTCACAGGGACCTGTTATGAAAGAAATGAATGATCATTCAATACCTGTATTGCAATATGCAACACTTTTCTCAAATCATTAAAGTGAAATACTTCTGAACCTTTCAAAACCACTTTTGCTTTGTAAAACCTGTTCTGACAAAGAAAAGTTTGTGTTCTGTTGATAACTATCCAAACAATGATGATTACAATATACAAAACTACTTGCTATACTTCTGCCTATTCCCCAAAAGGAGCATTTACAGGCATGTTTGAATGGAAGAAAGACCTGAGGGCAACTGTTCTATCAACTGAGTGTTTCTCACTATGTGGGGAGCTTCAGTATCTAAACATCTTGACATTCCTTCTCAGTTCAGTTTAAATTGTTTAAATTGTTTTATTGCCATCTTGTTCAACAGTATTGTTTCATTTTCTTCCTCAAACGGAACAGCCATGAATACCACCTCTTTTGCAGTAGATGCATGAAACTATACAAATATTAAAAACCTTTCCTCACCTCTATTTTATAGGAGTTCCTTGTACCTTCCATCACAGATATATTGCACTCACATAAAGAAGCATTTCTTGCCAAATAGCAATGATGGAGAAACCAAGAGAATCCATGAAATGGATAAAGGCAATGCAGTGCTTGGAATGATTCAAAGTTAACCAAGTTCTTGATAAAGTCAAAAGAAAGATGCCATTTCTCAAAGTATCTCAAAATTTATACGGGGTAATTCTCAGTTTTTTAATCACATCCCGGCCTTCAGCAACTGTGACACTCATTTGGTATTACATACTTCAATTCAGTGTTATCCTCTATCATATGACGGTCAATTTTATATACCTTTTAGTTACTCAAGTTCCTAACAGAATAAATTATTTGAGGTCCAATGTACTGTTATATGTGACTTCTACTAATCATTGACAACTAATGGTTTAGGGTTTAGTCACAACTAGTAACTGTTTGACATTTAGCTTCAAGTTGTAAGGGTATTTATTCAGCATGTTTAATAAAAAAAAAAAAATTAGTGTATTGCAGAGTTTGCATGATCAGTGACCACTTCCCATCTGAATGGGTATTTCTAGTCAACAACAGTAGTGCAACTGTTACATAATTCTAAGCACCAGTTTACTGAGACACTTTTCAACCCAATAAACATAATATACTGTATCACTTACATATATCAACAAAAAAAGGCTATACCAATATCAACAAATGCAAATGGGTCCATACCACACTTTGTAATTCAACAAACTATCAGATCCCTGTACTTCAGGGCAACCCTCAAGTACTGATTACAATTGTTTTCAAACACTGAAAATAATTCACATGCAATATTTAGTTCTGTAACCTGAAAAATCATCATATTCCTTTTATGCTAATATCAGTTAAGGGAAGCAAAACCAATATCCCGATTGACTGCTCCAAGTACCTAAGCATTGGTTAGCAATATGGAAAACCTGTCTGTACTTCAGATGTTGACCAATCAGAGGGGCAAGGTTTGGGTACTCTCATAATATATGAGCAACATCTGCACTTTTACCAGCTTCTCCAACACACCTTTTGGTCAAACAGGAAAACAACACCAGTACCTCAGCACATCTTGAAGATATCTGACCCTGTTGGTTGTGGAAAGCCACAGTACAAAGGCTACATTAATTGTCCAAGATTATGCGGTAACCAACAAGCTTAAGGCCACTAAACTTCTTGACTACGCCAACATGGCTGTCATGAATATCAAGATAGGAAAACCAATGCACCACTTAACTGAAAGTAGGGGATGATGCCACTTACTGAAATGACTAAGGATGATGAACTGGGAGGAGGAGGAGATGACAGTGACCTAGGCATAAGGAATTACCCAAAGAATGAATAACTACTTTGGTTATCCAAAAACACAGAAAACTGCATTCCCTGAGACTGGACTTCTACAGACACACCAGACACACAAAAAGTAACAGTTTTCACACAAACAATTGGAGTTCCATTACTGAAACAGCCATAGCCTGAAAAGAAATGAGTACGACAGTAAACTGAACGTAAAAACAGTAGTAAAACCCGATACACAAACACGTGATAAGGAACACCATTCATAATTTGTACCTCAACAAAACGATGAGGCAAACTTAAACCAAACAGATATACAAAATATATTAACAGACTACCAATTCCTTTCACATACATATGATTTCAACTAGTATCATTCTTAATCTTAAAACTATTATGGTATCATTATTTTCCACCCCTATTTTTACTTTTGTTTGTGAGATCTCTGTGATAACTTGGTGTACCTCCATAAACAGTCTGCATTTATCATCTGCAAAAGGACGAAAATATTGCAAACAAATTTCATGAAAAAATATTCCTTATGGAATAACTTCACTATCACATAGAAGGCAGTTCACACACTGCTTATATGTCATACTGTTAGTTCTTTGATATCCTTTAAGCCTTCTTTCTACGTAATGTATGCAAAAAACATCCATTACTTAGCATGTTAATACAATGTTTTGTAGCACAAAAGCCATTATACATCACATGCCTCATTTCCATGTAGGAAATCCCAGACACACTAACCTGATGAATCAGGACTGAAATGCCCATGACCCTTCGTCTACAGTGCAGCTCCGTACCAGGTCAAGGTCAACATGAAGATGTGCCTTCAATCTATCTTCTTCTTCATAGCTAATGCTAATGCCAGCCTTAAGTTCTTCTCTAACTTGAAAGCATTTTATTACATTCTGCAGAAAGTGAGAAAGTTTTGGTCAGTATATAGCAATACATATATCAGCAAAAAATTATATAAACACACTTATTTGTCCAAGCTAGACTTTGGCAAATCAACACATATAAACCATGAATAGTATGAAAAGTACACAGGAGGTCTTCAAAGCACTTGAAAGTTAAGCACATCCATTTTATAAAAATGTCAACTCAAACACATATGTACAAGTATACTCGAGACTGGAATTCTGTGAAATAAACTCGAACAGAGCCTGTTATTATTATTATTATTATTATTATTATTATTATTATTATTATTATTATTATTATTATTATTATTATTATTATTACTGTTTTTTTTTTCCTATCACAGTCAACCCATTCAACTAGGTGGTTTTTACAGTGTGGGATTCCAGGTTGCAAACTGCCAACTTAGGAGTCCACCACTTTTCTCACTGTGTGTGCTGTTTCTAGTAGCACACTCTTCTGCATGAGTCCAGGAGCTACTTCGGCTTCTAGTTTCCAGATTCCTTTTCAGGGATCTTGGGACCGTGCCTAGTGTTCCTATGATTACAAATACAATTTCCACTGGCATATCCCATATCCTTCTTATTTCTATTTTCAGGTCTTGATACTTACGATCTCTTTCTTTCTCATCTACACTGGTGTCCCATGATATTGTGATATCAAAGAGTGATACTTTCTTCTTGATTTTGTTTAACAACGTCACGTCTGATCTATTGGAACATATCACCCTCTGTTCTGATACCATAGTCCCAGAGGATCTTTGTCTGATCGTTTTCTATCACTCCCTCAGGTTGGTGTTCGAACCACTTATTACTGCGGGCTAGCTGGTGTTTCTTGCACAGGCTCCAGTGGAGGGCTTTTACCACTGAACCATACCTCTTTTTGTACTGGTTCTGTGCAAGTCCCGGACATTCGCTTGCTATGTGGTTTATTATTATTATTATTATTATTATTATTATTATTATTATTATTATTATTATTTTATCCAAAAGATAAACACCTATTCATATGGAACATGCCCACAGGTGCCACTTCCAAAGAATATGGTGTTCATTTAAAATGAGTATCAAAAGGTAATAGGAAATACAGAAAAAAGAGACTAGTTATTAAAAGAGAAAAATTAAATTAGTAAATTAATAAGTAAATTTATAAAAATGCAATTATAAAATACAAGGAGACTGTTAACCATGCACATAACAGGCCTAGGAGCGTTGTATGCTAATTACTGTATACATTCAAGATAAAGAGGTAATTATCTCGTTATTTATGATTAACCTGGCATTATGCTAACATCAGCTCTTGCAAATTGAGTTACCCGTACGGTATATACAGTATGTTTTCAGCTTGTTATATTTATACATAGGCCTACACAGTATTCATTATATAATGTAGTTACACATACCAGATATTATGGTACTTCTGGAGGTCTTGTGTATGATGACAGCAGTTACTTGATCATGAAGACACTGTTTTGGTACGCTAGGCTGCTATGATGGAATTCTTAACAGATTTTTTTTAGCTTAAGCACGATATTTTTTGGCTGCTTTGTCCTGAATACACATTTAGTATCTTTAAAATACTGAGGTGTACAGAATGTTACTAATAAAGGTTTTACTTTCCTAAGGGTAAAAGAATTTTGGTAAGGTAATCTAAAGTAACTTTGACGCAGTCTGAGATTACCCAATTTTCAATAATTCCCCTTTGAAACTTTCCAGTAAAAAATAAACTGCTAGAATGACATTCAATAAGACGGTACATAACAAAATCCCTGTATGCCTCCTACTATAAATTCTTTCTCCAACAGCCTAAAAATGCTGAAATTTGTCAGATGAATGGCATTTTTCAGTCTTCAAAAGTCAGTTCACTAACAACACCTAGAACCATTCTGAATTTTTGTGTAGCCAATCAATTCAGGAACAAAAACACAGCCAGAGGAAAGAATGTACTAGAGACAAAAAAGGAATTCAGACTCGCCTTAGGGACCCCTATCTGTGTCACCATCTGTCATCCAAGCATTTCACAGCACCAGCTGCAAAAAGATCTTCCTCCACCACACTGGGAGTCACCTGCAGTTAAAACAAAGAAAATTTAAGTTCATTTAAAATGTGATACAAATTTGAGTAATCTACAACCAATGAAAAAAGAGGAGGTTCAGATTCTAATGTACTATTTTTTTTAATATAAAACTAACTCACATGCAAGCAGTAATGATAAATGCACATTAAGACCAAAATAAAAACTCAATTGATATTTGGTAAATCATAGAAGAGACTCCTTCCCAACACTATAAATGAAAACCACTCTAGCTCCAACTGACAATTCAACCACATGCTGATAGAGATATACTAAGCCTATGTACCTGATCACTAAAAAACAGTAGTACAGTCGACCCCTGGTATTCACGGGGGATGCTACCACTAAACCCCACGAATGGCTCAAATCTGCGAATACCTAAAACCTGTCTAAAAATGCTTATAAATGGCTATTTTGATAGTTTAAAATACCAAAAAACCCCTTAACAATGCTTATATCAATATTTCAATAGTTATCAAAAAAAGTGCATTTAGCCATGAAAATATGAACATGCAATAATTTGTGAATATTTCTCTATGAAAAATACTGCGAATAGCCGAAATTTCTGCGAATAATGTGTATACTACATATGTTCCACAGAGAAATCCGCGAATAGATGAAGCCGCGAATCCGGACCCGCAAATAGGCGGGGTCCACTGTACCACAAGTGGCCCTCACCCCATTAGTTCATATCCTTAATAGAAGTGTAGCTGACAAGGAAGACAATGATTATTGTGCATGATCCTTCCATATAGTTTAATACTTGTATACAACAAGTACAGTACAGTACTAATGTGGGTTCCTCCCTTAGCAAATAAACACTGATACTAAACTGTATATTTCCCAGTGTATAAATTTACCACTTTATTTTAAAAAGTGAAAACCTACATGGATGTGTCCATACCCTATACTGAATAAAAAGTACATCAGACAACTATTAGGCGACCTGTCTGCTACATAAAAGGATTAAGCAATCTGATTTCCTAACATAAAACACTGTAACATGCAATGACTATGGTTCCCAGCATTCACGGGTACAGAAAGGACCATAACTCTAAGCGCTCTCACACAAATCACTTAAAAAACCAAATTAATCTGTATAGCCTCTGAGTGGACACCTGCATTTACAGCAATGTCTGGCCAGCCCTGTAAGAGTTCTGAGCTCAGGTATCTGGTCAAACTGACAATTCTCCTATTAACCTTGATTCACTTTTCCATAAGTTAATTACTGGGCAGAGATTACTGTGAAACAAGTAAAAAATGTGCCGAAGTTTCTTCGGTGCAATCAAGTTTTCTGTACAGCACATAATCAGGGGCACCGAAAATAAATCTGTCTATAGGTGGTCTCGGTATAATGTTGTATGAACCATGGCCCATGTAACTCTCAGCCGGCAGTGGTGGCCTGTGTTGCTGCATTGCCAGAAACATGATTATGGCTAACTTGAACTTTAAACAAAATAAAAACTACTGAGGACTGAGGGCTGCAATTTAATGCATTTGATGATTGGAGGGTTGATGATCAACATACCAATTTGCAGCCTCTAGCCTCAGTAGTTTTTAAGATCAGAGGGCGGACAGAAAATAGTGTGGACGGACCGACAAAGCTGGCACAGTAGTTCTCTTTTCAGAAAGCTAAAACAGTGATCCAAATGAGGTCATTTAAACCGATTCATTCCACAGTGCAACACAGTAGGGTAATACATAAACACTAGAGACCATACTTGTAGACAAAAACACACCAAACAACTCCTAATCTTTTCCTCAAACTTTGCAGAGCCAAGACAAACGTCTGCCAAAAGTTTCGTCATCCTATCCAAATCAAACTTTCCAAAACAATGTCTGCCTTTTGCACTGTAACGACCCGAGTCCGTTATGCATCCTTTAACATCAGATTTCATCTCCACCCCAGTGGTTGCTATAAAGCCATTATGAAAAAACTAAATAGAGAAAAAGCCAAAAGAATCAAAATCACAAAAAAAAGTATGAACACTAGACAAAAGCACAGAAAAAAAAACAACTCCATCAGGGCACCAAGACAGCCCTTGTCCTCAGGGACAAGAACCCATCAACCAGAACACCCGATGGAGACGTCAGGACAGCCTCACGCTGTCATCCAAGATGAGCAGCTGACGACTCCACCCCTCGCACTCCACCGTGCTCCAATAAAAACAAATGCAGAATTTGTTGCTCAAAACTCGCCAACGTCGACTCCCTGCTGCCACTGCCATGCTACATTCGCTGCCCTACCAGACCCGACTAGGTTCTAAACTACTGAACTGAAACAAAATAAGATTATTTTTTTACACTCATGCATCATTGCCAAAACCCCGCCAGCCAAAACAGAGCCGCCCTGTCACAGTCGCCATTGTAACGACCGAGTGGGCCGTTATGCTTTAACATACTCAGGTCATCCGGCAGATGCAACAAAAACAAAGGAGGAAAACAACAAAAACAATAAAATGAGCCTAAAATTAATATTTACATGGGTCTGGTAAAAAGATAAAACCATAAATACAAAAAAAAAGCCAAAAGGCAATGGAAAATCAAGTCAAACAAAAAAGTAGCTTTAAAAAAAAAAAGGC
>NC_089743.1:40401476-40448976 GCF_040412425.1 Macrobrachium rosenbergii
TACTCACTTCTATCCATTATGACATGGACAGCAGCTTTGTCTCATGTGCTTGTCGTCATTCCGCCTTCACTGCAGACCCAGTTTGAGTGGCGGAACAGCTGTTGTGGTGCTGTTCCCAGGAAATGGAACAGAGTTAATCTTCGTTTCTTTATCCATCAACTGAATTTGGAAGAACGTAGAAGGTTCAGAAAATGCTGTCAGACTAATAAGAGGTAGAGCAACGATCAAAAGGCCGCAGAATTCAACGAAATTTGTGCGTGTGCGTGTGTGTGTGTGTGTGTGTGTGTGTATATATATATATATATATATATATATATATATATATATATATATATATATATATATATATATATATATATTACATGCATACATACATACATACTGATTGTTAACAGCTGTCAGTGGCTTAAAAAAAGACTTAAGTTTGAATTCTACATGATCGGTAGACTTCGGAAGTATTGCAATTAAAATAGCAAACAATTAATGAGAAAATCTGCATGAACATACCGAATAACAATGCCTTATAACAAAAATTACAATGACAACATCATAACAATGAAACAAAAACAGAAAAAGCAGGAGCAACAATCACTCCTGGCTTTCATCATATTTCCACCAGTCTCAATCGTGCAAGAAATCCTTCCCTACATTCTTCAAGCGCTGCCTCACGTTTTGGGGAAATTGCTCTTTGCAGAAGTCCGCCGTGAGAAACCTGCCACTAATGAACGAAAAACTAAATTAAATTGAATTAAATGTCCAACTCCCTCGCTCGAGTGGAGTTATAATGCAGTACGACGTGAGGATGGCTGAGTATTAACTCATTTTGGGGCTCAGAAAGAATTATTATTATTATTATTATTATTATATTATTATTATTATTATTATTATTATTATTATTATTATTATTATTCAGAAGACGAACCTTATTGATATGGAACAATCCTACAAGGGTCATTGACTTGAAATTGAAGCTTGCAGAGGATTATTATTATTATTATTATTATTATTATTATTATTATTATTATTATTATTATTATTATTATTCAGAAAATGAACCTCTGTTTGTATGGAAGAAGCCCACAGAGATCATTGACTTAAAATTCAAATTTCCAAAGAATATGGTGTTCATTTGAGAGAGAAACAGATAGTAATATGAAATACATAAAGAAGAGGTCAGTTATGAGAAAAAAAGTAAATCAACAAATTAATAAATTAATAGATCAAAATATAAGTAAATGATGAAATACAAGGAGAATTGTTTCTGAGTAGTAATGCATTACATCTTTGCTTGAACTTTTGAGGTTCCAATTGCATAACATCTTCAGGGAGACCGTTCCACAGTCCACAGAAGTATATAATTCTCTAATTGGATGAGCAATGTTTAAAATGATTTCATATAAAGATAATAAGAGAAAAATCATTTCGTTAAATGGATTGCCAGTATGTCCAATCTTGCCCTACTCTTGGGGATAAGAGATAGTCCCAATAGTATCTCTCACTCTCCTCGGAAATTAAATGGCCCTTTTACGACCACTTTCATTCCCCCAAAATTCCGGGGGACGTGGTTTCTTCCGTAACGTAATTATAAACATATGACTTGGGTGGTGTTGTTGTGTTACGGGGTTAAAGCAGAAGAAAAAATAATGATACAACTAATGATACGTTTTTTTGAAGGGATGAAGTTTGTTGTGATGCCTGTAAATGCGTCAAAAATTCGCCGTTGTTTTATTTTTCTTGTTTACTTATTTATATGTTTCCTTTTTATATCTGTAGATTTAGAATACATGAAAAGGTAGTTAGGGCTTCATAAAGCTTATATACTGATGATCGAATTCCAAAAATCTTCGTTTTCATATCCATTTTTTCTATAAAGATATTTTGTTCTTTACTAAGAAAAGGCTTCAGAATGGAGAATAATGACATTTCTATGAACATTAAAGAATATTAAGAAGAATAAAAACTGTAATAAACAATAAAAAATTCGAATAAATAAATGAATAAATAAGATATTTACCCATGAGTTCCAAAATAATTCTCTCAATATATGCTGTCAATATAATGTTTCCTGAGAAAGTAACTGAAAGAAAAACTTAAAACAAATGAAATTCACACTTGTGCCAAAATAAATTGCAACAAAGGAGGACGAATATTTCAACGCTTGGCAATCGTGTTCTGTTTCTCCTTATCAAATGAGGCTTGAAGAAGAATCAGATGAAATGCAGATAACGATTTGTGGAATAGAAAAACAATTCTCAAATGAAGTGTTGTGGTCTAAACAAAATAAAATGTTATTCTATCTAATGTGTCATTCGGATTATTTTATTAAATATCTTAACTAGGGAATTAGAAAATTCATTGATCTAATTCAGGGATAATGATTAATAGAAAATTAATAGAAATTAATCTAATTCAGGTACAATAAAAGAAAGGTGTCATGAAATGGAATTGAAATCAGTATATTTACTGTTTACTTTATTTTAAAAAATCACAAAAAACTTTAGGCCTTTGTTAGCAGTGGAGTTTAAAACATTCCTTATTAGTTACAATACACAATTGCTACACAAATCATATAAACCTACATCCAAGCTTTCAAATATAGCATCTTAAATGATGGTGATGATGAAATACTGCCAGTCTTATAAAACCAGAAATATTTATTTTCAATAATAAGCCATCATTGGCCAAATATTCCCAGTTATTTACTTTTTTTTGTCTCTCGGAATCATCTAACAACATATTTAGACTTAAAATAAGGCATCTCAAATCATGATGAAACTTATAGTTTTGTAAATATCAAAATTTATTTTCAGTAGTAAGCCTTCATCTGCCCAATATCCCCAGCAAACGAATGTAAGCAACTTGTTAATTTTTTATATGTATTTATTTATTTATTTATTTTTAAATCTCTCCCAATACCTAGATCCGTGGACGGAATGACTCGAGGCTCTTCTCCTCAAAATGTTTGTTCTATGAAAAATCACTCTAATCAACTTAATGGTTTCTCGCCTCACAAACTTTCGAATCTTAACGATGTTTTCCCGATACATCTCTCTCTCTCTCTCTCTCTCTCTCTCTCTCTCTCTCTCTCTCTCTCTCTCTCTCTCCGTACTATTTTATTGTATTCAAAGCAAAGTATAACATTTCTTTTTAGTTATGGTACATTTAAGTAAAAAAAAAAAAAATTATAATTTTTTTTTATTTTTAATTCAAGAGGCAAAGAAACCTTAGGGGTATTGCACGTGCCAAATAAAAACCCAGAAAAAGGAGATGAGATTAAAATTCGCCAGCAATATATTATAAAAAAAAACTGTATTGAATTATGATAATGAGAGGAAGTGAGATTTTCAGTAGCGTCCAACAGGACAATGCAGTTATAAGGTAAAATGATCTTATCCCGGAGCAAAGGAATAATCTCAAGAAATCCTTTCTCTTATTTGACCAACATGACCATGATTTGGTAACGCCAGCAAAGAATAGGCTGGTTAAAAGGGATTGCTAGAGATTATGGGAGATTGCTGCAGATAATGGGAGATTGGTGGAGAAAACTGGAGCTTACCTGAGTTTATGGGAGATTATAGGAGATTACTGGAGACTGCTGGGGAATATTGGTGCTCACTGGAGATTACAATAGATTATGGAATTTTAATGGAGATTACAGGAATTACGGGAGACTGCGGGATATTACTGGAGATTACAGGAAATTACTGGAGATTATGGAAGACTACCAAAGATTACTGGTGATTAAGGGATACTAAACGGAATTCCTTGAGATTACGGGAGATTACTGGAGATTATGTGAGATTAGCGGAGACTTACTGGAGATCATGAGAGATTGTGAGAGGTTACCGGGGATTCCAGGAGACTGCTAGAAATTACTAGAGATTGTATGAGTTTGAAGGAGATTACATGAGATTACCAGAGAGTATTGGAGATTAATGGGGATTACAGGGACTTACTGAAGACTACTAGAGATTACATGAGGTTACGGGCAGTTATGGGAATGTATGGGAGAGTACTGGCGATTTTGAGGGATTACAGAAGATCGTTGGAGATTAGGTGAGACTACTGAAGATTACTGGAGACTGAAGGAGATTACAGGAGATTAATGGAGATTGCTGGGAATTATGGATATTTGTGGATATTACAGAAGATTACTGAAGATTACCAGAGAGCATGGGAGGCTAGTGGAGTTATGGGAAAATATTGGAGATCAGTGGAGATTATGGGAGAGTGTGAGAGATTACCAGGTGTTATGGAAGACTGCTGGAGATTACAGGAGACTACGGAAGATTATGGGGTATTACTGGAGATTACCAGAGATTATTAGATATTATACAAGATTACTGGAAATCACGGGACATTACCAAAGATTACAGGAGGCTGGGGAATATTACTAGAGATTACGGGAAGTTACGAGGGATTATGGAAGATTGCTGAAGATTACAGGAGATTACAGAAGATTGCTGGAGATTACAGGAGATTACGGGAAATTACTGAAGATGAAGGGAGATTACGGAAGATTCATAACTGAGGTCTGAGCTCTGTCTCTCTGCTTGGAATTGGCTATTCTAATAATTCGAATAATTCTGAGAACTGTTTTATATCTATTGGTGTAGTAATTATTTTTCATTTTCATTTCAAATTAAGATTCATCTCTGGCACAGTGATGTTCTATCATATTAGTGATCACTTGCTTATATTTATAATGATTCATTTGGTATATATCATATTACATAGTGTTTGCAATTGTTTCACTATCCAGTTATCATAAAATTATCGTATAATCATAGCCACGATCGTAAAATTGTCTCTTTCTCTCCCTGATAATTGATTATTCGCTTTAATTCAGTTATACCGAAAATGGAAAAATTACTCGTTTTTATAACGTTATATAGCAAACGGAAAATAAAAAAAAAATAATATAAGCTTTTGAACAAAAAATAACATAACACCTTTTTCAAATCTATAATGAAATGACAAATATGCACATTTGACGAAAACAAAAAAATCGAAATAATATAACACTTTTCAGATCTACAATGAAAAGACAAATCTGCACATTTGAAAAACTATGAAAAATAACACAACACCTTTTTCAGACCTATAATGAAAAGGAATATACGCACATAAAAAATAAAAAATAAACACCTTTTTCAGATCTACAATGAAAATGGAAATATGCACATTTTACAAAAAACTGAAAAATAACACAACACCTTTTTCAGATCTATAATGAAAGGACAAATTTTCATATTTGCCCCCCAAAATACACAGGCATTAACAAAACACTCCTTCCGTCACAATTATACCGAGCCATGTCTGAATATAAATAAATGAGCAACCTGACACATTCCAGCAAACAGTGACCTCGTTCCGAGTGAGGTCATGCCTATCAGATAATAATTAAAATTCCATGGGCGTGAAATGAGATTAATCGCAGTAATCATGCTTCATCATAAATGTTCGACCACACTTACTTCATCCGAACCAGGCAACTTCTGGGCGGAAGATCTGTTTATTCAGTATGGAATTGAAATCGTGCAACGCGCTGTTATGAATCTTTGTCTGTGATGCTGAAGTTTTAATTAATTTCTTGGTTGTTTAGTTCGCACTGTCGATATGATGGTGGTGATGATGAGGATAATAATGATAATAATAACGATAATAGACGGAAAGAGAGAGAGAGAGAGAGAGAGAGAGAGAGAGAGAGAGAGAGAGAGAGAGAGAGAGAGAGAGAGAGGATGGATGGATAGAATGGACTTTTAATTCATTTCTTGATTTTTGCTCGTACTGTCGCAATAATAATAATAATAATAATAATAATAATAATAATAATAATAATAATAATAATAATAATAATAATAATAATAATAATAATGTTAGATATATAGCTAGATAGATAGATATGTAGAAAAAAAAGGGAGACAGAGGAGAGTTCGAGCTAAAGTGAACTTTTAAGTAATTTCTTTATTTTCATTCGTTCGTGCTGTCACTGTAATAATAATAATAATAATAATAATAATAATAATAATAATAATAATAATAATAATAATAATAATAATAATAATAATAATAACAGAGTTCGTGTTAAAGTGAATGATAATACCGACTTTAAATTAATTTCTTTATTGTTCGCACTGTTGCTATAATAATAATAAAATAATAATAATAATAATAATAATAATAATAATAATAATAATAATAATAATAATAATAATAATAACAGAGTTCGTGTTAAAGTGAATGATAATGCCGACTTTAAATTAATTTCTTTATTGTTGGCACTGTTGCTATAATAATAATAATAATAATAATAATAATAATAATAATAATAATAATAATAATAACAGAGTTCGTGTTAAAGTGAATGATAATGCCGAATTTAAATTAATTTCTTTATTGTTCGCACTGTTGCTATAATAATAATAATAATAATAATAATAATAATAATAATAATAATAATAATAATAATAATAATAATAATAATAATAATAAAAATGATTTTTTTGCATGTTTAATACATACTGTAAATTTGGAGATGTTACAGGAAAACAACATTATATCTTTTTTTCATTTTCTCCATGCTTGATTTAATAACTGAAAGAAATTCCAGAAAACAACATTTCAGTTTCAGGGAAAATCTTTTTGACTCTTATCCAGGATTTTCAGTTCCTTACTATTTCTGTTTTCCATTTCCCTCCTCCATTTTTATTTTAGTTCCTTTTTCATCTTTTCCCTTCCCTTCCTCACCAGGTTCCCCTTCGCCTTTTCAGTCAATTCCTTAGTCTTTGTGACTCAGAAAGCAGTTATTGAACCCAAGCTTGGGTAGATGGTGTTCTTTCTCTGAATTTTAAATACAAGAATTTTTTCTAAATATTTATTTATTATAGTCCTTTTTCTTAACATTTATCTCTTATAGTTCTTTTTTTATTAACATTTGTGTCTTATAATCTTGATATACTTAAATGGCGAAGGATTACTCTTCAGTCATTTGTTCCTATAAAAGATATTGGGATGAAAACGATAATGGTACTCGGAATTTGAAACGGTAATTTTCTCTCTCTCACTCTCTCTCTTTTGCTCCTTTTAGTTCAGTTATCAATATTAAAGAAAATATGGTTAATTATTGTGATTCTTTTCATTGACGGGTCCCGCACTTACATACACACTCTCTCTCTCTCTCTCTCTCTCTCTCTCTCTCTCTCTCTCTCTCTCTCTCTCTCTCTCTCTCTCTCTCTCTCTCTCTCTCTCTGGTGACAATGGCTGAGTAACGACTGTAATTGCAGGATTAAATAGCGTTTCACTAATCCTCAATTGACATATGTACTTTGTACAACACTGTTTTCATATTGATATAAAGTTACACAGAACTCCCCCTCTCTCTCACTCTCTCTCTCTCTTGTCTGAACTTGAGCAGGCATCAAGTGTCCTTTTTGAAATATCTGAGACAGTGAATTTACTATTAGCCAAATTTGATATTAAAATTCAATAACAGTTTGGAATGACAGTAATCTATTTTTTCAAAGGCAATTGTTATATTTAATCATGATAACTTCTGTAGGGCAAATTGACGATTTCCACTACAAATGCATCACTACGAAAGACATATATATGTTCCCATTAATCATTAAAACTTGATGACCAATTATTATTATAGAATCAATTTATTTTCGGGAAAATGCCACAAAATTTAAATTTACTGCTAAGCCAATGAATTGTAGTTGCAGCAGATCAAAAGCAATTTCTTTCGTAACAAGTTTTAAATAGCAGCAAGCAACCCGTCATGGGAAATATAATGATTACGATGATAATTACATTTTTTCTGAAGAGAATTTGGTATAAATGCATGTACTGGATTTTATTTTTTTTTAACTGAAGGCTAAGGAAATTACTGATTGCCATTTACGAAACAGGGAAAGATTTGATTAATTTTAAATTTTAAATCATTATTATTATTATTATTATTATTATTATTATTATTATTATTATTATTATTATTATTACTATTATTATTATTATTATTATTATTATTATTATTATTATTATTATTATTATTATTATTATTACTCAGACGATAAACCCTGTCCATAAGGAATAAGCCCACAGTAGCCATTACCTTGAAATTCAAGCTTCCGAAGAACATGGTGTTCATTTGAAAGAAGTAAACAGAAGGCAACAGGAAATACAGAAAGAAGACATCAGTTATTATAAAAGACAAAAATCAACGAACAAATTAATAAACAACTAGATAAAAATATAAGTACATTATTAAAATGTAAGGAGAATTGCCTTAGACTTTTAATGCATTTCATCTTCACTCGAACTTTTGAAGTCCCAATTGCACAGCATCCTCAGGGGGGCTGTTCCATAGTCCAAAAGTATTTTAATATAATTGCAAAGCAATTATCAGACAAGATATTGAAAGACTTCCAGAATTTTAACTTTCCTTTAGAATCCGAAGAAAGAGAGATAAAGAAATACCCTAGAAAACCCACGAACTCTTTCGCATATCTTGAGAAGGCTTTATATATATATATATATATATATATATATATATATATATATATATATATATATATATATATATATATATATATATATATATATATATATATATATGTATATGTATATATATATATATATATATATATATATATATACTATTATATATATATATATATATATATATATATATATATATATATATATATATATATATATATATATATATATATATATATATATATATATATATATATATATATATATATGTGTGTGTGTGTGTACATGAGTATGGGTGTAATTTTGCTTCCACTATTTCCAAACAAATCGACAATTTTTTAGAGAAGTCTTCTTATGTCATAAAGGGAACGGGACTCTTAAAAGGAGTTTTAATAGAAAAATAAAAAAAAAACATGTAGACGCTCAAACAAGTAATGTCTTTGAGACAAAAACGGGAAAAAAATGCCTTACGGAGTTGAAACTGATTAATATTCAATTTTTTTAAGTAACTCCAAAAGATGATTTGCGAGCAATGTCAGATTTCATAAAAAAATGTAAAATTTCCTCTTTTCATAGATTCCTTTCATGTCCTAATTGTCTCATAATTACGTCGGGGTCGAAATGAGCTTATATTCTCGAGAGAGCAGGAACAATGAGGTAAATGTGAAATATAATTATTCATAATTAATATTAATAAATCTTGGAGCTTGGTTTTTGTAACACTGGAAAATAAGACAAAATAGAAGGAGACAGGTTTGCTTTAAAGATAATTCAGAAATTTTTTGTTAGGGACATGTGATTGAGAAGAGAGAGAGAGAGAGAGAGAGAGAGAGAGAGAGAGAGAGAGAGAGAGAGAGAGAGAGAGAGAGAGAGAGCTGAGTATATAAAGTATATATATATATATATATATATATATATATGAGATTCAACACTTTTTTGAAAGTGTACGTAGCGTAATCCTAGCGATCTTTCTTCAGAAAAAGACGTGGAAAGATTCGACCCATGATAACACTCACATTTTTTCTTCCTCTCTCTCTCTCTCTCTCTCTCTCTCTCTCTGTATCTCTCTCTCTCTCTCGACTCTCTCTCTCATTTACAAAGCTCACCCACCCTAACCTCACTCATTCTCTCAAAGCAATTAAATGGACTATTTAAAGAAACACAATAGTTTCTACAAAATAGGTTTATTATTCAAATAACCCAACAAGAAATGAATAAAACAAAGCAAAGATTAAAATGCATAATAAATGAATTATCGAGTCAGATAACTAAACTCTAAACTGCAAAACACTTCTGATTAAAGAAGTCTCATTATGGCTAATAGCCTGGAAATCCCCAAAATCTCACACACTCCCCAAATCAATAACTAAAGTCATGTAAAAAAAACAGTCTACCACATAAAGAGATTGACATTGCAAATGACTTGCATGTCCTTTTTCTCAAACTCCCAAGTCCACATGTTATTCCAACATGTCCACAGACATCTGTCGAAAGAATTAAACATGATAGAAAACTCTCAAAAATATATGAAATGCAAAACACAATAATGGAAAGTGTAAAATGCATAGCCAAGATATGGCAAACATAACATAACAAAATAATAATATAAAAGAGGTATGAATATTCATATTAAATCTCCCACACCAGTTCAAAAGTTCATAATGATCAGAAAGTCATGGTAAAAATCACAAGTTCAATTTTCTCCCATAAAAACAGAGATTTGAAACTCTACCTTATCTGCCGATTTTCAAAGCCTGGAACGACTCCAAAACTACGACTGGACAACTGCAGTTCTATCACGTTAATGAACGATCAAACTCACTTTTAGGGCAGATTTTGGCATAATCTAGATCAAAGTAACGCACGTACTCACGAATATACATAACGCTTGGAAGATCACCTGACTCCCAATATTGCTGAGGAATCAAACTATTTGCTGAATACAAAGATTTTACAACTGACGGCTCTGTCAGTACCATCTCGCTCAAAATTTTTTCATCACATCTTAAAGCATTGAAGCTATGAAATGCATATATGTGAAATATATATATATATATATATATATATATATATATATATATATATATATATATATATATATATATATTCAGTAGATGAAAGCTATTCATATGGAAGAAGCCCACAGGGACCACTGACTTGAGATTCAAGCTTCCAAAAAATATGGTGTTCATCATGAAGAATAAAAAGGAAGTAAAGTGAAATACAGAAAGAAGAGATCTCACGTATAAAAAAATCATAAATAGATAAATAGATGAAAAAGCATTAAAATGCAACAAGGATAGTATTAGGATAGTAATGCATTGCGCCTTCGCTTGAACTTCTGAAGTTCCAACTGCGCGACATTCTCAGGGGGACTGTTCCACAGTACAACGGTGTGAGGAATAAAGGCCCTCTGGAACTGAGAAGTTCGACAGCGAGGCATATTTACTGCATATTGCTGCTTCTGCTGTTCGGTGACCCTGGTTGCTCTCGGCAGACAGAGGAGATCAGGGATCAATTGTGAATGTGAAAGATCTCTGTTGAAATACAACTTAAGAAAAATTGACAAACAAGAGACGATCCATTGATGGCCCCAAGTCATAACTGCTACTATTAGTAAACAGAAACCTGCCACCACGAAGCAGACATCCACACAGGAGAACAGGATTTTAGTAAAGGAAGTACAAATGACCTAAACTAGGTTGCATTGATTTTATCACTGTCATACATATAATACAGGCTATTATAAAGTCTTAATAAAACATATAGCGAATCTTAGCGACTTTTCGTTCTTTTTAATCGGCGTATGAATAACAAAGAAATATATATTCTTTTATGAATTGGAATTCTTGATTATTACCTCTCTCTTTCTTTCTCTCTTTTTTTTCTCTCATTCTCTATTTTCACTCTCACACGAATTATATATATATATATATATATATATATATATATATATATATATATATATATATATATATATATATATATATATATATATATATATATGTATGTATGTATGTATGTATGTATGTATATGATTATAATGCTTTTGTACGTGATTCATTAATCACACATTACCACAGGTCAATGGCTTGGAAATAAAGTCTTAACCTGTCAGGACCTACACCCCGATCTCTTATTTTTCACATGTGGTAATGCGTGATAATATATATATATATATATATATATATATATATATATATATATATATATATATATATATATATATATATATATATATAAATTTATATGTGAACAGAGAAGGCAGGCGAATCAGCCAATATACAGGGAGCAGGAGCAGGAACAAACATGGCGACGTACTATAATTCATTTCGACGCGTTTCGCATTCTGCTGAATGCATCATCAGGGTTCTGTACAATAAATAACGACCAATAAAAAGTATATGAATTTGCTAGTTATCTAAAAAATCGTTTATACACTAATTAAAATGAAACTAGAACTTCACACAAACGTAAAAGTACACTCAAGACTGACAAAGTTACACAGAAAATTAAAAGCACATATGTTGATTAAAAGTTCAGATAAAAATACAAAGATACAAAAACATTACAAAGTTGAGAAATATTTGAGGAGCGCTGGGGGTGGACTTACCATGGCAAGAGATAAACGAAAACTTAAAGAATGCAAACAAAAACAACAGGTTAAGAAAGGTACAAGGGCGTGGAGGTGGATTGGGTGTTCAACTGTAGAACAAGCTGTTCAATGAAAAGACTTTCGAGGATCAATAATTTGTTTGGGCTGGAATTTTGACCCACAATAATGAAATTGTCTTATTTAATGGGGATTTTACATTTCTTGCTATGTTCACGTATACTGGACTGTTCAGGATTTGATAGTGAACATCCAGTCCGGAAACTAACTCCCTTGTGGCAGTTTATGCGAACCCTCATCATCCTCTGAGAAGAACCCACGTAAGTTCCCAGACTACATCTGGCACAAAAATTTTTGTCCACTACACCAGAGGACATGAGGGAGCATAAACGATCTTTAAACCGAAACCAGGAACCAATTGTGAGTGGATTAATAGGGATAAGTTTAACATTTAATGCGCCAAAGTATTTTTGTACAGTGTTAGTAAATTCAGCCCTGAAGGAATCATCGCGCAAATATGGGAATCGGGCATAAAAGGGAAGCTTAGGAACATTTATTTTATTTGCGCTATTGCAAAACTCTTTATTAAGAACTTTGTAAATAATCCTGTTGACGAGCTTGGTAGGGAAGCAGTTATCAGTAAAATATGTTAAAAGAAGGGTAATTTCCTTTTGAAAAACAGACCAGTTAGATGTAAGGGAGACAGCTCTATATACAAAAGTAAAAATGGAGTTAAATTAAAATTTCGAAAACAAAAGCTATGGAAATTAATTCCCAAACCTGTAAATGTCCTTTTTTCTAAAAATAGCAGTATTAAACTGATTGTTATCACGAAAGACTTCTACATCTAAAAATGAAAGACGGTCGTTCACTTCCTTTTCAAGGGTAAACTTAATATTTAGGTGATACGAATGAACAAATTCTAAGAATAAATCACAGCCAAAATTACGCATGAAAAGGATGAAGGTATCGTCAACGTATCTTTTATAAAACAATGGGCGGACGGACAGAGGGCACTCATCTAAAAAGCGCTCTTCCAGCGAGCACAAAAAGATATTGGAAAAGGTGGGGCCTAATGGAGAACCCATAGCCATGCCCTCCAAGTGTCTATATAAATTACCATTAAAAATAAAGGCGGTGTCCAGCACTGCCATTTCTAAGAGAGATTTAAAAGTAGAACGGTTGAAATTATGAAAACATGAATCAGGTTCGGGAAATAACTTGTCTAAAATTATGTTAATGGGTCTCCCTAACAGGAACATTGGTAAAAAGGGATTCAGCATCTAAGCTCGCCATAAATGCATCAGAATCTTGCGAGAGTATAGATTCTTTAAACGTTTTTGAGTTGGCAACAGCATATTGATTCCTTGTTAAAGATTCCAGTAACGGGACTAAAAATTTTGCAAGTTAATAATTGGGAGTATTGTAAGACGCTAGAATAGGGCGGAGGGGCACATTAGGTTTATGAATTTTGGGTAGGCCATAAATAACGCCAAAGGAAGAGCCAGTGGAAGACAGTTGACGATAAGTTTCTTCGTTAATGACACTATCCTTCTTCAAGGTTCTCAGAAACCGATTGATTTTGTCTTCGGTACGAAAAATGTTTGGTACACCTATCTTCATGAATTTTGTATGGTCATTAAGGATAGTTTCCATTTTCAAGTTATAATCCGGTTTGTTGAGAATGACAACCCCCTCCCTTTATCTGGTCTTACAATTATGATGTCATCACGTTTGGCCAACTTTTTAAGTAGATCAAAATCGCATTTCTTGAAAAAAGGAGCCCAATTGGTTTTCAACTTTGAAAAAACACGTTGTGATAGACTAGATAATTCATTTTGTAAACCACTCAAACTGGCATTAAGGGGGAGAGATTTCAGCCTCTGAAAAATCGATTCTAATGGTAGAAAAAACTCCTTATATACATTGGCCTGTAATTTGGCAAACAAAAATCCAAATTAAAAGCTTAAAAGAATACCGGCAGATAATTCGACGGGCTTGCAAAGGTTTCGAATATTTTAAGGTACATATTAAGTTCAGCTAAGTACTATCACAATATTCTATCAATCCCTTCCCCATTTCTCTCTCTCTCTCTCTGTATACTTTTCTATCTCACATTTTCCCTACTTCCCTTTAGCTTCTAATCCTTCATTTCATCTGCTCCATTTATAACCCTAATGGATATTTCACCTTCCAACTCCATTACACAATGCAAACAGTTGTTTACTTATTGCTTTCCACAAGAAATATTCCGTTTTTTTCTATTTACAATATCATTTATTAACTCTCTTCCATCCATTATTACTTCTCAGGTATTCAACTTTGGGTATCTGTAATATAGATCCTATAAATTTTATTTATCATACACTTGTTCAGGCAATGCGTTTATACCCTCTTGAATTCAGTTAAAGTAGATAACATATATATATATATATATATATATATATATATATATATATATATATATATATATATATATATATATATATATATATATATACATATATATATATACATATATATACATACATACATATATATATATATATATATATATATATATATATATATATATATATATATATATATATATATATATATATATATATATATATATATATATATATATATAGAGTTAGGCATTACTCAAAGTCTTATTGACCTCAAGACATTTACCAAATGTTTTGATAACAAGCATTTCTCTCTCTCTCTCTCTCTCTCTCTCTCTCTCTCTCTCTCTCTCTCTCTCTCCTCAGCGTGATGACAGGTGATTGAAACTTTCTTCCATTGCTCTCGCCTTTCAAAGAAGAAGAAGAAGAAGAAGAAGAAGAAGAAGAAGAAGAAGAAGAAGAAGAAGAAGAAGAAGGCACAAGAAACGGAGGCTGATTGCAGTCTGTTTCGGAGATAGAAATGAGACGGGACGCCCAAAAGTGACAGAAGAAATAGTTATGAGATGTACCAGGATATACTGTCAATGCTTGAGAGAGAAAAGAATTGGAATAAAGAAACTTCCTGTTTGTTCATCATCAAAGATCCTTGATATTTACGTAAGCAAAGTATTTTTCTCTTCTGGTTTTTTTTTTTTTTTTTTTTTTGCAGTTTTTAACTTATCACCTCCATTTCATCGAATGTAGCAATATCTTTGCAACTTTTGTGACTGGTTTTCTACACAAAAACTTTCTGGAGTTTTCTATATTTTATTAAATCTATATATGATTACACACGCGCACACCCAAACACACACACACACATATATGTATATTTACTAACAGGACCTCATTGAAACTGGATGGTATACGGATACTTAAGATTGAGGACTGTCAGTCCTGGAAATCTTGTAACTTTTATTGAATAAACATCTCCGCTAGATACCATCCAGTTTCAATGAGGTCCTGTTAGTGAATATATATATATATATATATATATATATATATATATATATATATATATATATATATATATATATATATATATATATATATATATATAACACCCAAATAATATATTAGATGTGCATCTACCCAGACTAGGAGTCCATTCTATGACTGGAAGTTATCCGTTAGGCTCTGTTGATAATTGTAATAACATAATAAAAACTACAGGCATAGTAGTAATATAGTTTTAATGGTAAATTAGTAATTCACGAGTATGGGATTACCTTAATGGAAGCAGTTTAAAAACTGGATAAGATTCCCTGGTCGCTTTGAATATATAATAATGTTGCTTCAGTTCTCTAATTTGTCATACGGAAATTATACATTTGCTGCTATGAATTTCCTTTTCAAAAGAGAGAGAGAGAGAGAGAGAGAGAGAGAGAGAGAGAGAGAGAGAGAGAGAGACTACTGCAGTCGTTACACATGAGCTTTCCTATTCACTAGCGATTTATATTTGATTTCAGCATTCCGTGGACTGCGACAAATACCTTCGTATTTTTTTGTTTTTTTTCGCAGAACGTGCAAAGCTATTTGCTTATGCTACGCAGACCAGCACTGAAACACGAAATGCACACAGGAATTTCTCCTGGCTGTGCCATAAAGACGAGGTGTCTGTTGAATTATTTTAAAGAGGCCAGACATAAAATCTGAATTATTATACCAAGCATTTTTAAAAGTTTTCTTATCTGGATTAAGAATTGAGATTTGCAAAAGTATATTATTATTATTATTTTTGCTTTGGGTGACATTCTATTCGTCCAGAAGAGAGAATTTTTATCATTATAGTCATTTTTATCCTTCGTTAAGTTGGTTATGTTCTATGTGCTGAATGGAATTTACATAGGATTTTTATACAATATCATCAAATGAAAAGGTAAAAAAATTTAAGAAAGAGAAAATATCATAGATGTAAAAAAGAAAAGTTAAATTTTTGCATGGTTGAATACATAAGTACTGCTTACATTGTATAAAGAAAAAATAGTAATATTTAAACAAATTACCATATAAGTATAAAAAAGTTAAATTTTCTGCACGATTCAATACATAAGTACTGCCTATGTTGTATAAAAAAAGTAGTTATATTTGAAACTATCATAGTATGAATAAAAGATAAAGTAAATTTCTTGAAACCCGACTGAAAAATAAGCACTGCCTTGACTGTGGGGAAAAATTAAATTAAACTGAAACATTGGTTTATGATCAGTGAAAACACAGTGGGAACAAAGACCCATTCTCTCTCTCCTGACGGCCCACTCGCCGTGAAGATAATTAAATCCGGCGAAATCTATCAACTGAGAAGCTTTTGTTTCGGTTCACTCGGGAATAACTCTGCTGATAGCGACGTGAAAAATGAAAGATGTAATGAGATGTAAGTTGAAAAGTTGAAAGATATAAAGAAGAAAAATGATATATGAAAGATTAAAAGGTGAAAGATGAAAAAATGAAACACAAAAAGGTGAAAGATGAAAAATGAAAGATGAACAGATGGACGATGAAAATGAGAGATGAAAAGATAAAAATAAAAAAAAATGAAAGATGAACGATGAAAAGTGGACTTTGAAGAGAAGATGAAAATGACTGTAGAAATGTTTTCGTTTGATGATGAAGAACCTTGGTCTGAGCATAAGAGGAGAGATATTTCAGGCTGGATTCAACAAATCAATTGTCCAGGGATGGAAAGAGAAAGATTGAAAGAGACAGGGAGAAAACCTGACAGAAATATAGATAGCCAGAATGCTGTGTATCAAAAGCTACTAAGAGATTTCAGGTATGTAGGAAAAACTATGATAATAAAGACGAAAGCTAACAATTCACTCATTTAAAATTGATTATGTACTTAGTGTTACTATGTTCTCATGGTATAGAGTCGATATATTAAGCCACATCACCATCAGATAAGACCTTAAAAACCTCAAATTACAATAGTTGGATTAAAATCAAAACAAATCATGATTCTATTTTGAAAATGAGGATTGATTTACATCGACACCAACCATGCAATGGGTTTGGACTAACGAAAAGACCTCTCACTGAGCAGGGATTATCCTGTTGGCACAGTGGGTTTTCTTCCAGCCTGGCAGCTTTTCGAACATTCTAGTAGAGGCATTATTATAGTAGAACACAACGCCATGAGGAAAATACCCCTCAGACATTTGGAGTCGGCCCATCACCTCGACGAGGAGACTTCCCAACCCACGCCTCCTGTACTTGACATCAACCCACAACCAACCCACAGTACCGTGAGGGGTAGAGCCGACCTGCGCAATTGGTATTGCTTCTTCTTCTGCAAAACTGATGTCACTGAAATCAATGACCATCTCCTCCACAACATCTGGGTCTAAGTAAATTCCCAGCATTGGCAAGTTTTCTGCCAAGCTGCAAGTAAGGCCTAGAGAAGCGTCCTTCCAGTATCCGTTAATTTCCAGCATTTTCTAGACGCCTGCTCTCCCCAGTCTCTGGACCTTCATGCCTGCTGGACACCTGTTTCAGAAAAAGTAAGAGCAATCAGGCTGTTTACAAAAATGGAGAAAGATGAGAGATAAATGTTTCAGTGGTTAGTATAAATCTTATGAGGGCTCTTCTCTCTTGGCTCTGCTTTTCTTTTTATTGTTACAGAGACAATGACTACTTCACAAAACTAAAACAGTTACTTCTGAATATCATAAAACTTGATTGATTGATTTATAAAATTTAGGCCGTCAAGCTATACCTAAGACTATGGAAAGAAAAGGTTGGAGTGTTTGGACAGAAAGATAAAGAAACACAGAAAGTAAAATGAGAAGAAATTCAGCTTTCGAAAGGTAGACAACCCCGCAGCTATCCAAAGAAATAAAGGCAGAGGTGTTGGCAGTAACCCTGATGAAAGGAAGCAGGTAAGGTAAAATGCTAAAAAGTGGGTGCAGCCAATGGGCTGAGGGAGCATTGCAAACTCCCTCTATGGGGACATTATCAAACTTACTTTGATTCTGTTTTTTCTTGGTGGGTGTGAAAGGGGTGCTCTTCACATTCTTCCCCCATGTAATATTTCTGTCAGAATTTAAATCAAGGTCCTTTTCCTATGTTCTTGATCTCTGCTTCTATTCCTTTCTACTGGTTTTCATCTTGTTTTATTTCTAGTCATCTACTTATCTCACTAACTGACCCCTCCCACTTCTCATCAGATGAAAAAATCACAACTTTCAAACTCCCAGTTTACATTCGTCTTTCCGTAGCTTCTTCATTTGTAATAAGTTACATTCTTCCTAATTACCTCCCGCCACAAAAATCAGACGTTGTGGATTCTCACTCATGCAGTGTCTCTATTTTCTTTGTAAGTGTCAGCTGCCGAGTTGAACAGACTTCATATACATATTATAAAGATTTTTCTGTCTCCCCAAAATTCCCTAATTTGTCACTACTGTTAAGTGAGTAATGGTGGGCATAAAAAATACTATTTGGTATGCCCTGTGGGTGGTAAGTTTACAGTATACATTAACTGGTGAGCTGAATATGGCACTAAAAGTTCCTTACAACATTCCTTCACCCCAGTTGCTACAACTTATGCTTTTTAATATTTGATTCATTCTACAATTACAATTTACCATTATTTGCCCAAATTCTCTAAAGTTAATTATAACTGTGCACTGCTCACTGTTAACGAAGTTGTTCAATCTGAAAATGTGATTTTGTTGTCTTGTTAAAGTACTTTAAAACAGCAAAGATTGAAAGGGAGAGACATCCCACGAAGGACCTACCTCAAAGGGCTTTCTTGTCGAGTTTCATAGGCGTAACATGAATCCTGGTTTTTCTGGAGGCGCCTCTCAAGGATTTCCTGAAGTGTCTCAAGTACTGCATTTACTTTGTAGTTTGATATGAAAAAGACATTGACTGGTAGATCTTTAACTATATCCAAGAAATGACTGCCCTTCATTACTTTGATGAGCAGAGGAACCTCTTCCTCTCTGCAATATATGCTTATGTTCTTCCACTGAATAAAAAGAAATATAAATTAATTATGACAAGTGACCACAGAACTTGTCATGTATATAGCTTACTGGTAATATTCACCAAATCTTGTATAGTATTTTAAGCAATGCTGATGTAAAAGAAAATTTGCTCTCTTAGGCTGAATTAGAACCCAAAATGATAAGTAGACTAAAGGCAGTTCCAGCTATCCACACTCTGACCTTGGTCTTCTGCCAGTTTGCATATGTTCAAAACCTTCGTAAGAAAAATTGCCTCTCTCATTTCTGATAAAATTTCAGGCTTGACATAATGAGTCAAAAC
Source organism: Macrobrachium rosenbergii (assembly GCF_040412425.1). Classification (NCBI taxonomy): domain Eukaryota; kingdom Metazoa; phylum Arthropoda; class Malacostraca; order Decapoda; family Palaemonidae; genus Macrobrachium; species Macrobrachium rosenbergii. The sequence goes on from NC_089743.1 coordinate 40,421,292, forward strand.
ATGTAGTAAACATTAACCTACAAATGTCTTTTAATAGCAAATTCACTCAACTTCAGAATAATCACCGAAGGGGAATTCATAACTGATGAAGCCATACGACGTCGTCACCAAGTGGACTTGCCACTTATCAATTCCCTTTTCTTTGTTCATTCTGAGGTTAAGTGGATTTGATATTAAACGACATTTGTAGCTTAGTGTTTCTGAGTGTGAAAAGCGTCTCGGTGTATGTGAGGAAAATTTATCATATTATTTAAGCTCTCACATGACACGTAACCGTATATTATGTACCTTGGAGATATTTTTAGAGATTGTTCTTAAATGTCCTCATTACACAATTATCGCTTGTCTTGGAAGACCAGAAAGATGAAAGAAACACCCTAATCAATTATAGGTTTTTAAAAGAGTTCGACTGAGCAGTACTGCAAAGTTTTACATGTGAGTTAAACAGTCCTACATATTTCTTCCACGTAATTTCTCCACTAGCTACACAGTCCTCATTGGTAATCTATTATAAAAACAGATATTTCCCCTTACTTCAATCAGTGTCCTCCAAATGATGATATGAGAGTCCTGGTAATTCCTCGGCACGTAGATCTCGTACTGGAAGCAAGCATTCAGTCCCCTGGCGGTCAGTAGCAAAGTGTTGTACATCTACCGGTGAATACTTTTATAAGTGTAGAGTCTTTTTACAGCAACATTTATTCTTACTGATATTGATAACATGGCATTCTAAGTAGCAAGCCACATTGCAGAAATGTTTATTCGTATTATCGTCCAATTGGAAATTAAAAAGTTCAAACAAAGTTGCAATGCATTACTACCCTATAGCAATTCTTGTATTTTAATAATTTACTAACCTTTTTATCTATTGATTTATCAGTTTGTTAATTTATTGTTTATATTTTAATAAATGATCTCTTCTTTCTGCATTTCCCATTCCCTTCTGTTTCTTCTTTCTAATTAACACCATATTTTTGGAAGCTTCAATGTCAAATTAATGGCTCCTGTGGGCTTGTTCCATATGAATTGTGTTCAATTTCTGATTAATAATAATGATAATAATAATAATGCTATCAAAGCAGATGCATGACATTTTCTCTGCTATTTATTCAGAAAGATACCAAACACACGAGAAGAGTCTGTTTACGATCAGAGACTACAGGAAAAAATTTAAATTAGGAAATCGACCGGACTTGCAAACTCATGGACATACTTGACTCCTGTCAGATAAATAACAACAAAGTCAGGGAAATGACTGTGAACCTGAATTCATTAGAAGAGAATGTCAAAGCAACAGAAAAGGATCCACCTCATACTTCTATGGAATAGGGGTAGTTGTCCTTTATTCTAGCAGCAAGGGCCAACAACTCTTCCTTTTCCAGAACTTGACGAAGCAGAGAACTGACTTCTTCGTGGTTCATGATCGGCGCTTTGGTCCTCCTTCCTGATAAACAGTCAGTTTCTTTAAGATTTTGTTTCTATGGAAAGTGAAATATTGTTTTGTTTATCTATAGTAAAATCTTATAAGAATCTATCCCTTTATACGCCAGTAGAGGTCTCGTAACCGGAAACGCCATTTGAGGTATTGAAAGACCTCAACTTAATTGGAGGATTTTTAAATGTAAATGTTTGTGCTCCCTTCGTTTATAGTTATTTCCAACAAAAGAATTAAATGTTCCAGGGTCAATGTCACCTCATATGGCGTATTAAGGGTTCATAGTCATCATCTTCAGAGAAATTGCTGCAAGTACCATTATCTTTATCTTTAGCAAATGGAACCTCAACAGTTCAAGAGAAGATCCAATGCATTCCTATCCTAAATCAGTTCTTGTCTCTTATAATTTATTTATAGTTTCATCTATTTATCTACTACCGTGAAAAACACCAAATTCAACCCATGGAGACGAAATGGTTCAAATGAAAGTTACACCAATTTTGTTGAGTCTCGCCGCACTGTGAATAGAACCTTGCCATACAGCCGAGAGAAATTACAATAATTCCTTGAAGAGGAAACTTGAAGGAATTACTCAGCCTCATCTGTGGTGGACCAAACTGGCATCATCTACTGTATCTTTGGGTCAGGCTCGTCTCCCATTCCACTACTACTAACAGATGATGGTAGGTTGATTGCTAGCCCTAGGGAAAAGGCTGAACTGCCCCATCAAGTTTTGAAGCTAAACAATCAGCTGAGGATGGGCCTCTCCCTAATACTTGTCACCCTGAACCTATTCTTACAAAATTTGCATTTCTCTCTAGGAGCCTTAAGAAAATTATTAATAGTCTTGATAGCTGGGATGGAGAAGATCCTGATGGTTTCTTCCCTTGGCTTTTAGAAAAGTTTCTAGAGTGTTGTCCCCAAGACTAGTAGATTCTATATATTTTTTATGTTGACGCAGAATATTTGCGAATGAGTGCAAGCTTAGTAATACAGTGCCTGTTCCAAAGAATGGCGTATATGAAAATTACAGTAACTACAGGCCAATTTCTATCCTTCCTGTGCTCTCCAAAGTTGCAGAAAAACTGATTTTTAAGCAACTATACCATTAAGTGGAATCTAAAGGACTGTTAGCTGATAATTATTATGCATAGAGGAAACAGTCAGGTACCTACGATATTCTTTTAGACTTGGCATGCCATTTGTAAGGGAACCTTGATAAAAGTTTGAGTGCAGAATAATTCAAGTAGATTTTAGCTCGGCTTTCGATTTATTTATAAACTTCAGAATCTTGGAGTGGGCTATGTTTTAGGATTACTTCAAGATTTCCTCTCTGGTAGGTAGCAGCGAGTTGCTTTTGATGTGATCTTTAGCAAACCAAGACCTATTGTGTCTGGAGTTCCAGAGGTTAGTGTTCTTAGCCCACTGTTATTTTTAGTGCATATAAGTGATATGGTTGTTCGCCAGTAAAACAATATTGTCCAGTAAGCCGACGATGCAACATTTATGGCTGCAGTAAAGTCTCCACTTACGAGAAGCTAAGCATCCCTCAGCCTCAATCGGGACATGGACCGGATCAGTGAATGGTGTAGTCGGTGGGGTATGAAGGTGAGCTCCAGTAAAACGAAAACACTGTTGATTGGCAGATCTCATACAGATTTCCCACCCCATCCTCCCCGTCAGGTGGGTGGGACTCTGTTGAATGAGTCTGAATCTTTAACTATTCTAGGTGTAACTTTAGACTCTTTTCTTACTTTTGAGAAACACCTAATGAAAGTTTCAGCAAATGCCGCACTAAAGTTAGGCATTGTTAGTAAGGCCACATATATTTAAAAGTGATAAAATCAATGGAACCTGTTTTAGGTAATTTTACCTTCCTTTACCAGAATACTGTTCTCCGGCGTGGATGCCTGATCCTGCCAGGGATTTATACCTTCTAGACAGAATGGTTCGTGATGGTAGGTTCCTGTTCCTAATATCCTGTTTCTTTATATTAGCAGTTATGACTTGGACCATCGACAGATGGTCTCTTGTTTGTCACTATTTCATAAGCTATATTTTAACAGAGATCTTTCACATTCACAACTGATCCCTGATCTCTTTTTTCCTGCAGAGAGCAACCAGATTCGCTTGAACGGCAGCACCTGTATGCAGCATGTGTGCCTCGCTGTCGAACTTCTCAGTTCCAGAGGTTCTTTATTCCTCTCACCGTTGGACTGAAGAACAGCCTCCCTGAGGATGACGTACAATGGGAATTTAGAAGTTCAAGCGAAGATGCAATGCATTACTACCCTAGAACAATTCTCCTTGCATTTTAAAAGTTACTTAAATTTTCTTTCTTTATTTATCAGTTTGTTAATTTATCTGTTTTTCTAATAACTGGTCTCTTCTTTCTGTATTTCCCCTTACCTTCTGTTACTTCTTTCTACTGAACACCATATTCTTTGAAAGCTTGAATTTCACGTCAATGGCCCCTGAGGCCTTGTTCCTTATGGATAGAGTTCATCTTTTGAATAATAATAATAATAATAATAATAATAATAATAATAAATGGTAGGGTTTTCTTCAAATTTCCCTTCTCCTCAATGCAGAACAAGTTAACAGGAGGTTACATGGTCAATAACATCTAGAATCTACTGGAAAACAATTACACTAAATACTACTGGGATACCAAACGACCCCTCTAAACTTCGCTGCCCCCTAAATCTTAAACTATATATATTTTTAAACTTTATTTGCCTATAAACTGGCCGTGGACAAGCACATCCATGGATGGCCAGATTGTTTCAAGAATCTGAATGGCCAGATCCTTCAAACAATAAATGTTTTGTTGCGATTATGACAAAATATGATGTAAGATGGGTTAATATAGGACATTTTGGATACGACTATAGATAACGTTATAAACATCTAATACGTTATTATTCATAATTTTCTCCCCTCCCCCTCTCTCTCTCTCTCTCTCTCTCTCTCTCTCTCTCTCTCTCTCTCTCTCTCTCTCTCATCAATCAAATGACACTTACCACAAGGCAATTTCAGGGTATTTATTGCATTTGCGCATCTCAAAACAAACCTTTACACGGCAAACATACCCGAAAGTTCCAGCACTTGCAGAGCCAGTTACTCCTTTGCACTGATCCACTGACTTATTCCAGAAGACTGTGAGACACAAACCGCATTGTCTGCAAAACCTCGAAGCCTCCTGAGTCTATTCGTATCACCGCCCACATAAATGTGACTAATTAAATTTTGTCCCCTTGGTGCCTGACACGTCAAGTTTCTTTACAGCTGCTTTGCGCATGCGTGTATGAATCTTCAGCCTTCCGCATTTTTAAAGAATTCCAGAAGTTCAGAGGGCATTGAGGCTGTTACACTGACGCACATGTCTTGTAAAATGTGACCAGCAGATCCTGTACGTCTTGTATTTCCACAATGGTCACGTGAAAGTGAAAACGAAAGAAGGAGACACCAAGACCTTCAACTTTTATTCCAAAGTCATCTCAAGGGTACTAAACAGTTATAAATTCTTCGTTGGGTGAGTCGGTAGAGCTGTGGACTGGCACTCGCTAGGCCGGAGTTCGATTCCCCGGCCGGCTGATGAAGAGTTAGAGGAATTTATTTCTGGTGATAGAAATTCATTTCTCGCTATAATGTGGTTCGGATTCCACAATAAGCTGTAGGTCCCGTCGCTAAGTAACCAATTGGTTTTTAGCCACGTAAAATAAGTCTAGTCCTTCGGGCCAGCCCTAGGAGAGCTGTTAATCAGCTCAGTGGTCTGGTAAAACTAAGGTATACTTAACTTCTTTAAACAGTTTTAAGAAAACAACTTACACAAGAAAGCAATAAAAAAGTTGTGAAAGAGCAGCACTAACTTAAGTAACATTTGCTTGAGTTATTTGATGGCCATATTTGGAAGCATGATGAGCCGAAATATCCTTCAAAACGACAGAACGTAGCATCGATAAATATTTAATGCATTCGATGCATTCCCGAGAAATTTATTCGAAGCACATCTGCAGCTTTAAAGTTAATAAGCTTGTCGAATGCAGAACGTTCAAATGATTTTAAGGCAACAGTGTTATCTGGGCACCTCAACAGGTCCCTGGACAAGAATAAGGTAATCGTATTCTGGGTGGCAGTTGGCAACGTCCTAATTTATTGCTGGGTGGCTACCTAACGTGAGGTTGAATTCTAATGATTAGTGTGCGTTTCGTAGTGGCTTTTAAGATGAATATTATACGATATTGTTTTGAGGTTCGCCGAAAGTTAATGGTACCATAATCCAGGAAGTCTGAATATAGTAATATTCCATGACAATGGAAGCAGTTCACCCTTTGGTTGCATTATCATAATGAAAATTACAAAATATATTTTTTTATGACCTTAAGGCTTGATTTCTTACACTATATAAGTAATTTAAAAGGCAGAGAGAAGAGAGAGAGAGAGAGAGAGAGAGAGAGAGAGAGAGAGAGAGAGAGAGAGAGAGAGATATTTTCATTTTAAGTAAATATAATGAGGAATTCCAAGTGGAACTTATAATAAGAATCTAAATAATAAGTGACTTACCGACATTTAATAATAAATCAAAATCCTCTATCAATTAAAAAAATCATACAAATGATCTACTTTTATGTTCAAAGATAAGTAACACTACTGACAGTTAGTAAAAACAATATTTTTGAAGTGATCATTCAGATCAATATTTTGGGGAACACAGAACTCTAAACAGAAGCTGAAAATGACTGACAAGAATCCCCATGAAACGAGTACAGACGTTGATGCAAGTAATGGATAAACTGATGAGCAAAGAGAAGGTAGGCATTGGAGAAGCGCTTTGCAAGAACACTGCCAAACACAGAAGGGACACAAACCTTCGCCAATGATGGACGAGATTCAGAGAGACGCAGAGTAGAGCGACTCAGTTTGTCTGAAAAGACAAATGGAGTTGGCATCGAAAATTTCCCCTCCATTTGCTGAGGAAGGAAATCAAATCTCTTTTGGCTTCCCTCTAACTTCTGTTCGCATTGGCCAAAATGTTTGAGTCAGTTCAGTCTAGGATTAATTAGAATCTAGAAATTGTTGTTGGGTAAAGATGGAAGAAATGGCAACCATTTATAAAAATAATCCTCACAAATTATATCAGCATTTGGCAGTTATCTCTAGCCTTTGGAATTAATGTCATACAGATTTTAAAAAGAAGAAAATTAATCAAGTAAGGCTGATAAGAGTCGCGTCAAGCTTAAATCTAAAGTTGGTTACTTGTGTTTAGGCCATTCACACACATGTGGAAGTGCTTGCGGGGTCGAGATGACAAGATACATCTGCTACCAAACGTGCACAATAAAAACACATGCGCGCGCGCACACACACACACACACACACACACACACACTCACACACACACACACACACACACACACACACATATATATATATATATATATATATATATATATATATATATATATATATATATATATATATATATATATATATATATATATCTATTTATATATATGTGTGTGTGTATCTTTCTCTCTCTCTGTTTATACATATATATATATATATATATATATATATATATATATATATATATATATATATATATATATATATATATATATATATATATATATATAATATATATATATATACCAAGAGTCTACCCAAAGCCAAATCAAAAAAGTCCTTCAAAAGAAGGCATGAAGAAAAAAAAATGGGAATAAAAGCACGTTAAAAGAAAAGAAGAAGAAGAAGATATATATATATATATATATATATATATATATATATATATATATATATATATATATATATATATATATATATATATATATGGCTGAATAATTCAAAAAGAGACGCGTCAGCGTGCAAGAAGAATTCAGAGCCATTCGAGAAGCGACAGTTTCAGGACAGCTGAAAGAAATCACAGTCACTCATAATTGCGACGCCTGAAAACGAAAACATTCCTGATGGAAGGGGAGGCGGCCATATTAATTCTGGAAACCGTGAGGCGGAAATAATAATTTACATTTTTTCACAGAAACGTGAGTTGTGATCTCAAACTATATTTTGATTGGATACTGATCACCTGTTTATTTATTCATTTGTTAACTATTTTTTTTGTCTTTTTCATAAGTGGTCTCTTCTTTCTATATTTCCCATTACCTACTGCTATTCTTTCTAATGAACACCACCATATTCTTTGGAAGCTTGAATTTCAAGTCAGTGGCCCCTTTGGTGGGATTGTTACATATGAACGGGATTCATCTCCTGAATAATAATAATAATAATAATAATAATAATAATAATAATAATAATAATAATAATAATAATAATAATAATAATAATAATAATTTCTGAATTATACACTGCATAATATATCATGATAACAGTAAAATCATCACTTAGATGGAGTGCTAAGCATCCGGCTAACGCAAGCCCTTTTGGAATGGTGCTGCTAGAGCTATACCATACTCTATCCTGATTTACACCCACCAAAGTTGACCAACCACCTGGTATGGTACATAATCTAATGCTTAGTAAGACCACACTAAATTTCCTCACGAATCGACCAACTTTTATATATATACTAGCTGACCAACCCGGCACTGCCTGGGATAAGTCTGAATGGCAACCCATAAACTCTCTCTCTCTCTCTCTCTCTCTCTCTCTCTCTCTCTCTCTCTCTCTCTCTCTCTCTCTCTCTCTTTTCCTCTCTTTCTCCTCCCTAACACCCCCTCTACTCTCTCTCTCTCTCTCTCTCTCTCTCTCTCTCACTTTTCCTCTCTTTCTCCTCCCTAACACCCCCTCTCTCTCTCTCTCTCTCTCTCTCTCTCTCTCTCTCTCTCTCTCTCTCTCTCTCCTCCTAACATCCCCTCTACTCTCTTTGCACTTCCTCTCCCTCTCACTCTCTCTCTCTCACTCTCTCTCACTTCCATTCCCTATCACTCTTTCTTTCTCTCACTCTCTCCCCTCTCTCTCTCTCTCTCTCCCCCTCTCTCTCTCTCTCCCTAACCCTCCCTGTCTCTTTCCCTTTTTCTTCTCCCTAACACCCCTCTACTCTCTCTCTCTCTCACACTTCCTCTCCCTCTCTCTCTCTCTCTCTCTCTCTCTCTCTCTCTCTCTCTCTCTCTCTCTCTCTCTCTCTCTCCCTAACACCCCCTCTACTCTCTCTCTCTCACTTCCTCTCCCTCTCATTTTCTCTTTCTCTCAAATCCTGTCCCTCTTTCTTTCTCTGACTCTCATCCTCTCTCTCCCTCTTTCTCTCTCTCCAACCCTCCCTGTCTCTTTCCCTCTTTCTTCTCACTGACATCCCCTCTACTGTCTCTCTCTCTCACTTCCTCTCCCTCTTACGTTTTCTTTCTCTCACTCTCTCCCCCTGTCTGTCAATCTGTCTGTCTCTCTCTCTCCCTATTTCTTTCAGTCTTTCTTCTCCCTAACACCCTCTGTATGCTCTCTCTCACTTCCTCTCCCTCTCACTCTCTCTCTTTCTCTCTCTCCCACTTTCTGTCTCTCACTCTCTCACTCTCTCTTTCTCCCTGACTCTTTCCTTCTTTCTCATCTCTAACACCCACTCTACTCTGTCTGTCTGTCTGTCTGTCTCTCTCCATCAAGATCAATTCCAGATCCCATTCCAGTGCCTGGCCCTGCCCCAGTGCCAGTGTCAGCAGTGCCAGGCTCCGTCCATCCTGAATGACGAGCAAATTCCAAATCAAATATTAGTGCCTGACCCAGCCTTAGTGCCAGCCCCAGAGCACGCCCCTGATCTCCATTCCAGAGATCCCAGTCCATGTCCCCTGTTTTCTCCCGACTTGGCTCCGTTACCAGTGCTGGTAAAAGAGACGGATCCCTCCAACCACAGTGGAAGCTCACCCAAAGGTGCAGTCTCGCAACCCATGCCTGAGCTGGTCAATCTTACGTGTGAGCCTCTCACGCCAACCACGATTGCTTCCTCTCTGTTTCAGTCAGCTGCAGACACAACAGTGATTAAGGATTTTGCCATGTCTCAAATGGATGATGAACTCAAGGAACTGTGATGGATCTTGGTAGAGTTTGCAAAGAAGGCCCCTGAGTCAGCTGTCAAAGAAGCCGACACAGGTTGCACTCACATACCCTCCTCCGGCTTGGTTTCCACTGATTCCCTGGCCAAGACACACTGTCTCTCTGAGAGAGGTCCATGGAGGAAATACCATGGTAGGGGATAATTCCAGGTAGCTTAAAGAGAGCCACTGAGCCCTCCTGGCACCTGTGCCAAACTGGCACAGTGCCATCCCTTTTTCCTATGAAGACTTTGGCACTTCTATCCAGAAGAGGATGCCAGGGTCATTCACCTATTTATTTTCCTTATAACTTTGTAATTTGTTCTTTTCCTTTAACATTTCCTCTGCCTTATTTTGATTATTACTCACATTTATTTTATGCCTTACCAAGGCCCACATTTTACTTTAATTCCCTCTGCCAATGCAGAGTGCCATTGACAGATATTCCATTAGGTATTACTTTATGAGTGCCAACTTGGCACAGTGCCATTATTGTAGATGTGGGCAAATGATTCTCCGGAGGAGTTGCTCCCTCTGGCTACCTTTGCGGCCTTCTTGGGCTAAAGAATGAACCTAGCCGTTTTCCATAGGCTAAGGAATGTAATTTTGGTATATTTAATCATCATGTTTTATTAACAATCATTGATTGCTCTGAATCTGTCATCTATTCTCTTTGTGAATCTCTGCAATAAATCTCGAGTCTCAGACTCGCGACCTTGTGTTTATAGTGCCCAAATAGTACTGAGCCATTGCTCAAGTACTGTGGAAACACCTAACTAAGCCCACGTTTACTTTACTGTAATGCCTCTTCAAGGCAGACTAACTGCATGTATGCAAAACTTGTACTTGAGTTGTTATTAAGAGTGTATGAAGTATCTCTAGAATTAGCCTAGTATTAAGTTATTATTTTTAACTCTATTGTTACTTGTGAATATACTTTGATTGACATTCATCATACCCTGCTTTAATGTAATAGGAACTTAATGATAAGAATATGTAATTTCCAGCAGCAAGTATTTATTCTGTTTAGCGTAAATGTCACAGTAATGCTTTGCCTCTTGAATTTTATTGCTGCGCAGAAGTTTGAGTTAAATCATAGGACACCAAGGGGAAGTGAGAGAGAAGCAAAGTAAAGTCTTTAAGTGAGTTTGCTGGTAATCATTCTCACCCGATCTAGGGTGTGAATGCTAACTTGGTTGGGGAGGTGCAATGAAGTAAGCTTCTTTCCAAGCAACCTCATCTGTTTTTACATCCGTAGCTTAACAGAAAGAAATAGAATTCATTTAAATTGTTTTAATTACTAGAACTGTGGGCTTTCATTCACCCCTTTGTCAACTCTCCTTCATGCCCAAAATGGTTAAGCCTTTAACCCTTCTCTCTGTTCAGAATGATTGCCTAAGGCCTTGTTTACAGGTGACCTTCGAAGAGGCCTTCCTCGACAGTGTCAGACAACGGGCATGGGAGAAGCCAAAAAAGAGAAAGTTGGCACCACACCGCTTGGGCAGGGTAACCTCTCCACGAGGTTTGACTGGATGCCATGAGCTCGCCATAGAAAACAAAGCGAAGTTTGACTTTTGTGCCATCTATCTGGATGCCCAGGCATAACCCCCCCGAGGTTAGAAATAGATGATGCAACAGCAGTCGAGAGAGAGAAGCGTTCAGAACTCCACCAAGGAGAGATGTCCTTCCTTTGCCTGTCCCTTGTACCCTCCACATGTTTGACCCCAAAGGTTCGAACCAGTGTGGTTTTGTTGTGGCATCCCCTTAATTCCCGTCTCCAGCATCGGCGCCCTATTGAACGAGGGCATCATCATCTTGACGAAGGTAATGTACCGGAATAAGGTTTCTTAGTCAGTCACGATTCCTGTTATTTCTCCGTATGATTTATTTTCTATTTCCATTGTGTGATCACCTTCAGTACTGTGTGTTGAATTATCAAGTGTTAACATAATTATGCATTTAGTGTTGAACTGAGTTATTTGGCACCATTGGTGCAGTCCCTCAGTTCCCCTCGAGCATCTTATTATTCATGCAAGCAACCGTCTTACATGTCTTGCAGATTGGCCCTGGCTGTGGAGCCACTCTGCTCTATCCCATGTGCAGTGGCCTTATACCACCCTTCTACTCCCTCTGTGATGTTTCCTGTTATGAAAACATCATCGGTGTAGAATAGTTCTCCTGTGTAGGAGTCATTCATTTAGCAGGCCCTTATTATTACCTGCCCAGTAATTCATCATTCTTCTTATTTGTGTTTATTATGTAAATATAATTAGTTAAGAGAATCCTTGAGTTTAAGTAAGCTTCCCTCACATGAAGAAGGCCCTAAGCCACAGAATTTTCCATTGATTTATTAGTCTACGGAGTTGCCTTAATCAGTCTATTTAGTCAGATGTTTTAATGAAATACAGTAGACTTCTTGATAATGTAAAGAACTCCCTGCGATTATCTGTTGCCGCCCAGAATCGAATAAGTATCTAAGGTATATTTATAGCAATATATATATATATATATATATATATATATATATATATATATATATATATACATATATATATATATATATATATATATATATATATATATATATATATATATATATATATATATATATATATATATATATATATATATATATGTATATATGTATATATATATATATATATATATATATATATATATATATATATATATATATATATATATATATATATATATATATATATATATATATATATATATATATATATATATATATATATATATATATATATATATATATATATATGTATATATGTATATATATATATATATATATATATATATATATATATATATATATATATATATATATATATATATATAATCAACAAACAATCACGTGTGAAACAGAAATAAATTTCTGACTCGCATCAGGATCGAACTCAGGTCTTTCAATTGAAAGGCAAGGGTACTGCCCACTAGTCCATACAAGTCTAAAAGAAGTTGGAACCTGAGAGCAACTGCACCCAAGGAATTACCTGGGCAAGCTAACTGCTTGCATACCAGCGAGCTTTCCCCAACTTCCCGACTCAGCAATGATTGACAGCATTTTATTCGAATTATCTCTTCTGAATGAATATGATAGAAATAATCAACACACAATCCTTGGGTGCAGTTGCTCTCAGGTTCCAACTTCTTTTAGACTTGTATGTCCTAGTGGGCAGCGACCTTGCCTTTCAATTGAAAGACCTGCTTGCCCAGGTAATTCCTTGGGTGCAGTTGCTCTCAGGAGGGCTAAAGCGCCGATTATGAACCACGCTTATTGCCTAGAAGCATGAGCTGGCTCCTTCTCTGATCTTTTGACATTCTCTTTTCATGAAATAAGGTTCTTAATCAGCTGAAATGTAGGTCCGTCACTGATTTCCCTAACTTTGTTGTTTTTATCTGACTGGAGTCAGATATGTCCATGAGTTTACAGGTCCGGTCGATTTCCTAATTTGAATATTTTTCTTGTAGCTTCTGATCATAAACAGACTTCTCGTGTGTTTGATATCTTTCTGAATAAATTGCATATTATTAATCAGAAACTGAGCCCTATTCACATGGAACCAGGCCACAGGGACCATTAACTTTAAATTCAAGCTTCCAAAGAAATGGTGTTAATCAGAAAGAAGTAACAGAAGGTAATGGGAAATACAGAAAAAAGAGATCACTCATTAAAATATAAACAATAAATTAACAAACTGATAAATAGATAGATAAAAAGGTTAGTAAATTATTAAAATACAAGGAGAATTGTATTAGGGTAGCAATGCATTACAACTTTGCTTGAACTTTTGAATTTCCAGTTGGACGATAATACGAATAAACATTTCTGCAATGTGGCTTGCTACTTAAAATGCCGTGTTATCAATATCAGTAAGAATAAATATTGCTGTAAAAAGACTCTACACTTATAAAAGTATGCACCGGCAGATGTACAACACTTTGCTACTGACCGCCAGGGGATTGAATGCTTGCTTCCAGTACGAGATCTACGTGCCGAGGAATTACCAGGACTCTCATATCATCATCTGGAGGTCACCGATCGAGGTAAGAGGAAATATCTGCTTTTATAATAGATTACCAATGAGGACTGTGTAGCTAGTGGAGAAATTACATGAAGAAATATGCATGACTGTTTAACTCACACGTAAAACTTTGCAGAAATGCTAAGTCGAACTCTTTTAAAAACCTGTAATTGATTAAGGTGTTTCTTTCATCTTTCTGGTCTTCCAAGACAAGCGATAATTGTATAATGAGGACATTTAAGAACAATCTCTAAAAATATCTCCAAGGTACATATTATAAGGTTATGTGTCACGTGAGAGCTTAAAGTGGAATATATGATAAATGATTTCCATACGAATTTTCCTCACATACACCGAGACGTTTATCATACTCACAGACACTAAGCTACAAATGTCGTTTAATATAAAATCCTCTTAACCTCAGAATAAACAAAGAAAAGGGAACTGATAAGTGGTAAGTCCACTTGGTGACATAGGCTTATAATTCCCCTTCTGTGATTATTCTGAAGTTGAGTGAATTTGTTGTTAAACGACATTTGTAGGTTAACGTCTACTACATCTTTTGACTCATTATATCAAGCCTGAAATTTCTTCAGAAGTGGAAGAGGTAATTTTTCTCACGAAGGTTTTGAACTGGCAGAAGACCAATGTCAGAGTGTAAATAGCTGGAACTGCCAATACTAAGGTATACTTAACTCTTGGAACTGCCTTAAAGTCTACTAATCATTTTTGGTTCTAATTCAACCTAAACGAGCAAATTTTCTTTTACATCAGCATTGCTTAAAATACTGTACAAGATTTGGTGAACATTACCAGTATGCTATATACACGACAATTTTTTTGGTCACTTGTCTTTATTAATTAATTAATTAATTAATTAATTAATTAATTAATTAATTAATTAATTAATTAATTAATTAATTAATTAATTAATTAATTAATTAATTAATTAATTAATTAATTAATTTCCTTTTATTCAGTGGAAGAACATGAGCATATATTGCAGAGAGGAAGAGATTCCTCTGCTCATCAAAGTAATAAAGGGCAGTCATTTCTTGGACATAGTTAAAGAACTACCAGCCAGTGTCTTTTTCATATCAAACTACCAAGTAGATGCAGTACTTGAGACACTTCAGAAATCCTTGAGAGGCGCCTCCAGAAAAACCAGGATTCATGTTGCGCCTATAAAATTCGACAAGAAAGTCCTCTGAGGTAAGGTCCTTCTTGGGGGTGACTCTCTCTTTTAATCTTTGCTATTTTAAAGTAATTTAACTAGACAACAGAATTACACTTCTAGATTGAACAATTTCGTTATCAGTGCGCAGAGCAATGTTACAATTAAAGTTGGAGAAATTGGGCAGATAATGTTAAATTGCAATTGTAGAATGAATCAAATATTAAAAAGCATAAGTTGGAACAACTGGGGCGAAGGAATGTTGCAAGGAACTTTTAATGCAATGTTCAGTTCACCAGTTAATTTATACTGTAAACTTACCACCCACAGGGCCTAACAAATAGTATATTTTGGTACTCCCCATTACTCACTTAACAGTAACGACAAAGGAGGGAATTTTAGGGAGACAGAAAAAGCTCTATGATACGTATATGAAGTCTGTTCAACTCTCGCAGCTGACATTTACGTAAAAAGAAAATAGAGATATTGCATAAGTGAGAACACACAACTTCTGAGTTTTGTGGAAGGAGTTAATTAGAAGAATATAACTTTTCATATTTAAGACGCTACGGAAAGATGAATGCAAACTGGGATCTTGAAAGTCGTTGTGATTTTTTCATCTGATGAGAAGTGGGAGGGAACAGTTAGCGAGATAAGTAGATGAAGAGAAATAAAATAAGGTAAAAAATGGTAGAAAGGAATAGAAGCAGAGATCAAAGACATAGGATAAGGACCCTGATTTAAATTCTGACAGAAATTTTGCAAGGTAGTATAATGTGAAGAGCACACTTTCACATCCAACCCGGAAAAAAATAGAATCAAAGTAAGTTTTATGATGTCCCCGTAGAGGGAGTTTGCAATGCTTCCTCGGCCCCTTGGCTGCAACCACTTTTTATCCTTTTACCTTACCCCCTTTCTGCTTCCTTTCATCAGGATTACTGTCCAACACCTCTGCCTTTACTTTCTAGGACAGTTGTGGGATGTCTACCCTAGTCAGCTGTATTTGTTCTCATTCAATTTCTCTATTTCTTTATCTTTCTGTCCAAACACTCCAACCCCGTTCTTTTCATTGTCTTAGGTTTATTTTGACAGCCTAAATTTTATAAATCAATCAATCAAGTTTTATTGTATTCAGAAGTAACTGGTTGGGAATTTTTTTTAATCAGTTACTGTCACTGCAGCAATGAAAAGAAAACCAGAGCCAAGAGAGAAGAGCCCTCATGAGATGTAGGTAATGACCATTGAAACATTCATCTCTCACCTTTCCCCATTTTTGTAAACAGTCTGAGTGGTCTTACTTTTTCTGAAACAGTTGTCCAGCAGGCATGAAGGCCCAGAGACTGGGGAGAGCAGGCGTCCAGAAAATGCTGGAATGTAACGAATACTGGAGGGACGTTCCTTTAGACCTTACTTGCAGCTTGGCAGAAAACTTGCCAATGCTGGGAATTTACTTAGACCCAGATGTTGTGGAGGAGATGGTCATCGATTTAAATGACATCAGTTTTTCAGAAGAAAAGTCAACACCAATTGCGCAGGTCGGCTCTACCCCTTTCGGTACTGTGGGCTGTTTGTGGGTTGATGTCAAGTACAGGAGGCGTGGGTTGGGAAGTCTCCTCGTCGAGGTGATGGGTCGACTCCAAATGTCTGAGGGCTATTTTCCTCATGGCGTTGTGGTCTACAATAATAATGCCTCTGCTAGAATGTTCGAAAAGCTGCCAGGCTGGAAGAAAACCCACTGTGCCAACATGATAATCCCTGCTCAGTGAGGGGTCCTTTCGTCAGTCCAGATCTGTTTCATGGTTGGTGTCTATGTAAATCAATCCTTATCTTCAGAAAAGAATCGTGACTTGTTTTGATTTAAATCCTACTGTTGTAATTTGAAGTCTTATCTGGTGGTGATGGGACTTAATATATCGACTCTACACCATGAGGACATAGTAACACTAAGTACATAGTCAATTTTAAATAAGTGGTGAATTATTAGCTTTCGTCTTTATAATCATAGTTTTTCCTGCATATCTGAAATCTCTTAGTAGCTTTTGATACACAGCACTCTGTCTATCTGTGTTTCTGTCAGGTTTTCTCCCTGTCTCTTTCAATCTTTCTCTTTCCATCCTTGGACAATTGATTTGTTGAATCCAACCTGAAATATCTCTCCTCTTATGCTTAGACCAAAGCTCTTCGTTACTAAACGAAAACATTTCAACATTCATTTTCCGTTTCCCTTGAAGCCCACTTTTCATTGTTCATCTTTCATCTTTTTCATTTTTCATCTTTTCATCTCTCATTTTTTATCGTTCATCTTTTCAGCTTTCATTTTTTCATCTTTCACCTTTTAATCTTTAATATATTCATCTTTCATGTTTATATCTTTCAACTTTTCAACTTACATCTTTTCATTCTTCATATTTTCATCTTTCATTTTTCACGGAAGCAATGGAGCGTCGCTATCAGCAGAGTTATTCCCGAGTGAATCGAAACAAAAGCTTCGCAGTTGATAGATTTCGCCGGATTTAATTATCTTCACAGCGAGTGGTCCGTCAGGGGAGAGAGAGTCTTTGTTCCCACTGTGGTTTCACTGATCACAAACCAATGTTTCAGTTTAATTTAATTTTTCCCATATTTAAAGCAGTGTTTATGTATTCTGTCATGTAGAAATTTAATTCATCTTTTATACATACTATAATAGTTTCTCTCTTTGAAATATTTTTTCTTCTTATATACGGTGTAATCAGTGCTTATGTATTCAGTTGTGCAGAAAAAGTAACTTTTCTTTGTACATGCCAAGATAATAACTCTCTTCTAAATGATAATAATTTTTTCTTATATAGTCAAGCTGTGGTTACGTATTTATTTGCGCAGAAAACCTAACATTTCATTTATGCTTACTATGATTATTTTACTCTTTTAAATGTCAGATTATTGTTAGAGTTGTTTTTCCTGCTTCATTTGATGATACCGAATAAAACCGCTATGTAAATAAAGAGAGTATTAACATTATTAAAAATGGTTATGATGATCATAACAATGCAGATACTGATGATGTTCTTATGACGTAAAGGATTCTGATAAATGTTTAATAAGCTTTACAACTCCATAATCAAGCAAGTGAAAATATTGGAAATTATATCCGGACTTCTGTATATTCATAGTATGATATTTTGTAAAGGGATTCTTCTTTTGTTTGTGTTATGTATACAGCATGGCTTCTATTTTCATATTCCGCAGTCTGTGTGGAATAATTCTAACAGCTTGACGTAAATTCTCGTGACAGGTATTTGAGAT
This sequence comes from Macrobrachium rosenbergii, assembly GCF_040412425.1. Taxonomy (NCBI): domain Eukaryota; kingdom Metazoa; phylum Arthropoda; class Malacostraca; order Decapoda; family Palaemonidae; genus Macrobrachium; species Macrobrachium rosenbergii. Next base: position 40,439,277 of record NC_089743.1, read on the forward strand.
TCATTGCTGGAACATTGGTTTTTATCAATGAGTCATTTTACCTTACTAATCTTTGGCCATTGCAACGTTATCTAGAGCAACCTAGCATCAGCCATATACGAATCAAATATGCATAGAAATTAATTAATAGCCGGGCGTATTTTAGTAATGATGCTCTCGGTATTCATCGGGTTCATACGAATGTGGTCATTAATTTCACATCAGGAATGAAATGAGATTATGACTTGTGATCCTCATTCACGAATAATCCACCAAATTTGATACAAACGGAAGTCCGCCCGGTCACAGTGAGACTGCATTTGATAAACCACCCGACACACACACACACAAACACACACACACACACACACACACACACACACACACATATATATATATATATATATATATATATATATATATATATATATATATATATATATATATATATATATATAAGTATGTTTTTGTTAACTGTTTTTGATGATGAAATTTAGGGTGTCAAGCCAAGCACTGGGGCGTTTTAGACCATTAAGTGCTTATGACTGTGAAAAGAGGGAGTTGGGGTGGTTGGACAGCAAGAAAAAGAGATCCAGGAAATAAAGGAGATGAAGTACAATGATATAAAGATGTAACAGAAGAAAACCCCATTGTTGCATTAGTAATAGTTAGAGGTGCTGGACAGCAAGATTGAATAAAGGAAGCTGGAATGAAGAAAAAGCATCAGACTTGAAAGTGTGTGCACTAAGGGCCGACGCGACGTTGCAAACACCCTTTAGTAGTGCCTACAGTGCACCTCGTAAGGTACACTCATGGCTCTTATCTCCCTGTTTGTTGTTGTTTTTGAGGTATTAATAAAAAATAATGAACTTTAAAACATGGTAGATAGTGCAAATGGATTATTTTGGAGGCAAAACTACCTTGATGAAAATAAACAAATACATGCAACGAATGTAGTATGTTCAACAGAATTAGAAACTGAAAGTCTCAGAGGACTGAAAATGTGACATAATTATAAGAATGTGGAGATGCCACAAAAAATCAAAGCTATTGTTACAAGACAAGAAGAGATAGGAGCATCTATAATAAAATGAAATATTCAGAAAGAGAATCACGGACAAGGGAATATACGGAAACCAGTAGCGATGTATATGAAAGAGGTAAACCTGAATTCAACATAAATCAGGGAAATGAGAAAGATACAAATAGAAGCTTAAAACTAACAAGTAAAAAATGTCCTCAAGTTTCCTCGGTTCAGTTGAGTTATCTGTACAACATATAATGCTGTATAAAACCATCAGTCTCACTGTTGCAACCGACCAGCACTCAGTTGCTCCCCAGGTGCGGATAAGTAAGGGTACGTCGCACGCCTCCGGAAAGCGCTGCCAGACGCACGTTCCGCGGCTAAACTTAACGATAAATCAGATAAAAACTATTGAGGCTAGAGGGTTGCGATTTAGTGTGTTTGATGATTGGAGGGTGGATGATCAACATACCAATTTGCACCCCTGTAGCCTCAGTAGTTTTTAGTTTTCTAAAAACAAAACAATTGTGCCGGCTTTGTCTGTACCTCCGAGCTTTTTCTGTCCGCATTTTTTCTGTCTACCGCTGCAAATTGGTATGCTGATCATCCAACCTCCAATCATCAAACATACCTAATTGCAGCCCTCTAGCCTCGGTAGTTTTTATTTTATTTAAGGTTAAAGTTTTTTGTAATGTCGAATAAAAGTACTGAAGTAACTTTGGAAACTTTTCTATGCCACGAAACTCAGAAAATCCTTAAGAAATCTAGACAAATTTGTCAGTACAACAGTGTTGTGGCATATCGATTAAGCTTTGCCTACATGAGCACAAAAAAGTTCTTCGGAAATAATTCTGCTGCTGAGTATGCTGGTATTCTTTGAGATCATCGTCTTGATGTTGGATTGCTTCAAGAAAATCGTTTTAAACAACGATATCAATTAAATTTGACAATACATCGCAAAAAAGTGTGAAGAAATCAAATAAAAGAATGTGTTGAGAATTCAATACAACATGCCATGATTCTTTCCAGGTACTAAAAGTATTTTGTTTAACGTCAGAACTTGAATGGAAACAAGAAAAACCTAAAGCTAAAAGGAAAGTTGCACACACACCGCTCTCTGCACTTTTTTTGTTTGTCAGAACTTCTGAACTTTCTCTTGTGTCAACAACCGCATAAATTACTTGTCTCTTCGACGTTGATGGTGTACTGAAAAATGAAGTTCGAAGTTTGACTGAGGAGTTGAGTCTAGTTAGAAGAAGGAAATTTATGATTAGTCTTCATTGGCTTAAAGACACTGAATGCGAATTCTATACTTCTGCAACACGGCGTGTAATTCTAAAGAATAACTATCCGTTTGATATAACCATTTATCTATATTCACAGACTTCTGACATAACTGTCTCATAGCAAACACCTGAACCTTGCAATCTCTCCATTTACTGGACCCACATGGCTTTGTTCTCTGTCAGACCTTCTGTCAGTTTTCTTATTATTCCACTTCAAATCATACATGCTGCCTCTATTTTAATTTCTTCTTGTCAATCCTTTTCAATTTCAAGGTACTCTCTCTCTCTCTCTCTCTCTCTCTCTCTCTCTCTCTCTCTCTCTCTCTCTCTCTCTCTCTTATACATTGTGAAACTATATCGTTACCAGTATATTTGCTACTCAGAAGAAAACATCACAATTTATTTCATCATTAATGGACATCGTCAATTTGACAAGCAAGACGTGCTTCCAAGTCATAGGATACAGAAAATATAACTGATTAATATAAAAATAGGTGTGATACTCGAGGGTATAAATGAAGATAAGATACCATTTTCCACAACAAGCACTCTCCAGTGTTAATGAGCCAACAGCAAAGAAGTTGCAAGTTATAGTGTTTGCAACTTGACTCATTTTCCAAATGCTTTCAATGGATTCAGGAAGTTGATGAGACTAGTTTTCCAGAGGATTGCTTAACACAGATTAGTAAGATGCATGAAATCGTCAGTAAACATATATTTATTCCGACAGATACTGAATATATATTAATATGGAGGGCGTGGCTTGAAATGATTTTCCTAGCTGATTCGGTTGATTCATATACTCCACCATACAGGCTCTGTCTGTCTGTCTGTCTGTCTGTCTGTCTGTCTGTCTGTCTGTCTGTCTGTCTGTCTCTCTCTCTCTCTCTCTCTCTCTCTCTCCATTCTAATTGTATTAATTGAATTCAGATAATGGTACCAGACAAAAGAATGATACTTCCTTAATTGACATCTACGGGCCTCCTCTCTCTCTCTGTCTGTCTTAGATTATTAAACTAAAACGTTATCGATATATTTGCTGATCAGATGAAAACAGCATCTCTCTCTCTCTCTCTCTCTCTCTCTCTCTCTCTCTCTCTCTCTCTCTTTACATTTCAAAATTATAACTTCTCAGAAGAACACATCTCTCTCTTCTTCTCTCTTCTCTCTTCCCTATCTTCTTCTTCCCCTATCTAAATATCGTATGCCAAGAAGAGTTCTGAACTTGTTAAGGGCCCCATTTGAAGAAGTTGAACGACGAGGAATAATGACTACAAAGAGTAATTAGTTTGGAACCGTCGCTCCCAAAATTAGCATTCAAATTAGCATCTTCTCCCTTCCCCAGGTAAAAAAAGGAACAGATGCGATCCAGTTTCCCTAGTTAAGAAGATGCTTAGACGTGTGTTGTTTCAGCTAAAATGATTTCAATGAGGGACATCACTAAAAATCATGTCGTCAGTTTACAAAGTTCAGACTGTAAGGTTTGCATGAATGTTTTAGCTGATATTCCATGAGAAAAGACACTAGGAATGTTCGTCTTAGTGTTAATCATTTAGTATATAAACAATCTCCTACTGAATGGTATGCCTAAATCAGTGCTATATATAAAATGAGTATGAGGATAAAAGAGTTTGTTATAAGTATACGCGAATATTTAACGTGAACAGTGAAAACACTTCCGTATATATATTTGAAAAACGAGATATATCATTGATATGTAATCTTGGAGAGAGAGAGAGAAAGAGCGAGATGAACGGATACTAATGACAAAATTAGTACTGATGGCGAAATTACCGTTATTTAAGATAATTTTACTTGACATTTGTAAAAGTAAATGTACCCTTGACAAACAGACCTATTAATTATTGCCTTATCAATTCATAAATAGTACAGTTGGCTGGATATAACTTTTTCATCTCTAATTTTTTTGGCGTTCTCTATCAGAATACAAGCAGGTGCAATGGCTCAGGGATTAATATGTACATCCACAGAAAATATCAGCCTTCTCTCGTGAGAAAGGGCGCCACTGAAGTTATTTTGAATTGGAAGTTGCTAAGCACATGTGAAATACTAGCCAGCGATGAAACATGGCAATGGCTACAGAGGGGAGAACTCAAGAAGGAAACAGAAGGAATGCTAATAGCGGCACAAGATCAGGCCCTAAGAACCAGATATGTCCAAAGAACAATCGATGAAAATAACATTTCACCCATGTGCAGGAAGTGCAATATGAAAGACGAGACCATAAACCACATAGCAAGCGAATGTCCAGCGCTTGCACAGAACCAGTACAAAAAGAGGCATGATTCAGTAGCAAAAGCCCTCCACTGGAGCCTGTGCAAGAAACACCAGCTAGCTTGCAGTAATAAGTGTTACGAACACCAACCTGAGGGAGTGATAGAAAACGATCGGGCAAAGATCCTCTGGGACTGTGGTATCAGAACTGATAGGGTGATACGTGCCAATAGAACAGACGTGACGTTGATTGACAAAATCAAGAAGAAACTATCATTCATTGATGTCGCAATACCATGGAACACCAGAGTAGATGAGAAAGAAGGATATGGAATACGCCAGTGGAAATTGTACCCATAATCATAGGAATACTAGGCACTATCCCAAGATCCCTGAAAAGGAATATGGAAAAGCTAGCTGCCGAAGTAGCTCCAGAATTCATGCAGAAAAGTGTGCTACTAGAAACAGCGCACATAGTGAGAAAAGTGATGGACTCCTAAGGAGGCAGGATGCAACCCGGAGCCCCACACTATAAAAACCACCCAGTCGAATAGGATGACTGTGATAGACCAAAAAAAAAAAAAATAAACAAATAGAATAATAATGCTAACATAACAGCTTTTTCCACGACATTTTATGAGTATAGAATCTTCTTTATTCGTCTTACAATCTTCATTTCATCTCTCAGCCTTCAGAGGTTAAGAAACTACAATACAAAATCAACGGCACCGGGACGACTATACTGTTCAGTGAATAATAATAATAATAATAATAATAATAATAATAATAATAATAATAATAATAATAAACAGGGTAATGTAATAATAATAATAATAATTTAATAATAATAATAATAATAATAATAATAATAATAATGTTATTTTCTAAGATCATATATTCAGATTCACCATTACCTTACCATGTCTGCAGCAGCTTAACGAACATACAAACAATTTTCCACATTAGGCATAAACGCAGACTCACAACGAAAAAGCAAACACGATAATTTCCTAATTCATTATAACGGAGCTGCGAAATGCGCTAGCCAAAACTAGTCTACGCGTTCCCGGAAACGAATGTATAAAATATTTCAATACACAGCAACAGCTGTTCAGGGAAAGCAGAATTATTTCACGGAGACATCTCTAACAAATGGGAACTGGGAGTTAAGTTATAGCTGGAGTCGAATATAGGGAGAGGAATTTCTCATTTCAAATACGAAAGACCCAAAAACTGAGATTAATGGCCAAGCAGGAAAATAAATATATGACTCTTTAATGAATGCTTGTTGATGTTCGTTTTGAAACAAAGTTCCATTGTCAGGGATGCAACATTTTTTCTTTCATTGATTTGAAAATGTGCGTTTTATCTGCATTCATTGTGATTTTTTGTGTTTGTTTATTTATTTTTTTATTGAAGGCATAATGACAGGTATTACAACTGTCTCTAGTTATTTATGAATACTTGTATACATATATAAATATCTATCAATCTATCTATTATCCATTTATATATATACATTTTTGTATATATATATATATATATATATATATATATATATATATATATATATATATATATATATATATATATATATACACACACACACACATACACACACACACACACATATATATATATATATATATATATATATATATATATATATATATATATATATATATATATATATATATATATATATATATTTATATATTTATATAAATATATATGTATATATATACACATATATATACACACACACACACACACACACATATATATATATATATATATATATATATATATATATATATATATATATATATATATATATATATATATATATATATATATATATATTATAATATATATATATATATATATATATTCAACTGCCCCTGTGGCTCCAGTGTTTACTTTTAGTTGAATGGGGCAATTGATCTAAATAATTGATAATCGAAACATCTCAGTCTTTTCATGTTTGGTTTGCTTCTGCATTTCATTTGGGTTAAAAACAGATATGCCTACATTTTTCTGACATGTAATAAAGAGTAGGCATTGCAAATGTATACAGAGAGAGAGAGAGAGAGTACTTTAAAAAAATCTTTTTACAAAACGTAACGTATATATATACTCTTTATGACATCAGAAAAATTAAGTTATTTATGTTATTACGGCAAATGAAATGCAGAGGAAAACCAAATATGAAGAGATTGAAATGTCTGGATTATCAATTATTTAGATGAATTCCCCCAGTAGACTAAAGTAAACACTCGGTGTCACGAGGGTATTCTAATCGAATGGAGAGAGAGAGAGAGAGAGAGAGAGAGAGAGAGAGAGAGAGAGAGAGAGAGAGAGAGAGAGATTTATATCAACCCCAAGCTGTAGTCCTAGAAGCATGAATATTTAAATTTATGAAATATTATACAAGAAAGACAGAAACACAGGAATTGAACGTATTTATTCGTAGAGTAAAAAAATAAAAACAGAAGGAAACTTATAGATTATATTATTATTAATTTTGCATTTTCAATGAAGGGGAATAATAAAAAGCGAGAAAGTTATAGGTGAAGCATTTGCAAAGTAATAAAATTTAAGCAGAGAAAGTGAAATACAAGCTCAACAGATTAGAAAGACAAGATCAGGCCTTATAGATAAACATAGCAATTAGCTTTAGGAAATTCGACGTTATGATACGCTGTTTGAACCGCTCACAATGATAAGATGCTAAACTGTAATCGAAAATATTTTCTCTGTGCTTTTAAGTTCTTTCATACGGTTTGGTTCCCTTTACAATTCATTTCTGTTGCATGCACTTCCAGACACTAATTTGTTTCGCAAATTATAACGAGGATTAGCAGGATCGTTACATGCTCTCTCTCTCTCTCTCTCTCTCTCTCTCTCTCTCTCTCTCTCTCTCTCTCTCAATTTTACTCACATATGTGTAAAAGGACGAAGATCAAAAGCACTCACACAAACACACACAGAAAGGACAAAATACATTTCAACCACTTTATAGGCGAATTTTCTAAGCAAAAGTTTGGAATTCCCTTTTAGACATATTGAAAACCATAAGTTTCAGACACCTGAGAATATTCTACTAAGACTTCTCTTCCTTGGGGGTCAGGTATTCAGTGTGCATAAGGGGTAATGTAGAGAGAGAGAGAAAAAAGGAATAGATATGAAAGAAGGGAAAGACTGCGTTGGTGGAGGATGAGAAGGGAAAACCCACCAGAAGGGGGGGGGACAGGATTAAAGGAACAATATCGATATAAAAACAAAAGAACAAAATTAATGATAATGGAAGACATATAACAAATGAAAAATAGTGACAAAAGAAGGGTGGTTATGGTAGTAAAAAAGAAGAAATATACTATTGTACGAAGGAATAGAAGGCCAAGATATCCTAGAAAAAGATAAAAGGAAGGGTTTGAGAAAATGCAAGAAAGAAATCTATACATTAAATTTCGAACATTTTCTTCTTGAAATCTTTGAGAGTGATACAGAGACTTGAACGCTGAAGAGGGATTGTAATATGTCGATGAAAAAGGCTTATGAAATTTACGTGGCATTATTATGGAATCCTGGGAGAGAGGAGAGATGGCGATGGGAAGATGTTGCGGGGTGGCTGGTTATTAATGGCATGCTAAACTACGAAAGAGTAAATGATGATTGGTCGACTATGGTTTGTGACAATAAAGAACAGAGAGTACAGGCTGATAACACCTTTCAAATTACTCACTAAACATCAAGGGTTCGCCACCGCTAGAGCCACAGCCTCTGCAAAATAAAATAGGAAAATAAATAAGATAATATATATACTAAATTTTATACAGGTATATAGTAAATTTTACACATATATATATAATATATATATATATATATATATATATATATATATATATATATATATATATATATATATATATATACATATATACACACACACACACATATACATATATGTATATATATATATATATATATATATATATATATATATATATATATATATATATATATATATATATATATATATATATATGCTGGGAAGACGTCTTGCCAAGCAAAATGAATCCCCATTACCACATAGGTTAATGGTGATCGAGCTGGTCTGTCTGTAATTTAATTTCAGCATAAGTTTCCCTAGTTTTGCTGATAAATTTGCACTTTCAAAAAGTTTTTAAAGACCAGTTTAATACAAAAAGTTAGATCGTATGAGGAAATTTGTTCTAACATTTTAATTTCATTGCGACAAATTTAAGACATCAAATTCTTTGCTGAGTTTGGTATTTTACAGTTCCAGATGGCGAGGGTGCAGCTATTTCGAACCCTTCAATATTAATACCGAAATGCCACAAAAACAACGTGTTGTTTTTCCTATTTCCTGGACGTACGAAAAAAGATAACGAAATCCAGAGGTTCCAATATTATTTTTCCTCCCTGAAAGGTGGGCGCCGCAAAATATATCACCTCTTAAAGTAGGAAATGCAACCCATTGCCCTGCAATAGTTTGCTGGAATCTCTGGTGCCTTCCAGAAACGGTTAAAAATCATGGAAAAATAAAAATTCTTTTGCCTTGGCTGCGGCGTTCTCCTCAGAAATCACTGGGCAGGGGAAAAAAAGCAGAGAAAAGTAGCCAGAAATCTAAAAGCAGAAATGTATAAACAGTGCAAAAGTGGAGGAAGGCTTCATAAAATTGTTTTCTGTATTTTTGTAATGAGGAAAAGGTGTGTGAATTGTTCAGCATGCCTTTGTTGAGAACCCTGTTGGGAGACGTATATTATTTTGATGATAAATGGCAAAAATACTTCTTTGTAGCTAGCCTCCTCAATGAGGGAAAATTTATTATCGTCTTCCTGTGTTTAGAATTTAAACATTTCAGTGGAAAAATGCTTGAGCAATACATATTACTCTAAGTTTATCAAGAACCTTCAGAGGCCACTGTAAAACTGAAAGTATGTATATAACAAATAACACATAATACCTGCCATTTAAGATAAACATAAGCATACAGGTTTAAAATCCATTATCTTTGTATGACGAATTATTAAATAAAGAGAATGAGAGGAAAGCACTTTAATATATATAAAGTATGTAACTGGACTGATGACTCCAATGGATGAAAGCTATCTTTTTAATCTTTGTTTTGTCCTTTTAAAAGTCAGATTTC